>NC_092877.1:166969999-167569999 GCF_028372415.1 Notamacropus eugenii | reverse complement strand
TGTGATCCATTCTAACCCTAACACTAACTCGTCAATTTCAACACTGAACCTCAGCCTAAATGCACTTCATTCTGACGCAAAACGCAATCCTGACCCTAAGCCAAACCCTAAACCTCGATTCTATGAACATAAACCCTAATCGTAACCCTAACCTTAACGAATTCTAACCATAACTCTAACACTAAATGTGCTCGATTCTAACCCTAACACTAATTCGTCAATTTTAACACTAACCCTAAGCCTAAATGCACTTGATTCTGACCCAAAATGCAATCCTGACCCTAATCCTAACCCTAAACCTTGATTCTACGAACACAAACCCTAATCGTAACCCTAACCCTAACGAATTCTAACCATAACTCTAACCCTAAATGTGCTCGATTCTAACCCTAACACTAATTCGTCAATTTCAACAAGAACCCTAAGCCTAAATGCACTTGATTCTGACCCAAAATGCAATCCTGACCCTAAGCCTAACCCTAAACCTAGATTCTACGAACACAAACCCTAATCGTAACCCTAACCCTAACGAATTCTAACCATAACTCTGACCTTAAATGTGCTCGATTCTAACCCTAACACTAACTCGTCAATTTCAACACTAACCCTAAGCCTAAATGCACACCATTGTGACCCAAAATGCAATCCTGACCCTAAGCCTAACTCTAAACCACGATTCTACGAACACTAACCCTAACTCTAACCCTAACGAAGTCTAACCATAACTCTAACCCGATTTGTGCTCGATTCTAACCCTAACACTAATTCGTCAATATCAACACTAATCCTAAGCCTAAAGGCACTCAATTCTGAACGAAAATACAATCGTGGCACTAAGCCTGCTCCTAATCCTCGATTTTACGAAAGCAAACCTTAACTCTAACCACAGCGAATTCTAACCATAACTGAAACCCTAAATGTGATCCATTCTAACCCTAACACTAACTCGTCAATTTCAAAACTATCCCTTAGCCTAAATGCACACCATTGTGACCCAAAATGCAATCCTGACCCTAAGCCTAACTCTAAACCTCGATTCTATGAACACTAACCCTAACTCTAACCCTAACGAATTCTAACCATAACTCTAACCCTAAATGTGCTCGATTCTAAACTTAACACTAAGTCATCAATATCAACACTAATCCTAAGCCTAAATGCACTCGATGCTGACCCAAAATGCAATCCTGGCACTCAGCCAAACACTAAACCTCGATTTTCTGAACACAAACGTTAAATCCAACCATAACGATTTCTAACCATAACTCTAACCCTAAATGTGCTCGATTCTAACCCTAACACTAAGTCGTCAATATCAACACGAATCCTAAGTCTAAATGCACTCGATTCTGAACCAAAATGTAATCCTGGCATTAAGCCTGCCCCTAAACCTCGATTTTATGAAAACAAACCTTAACTCTAACCACAGCGAATTCTACCCATAACTGCAACCCTAAATGTGATCCATTCTAACCCTAACACTAACTCGTCACTTTCAACACTGAACCTCAGCGTAAATGCACTTCATTCTGAGGCAAAACGCAATCCTGACCCTAAGCCAAACCCTAAACCTCGATTCTAGGAACATAAACCCTAATCCTAATCCTAACCCTACCGAATTCTAACCATAAATCTAACCCTAAATGTGCTCGATTCTAACCCTAACACTAATTTGTCAATTTCAACACTAACCCTAAGCCTAAATGCACTTGATTCTGACCCAAAATGCAATCCTGACCCTAATCTTAACCCTAAACCTCGATTCTACGAACACAAACCCTAATCGTAACCCTAACCCTAACGAATTCTAACCATAACTCTAACCCTAAATGTGCTCGATTCTAACCCTAACACTAATTCGTCAATTTCAACACTAACCCTAAGCCTAAATGCACTTGATTCTGACCCAAAATGCAATCCTGACCCTAATCCTAACCCTAAACCTTGATTCTACGAACACAAACCCTAATCGTAACCCTAACCCTAACGAATTCTAACCATAACTCTAACCCTAAATGTGCTCGATTCTAACCCTAACACTAATTCGTCAATTTCAACAAGAACCCTAAGCCTAAATGCACTTGATTCTGACCCAAAATGCAATCCTGACCCTAAGCCTAACCCTAAACCTAGATTCTACGAACACAAACCCTAATCGTAACCCTAACCCTAACGAATTCTAACCATAACTCTGACCTTAAATGTGCTCGATTCTAACCCTAACACTAACTCGTCAATTTCAACACTAACCCTAAGCCTAAATGCACACCATTGTGACCCAAAATGCAATCCTGACCCTAAGCCTTACTCTAAACCACGATTCTACGAACACTAACCCTAACTCTAACCCTAACGAAGTCTAACCATAACTCTAACCCGATTTGTGCTCGATTCTAACCCTAACACTAATTCGTCAATATCAACACTAATCCTAAGCCTAAAGGCACTCAATTCTGAACGAAAATACAATCGTGGCACTAAGCCTGCTCCTAATCCTCGATTTTACGAAAGCAAACCTTAACTCTAACCACAGCGAATTCTAACCATAACTGAAACCCTAAATGTGATCCATTCTAACCCTAACACTAACTCGTCAATTTCAACACTATCCCTTAGCCTAAATGCACACCATTGTGACCCAAAATGCAATCCTGACCCTAAGCCTAACTCTAAACCTCGATTCTATGAACACTAACCCTAACTCTAACCCTAACGAATTCTAACCATAACTCTAACCCTAAATGTGCTCGATTCTAAACTTAACACTAAGTCGTCAATATCAACACTAATCCTAAGCCTAAATGCACTCGATGCTGACCCAAAATGCAATCCTGGCACTCAGCCAAACACTAAACCTCGATTTTCTGAACACAAACGTTAAATCCAACCATAACGATTTCTAACCATAACTCTAACCCTAAATGTGCTCGATTCTAACCCTAACACTAAGTCGTCAATATCAACACGAATCCTAAGCCTAAATGATCTCGATTCTGAACCAAAATGTAATCCTGGCATTAAGCCTGCCCCTAAACCTCGATTTTATGAAAACAAACCTTAACTCTAACCACAGCGAATTCTACCCATAACTGCAACCCTAAATGTGATCCATTCTAACCCTAACACTAACTCGTCACTTTCAACACTGAACCTCAGCGTAAATGCACTTCATTCTGACGCAAAACGCAATCCTGACCCTAAGCCAAACCCTAAACCTCGATTCTATGAACATAAACCCTAATCCTAACCCTAACCCTAACGAATTCTAACCATAACTCTAACCCTAAATGTGCTCGATTCTAACCCTAACACTAATTCGTCAATTTCAACACTAACCCTAAGCCTAAATGCACTTGATTCTGACCCAAAATGCAATCCTGACCCTAATCCTAACCCTAAACCTTGATTCTACGAACACAAACCCTAATCGTAACCCTAACCCTAACGAATTCTAACCATAACTCTAACCCTAAATGTGCTCGATTCTAACCCTAACACTAATTCGTCAATTTCAACAAGAACCCTAAACCTAAATGCACTTGATTCTGACCCAAAATGCAATCCTGACCCTAATCCTAACCCTAAACCTTGATTCTACGAACACAAACCCTAATCGTAACCCTAACCCTAACGAATTCTAACCATAACTCTGACCTTAAATGTGCTCGATTCTAACCCTAACACTAACTCGTCAATTTCAACACTAACCCTAAGCCTAAATGCACACCATTGTGACCCAAAATGCAATCCTGACCCTAAGCCTAACTCTAAACCACGATTCTACGAAGACTAACCCTAACTCTAACCCTAACGAAGTCTAACCATAACTCTAACCCGATTTGTGCTCGATTCTAACCCTAACACTAATTCGTCAATATCAACACGAATCCTAAGCCTAAAGGCACTCAATTCTGAACGAAAATACAATCGTGGCACTAAGCCTGCTCCTAATCCTCGATTTTACGAAAGCAAACCTTAACTCTAACCACAGCGAATTCTACCCATAACTGCAACCCTAAATGTGATCCATTCTAACCGTAACACTAACTCGTCAATTTCAACACTGAACCTCAGCCTAAATGCACTTCATTCTGACGCAAAACGCAATCCTGACCCTAAGCCAAACCCTAAACCTCGATTCTATGAACATAAACCCTAATCCTAACCCTAACCCTAACGAATTCTAACCATAACTCTAACCCTAAATGTGCTCGATTCTAACCCTAACACTAACTCGTCAATTTCAACACTAACCCTAAGCCTAAATGCACTTGATTCTGACCCAAAATGCAATCCTGACCCTAAGCCTAACTCTAAACCACGATTCTACGAACACTAACCCTAACTCTAACCCTAACGAAGTCTAACCAAAACTCTAACCCGATTTGTGCTCGATTCTAACCCTAACACTAATTCGTCAATATCAACACTAATCCTAAGCCTAAAGGCACTCAATTCTGAACGAAAATACAATCGTGGCACTAAGCCTGCTCCTAATCCTCGATTTTACGAAAGCAAACCTTAACTCTAACCACAGCGAATTCTACCCATAACTGCAACCCTAAATGTGATCCATTCTAACCCTAACACTAACTCGTCAATTTCAACACTGAACCTCAGCCTAAATGCACTTCATTCTGACGCAAAACGCAATCCTGACCCTAAGCCAAACCCTAAACCTCGATTCTATGAACATAAACCCTAATCGTAACCCTAACCCTAACGAATTCTAACCATAACTCTAACACTAAATGTGCTCGATTCTAACCCTAACACTAATTCGTCAATTTTAACACTAACCCTAAGCCTAAATGCACTTAATTCTGACCCAAAATGCAATCCTGACCCTAATCCTAACCCTAAACCTTGATTCTACGAACACAAACCCTAATCGTAACCCTAACCCTAACGAATTCTAACCATAACTCTAACCCTAAATGTGCTCGATTCTAACCCTAACACTAATTCGTCAATTTCAACAAGAACCCTAAGCCTAAATGCACTTGATTCTGACCCAAAATGCAATCCTGACCCTAAGCCTAAGCCTAAACCTAGATTCTACGAACACAAACCCTAATCGTAACCCTAACCCTAACGAATTCTAACCATAACTCTGACCTTAAATGTGCTCGATTCTAACCCTAACACTAACTCGTCAATTTCAACACTAACGCTAAGCCTAAATGCACACCATTGTGACCCAAAATGCAATCCTGACCCTAAGCCTAACTCTAAACCACGATTCTACGAACACTAACCCTAACTCTAACCCTAACGAAGTCTAACCATAACTCTAACCCGATTTGTGCTCGATTCTAACCCTAACACTAATTCGTCAATATCAACACTAATCCTAAGCCTAAAGGCACTCAATTCTGAACGAAAATACAATCGTGGCACTAAGCCTGCTCCTAATCCTCGATTTTACGAAAGCAAACCTTAACTCTAACCACAGCAAATTCTAACCATAACTGAAACCCTAAATGTGATCCATTCTAACCCTAACACTAACTCGTCAATTTCAACACTATCCCTTAGCCTAAATGCACACCCTTGTGACCCAAAATGCTATCCTGACCCTAAGCCTAACTCTAAACCTCGATTCTATGAACACTAACCCTAACTCTAACCCTAACGAATTCTAACCATAACTCTAACCCTAAATGTGCTCGATTCTAAACTTAACACTAAGTCATCAATATCAACACTAATCCTAAGCCTAAATGCACTCGATGCTGACCCAAAATGCAATCCTGGCACTCAGCCAAACACTAAACCTCGATTTTCTGAACACAAACGTTAAATCCAACCATAACGATTTCTAACCATAACTCTAACCCTAAATGTGCTCGATTCTAACCCTAACACTAAGTCCTCAATATCAACACGAATCCTAAGCCTAAATGCACTCCATTCTGACCCAAAATGTAATCCTGGCACTAAGCCTGCCCCTAAACCTCGATTTTATGAAAACAAACCTTAACTCTAACCACAGGGAATTCTACCCATAACTGCAACCCTAAATGTGATCCATTCTAACCCTAACACTAACTCGTCACTTTCAACACTGAACCTCAGCGTAAATGCACTTCATTCTGAGGCAAAACGCAATCCTGACCCTAAGCCAAACCCTAAACCTCGCTTCTAGGAACATCAACCCTAATCCTAATCCTAACCCTACCGAATTCTAACCATAAATCTAACCCTAAATGTGCTCGATTCTAACCCTAACACTAATTTGTCAATTTCAACACTAACCCTAAGCCTAAATGCACTTGATTCTGACCCAAAATGCAATCCTGACCCTAATCTTAACCTTAAACCTCGATTCTACGAACACAAACCCTAATCGTAACCCTAACCCTAACGAATTCTAACCATAACTCTAACCCTAAATGTGCTCGATTCTAACCCTAACACTAATTCGTCAATTTCAACACTAACCCTAAGCCTAAATGCACTTGATTCTGACCCAAAATGCAATCCTGACCCTAATCCTAACCCTAAACCTTGATTCTAGGAACACAAACCCTAATCGTAACCCTAACCCTAACGAATTCTAACCATAACTCTAACCCTAAATGTGCTCGATTCTAACCCTAACACTAATTCGTCAATTTCAACAAGAACCCTAAGCCTAAATGCACTTGATTCTGACCCAAAATGCAATCCTGACCCTAAGCCTAACCCTAAACCTAGACTCTACGAACACAAACCCTAATCGTAACCCTAACCCTAACGAATTCTAACCATAACTCTGACCTTAAATGTGCTCGATTCTAACCCTAACACTAACTCGTCAATTTCAACACTAACCCTAAGCCTAAATGCACACCATTGTGACCCAAAATGCAATCCTGACCCTAAGCCTAACTCTAAACCACGATTCTACGAACACTAACCCTAACTCTAACCCTAACGAAGTCTAACCATAACTCTAACCCGATTTGTGCTCGATTCTAACCCTAACACTAATTCGTCAATATATACACGAATCCTAAGCCTAAAGGCACTCAATTCTGAACGAAAATACAATTGTGGCACTAAGCCTGCTCCTAATCCTCGATTTTACGAAAGCAAACCTTAACTCTAACCACAGCGAATTCTAACCATAACTGAAACCCCAAATGTGATCCATTCTAACCCTAACACTAACTCGTCAATTTCAACACTATCCCTTAGCCTAAATGCACACCATTGTGACCCAAAATGCAATCCTGACCCTAAGCCTAACTCTAAACCTCGATTCTATGAACACTAACCCTAACTCTAACCCTAACGAATTCTAACCATAACTCTAACCCTAAATGTGCTCGATTCTAAACTTAACACTAAGTCGTCAATATCAACACTAATCCTAAGCCTAAATGCACTCGATGCTGACCCAAAATGCAATCCTGGCACTCAGCCAAACACTAAACCTCGATTTTCTGAACACAAACGTTAAATCCAACCATAACGATTTCTAACCATAACTCTAACCCTAAATGTGCTCGATTCTAACCCTAACACTAAGTCGTCAATATCAACACGAATCCTAAGCCTAAATGCACTCGATTCTGAACCAAAATGTAATCCTGGCACTAAGCCTGCCCCTAAACCTCGATTTTATGAAAACAAACCTTAACTCTAACCACAGCGAATTCTACCCATAACTGCAACCCTAAATGTGATCCATTCTAACCCTAACACTAACTCGTCAATTTCAACACTGAACCTCAGCCTAAATGGACTTCATTCTGACGCAAAACGCAATCCTGACCCTAAGCCAAACCCTAAACCTCGATTTTATGAACATAAACCCTAATCCTAACCCTAACCCTAACGAATTCTAACCATAACTCTAACCTTAAATGTGCTCGATTCTAACCCTAACACTAATTTGTCAATTTCAACACTAACCCTAAGCCTAAATGCACTTGATTCTGACCCAAAATGCAATCCTGACCCTAATCCTAACCCTAAACCTTGATTCTACGAACAGAAACCCTAATCGTAACCCTGACCCTAACGAATTCTAACCATAACTCTAACCCTAAATGTGCTCGATTCTAACCCTAACACTAATTCGTCAATTTCAACAAGAACCCTAAGCCTAAATGCACTTGATTCTGACCCAAAATGCAATCCTGACCCCAAGCCTAACCCTAAACCTAGATTCTACGAACACAAACCCTAATCGTAACCCTAACCCTAACGAATTCTAACCATAACTCTGACCTTAAATGTGCTCGATTCTAACCCTAACACTAACTCGTCAATTTCAACACTAACCCTAAGCCTAAATGCACACCATTGTGACCCAAAATGCAATCCTGACCCTAAGCCTAACTCTAAACCACGATTCTACGAACACTAACCCTAACTCTAACCCTAACGAAGTCTAACCATAACTCTAACCCGATTTGTGCTCGATTCTAACCCTAACACTAATTCGTCAATATCAACACGAATCCTAAGCCTAAAGGCACTCAATTCTGAACGAAAATACAATCGTGGCACTAAGCCTGCTCCTAATCCTCGATTTTAGGAAAGCAAACCTTAACTCTAACCACAGCGAATTCTAACCATAACTGAAACCCTAAATGTGATCCATTCTAACCCTAACACTAACTCGTCAATTTCAACACTATCCCTTAGCCTAAATGCACACCCTTGTGACCCAAAATGCAATCCTGACCCTAAGCCTAACTCTAAACCTCGATTCTATGAACACTAACCCTAACTCTAACCCTAACGAATTCTAACCATAACTCTAACCCTAAATGTGCTCGATTCTAAACTTAACACTAAGTCGTCAATATCAACACTAATCCTAAGCCTAAATGCACTCGATGCTGACCCAAAATGCAATCCTGGCACTCAGCCAAACACTAAACCTCGATTTTCTGAACACAAACGTTAAATCCAACCATAACGATTTCTAACCATAACTCTAACCCTAAATGTGCTCGATTCTAACCCTAACACTAAGTCGTCAATATCAACAGGAATCCTGAGCCTAAATGCACTCGATTCTGAACCAAAATGTAATCCTGGCATTAAGCCTGCCCCTAAACCTCGATTTTATGAAAACAAACCTTAACTCTAACCACAGCGAATTCTACCCATAACTGCAACCCTAAATGTGATCCATTCTAACCCTAACACTAACTCGTCACTTTCAATACTGAACCTCAGCGTAAATGCACTTCATTCTGAGGCAAAACGCAATCCTGACCCTAAGCCAAACCCTAAACCTCGATTCAAGGAACATAAACCCTAATCCTAATCCTAACCCTACCGAATTCTAACCATAAATCTAACCCTAAATGTGCTCGATTCTAACCCTAACACTAATTTGTCAATTTCAACACTAACCCTAAGCCTAAATGCACTTGATTCTGACCCAAAATGCAATCCTGACCCTAATCTTAACCCTAAACCTCGATTCTACGAACACAAACCCTAATCGTAACCCTAACCCTAACGAATTCTAACCATAACTCTAACCCTAAATGTGCCCGATTCTAACCCTAACACTAAGTCGTCAATATCAACACGAATCCTAAGCCTAAATGCACTCGATTCTGAACCAAAATGTAATCCTGGCACTAAGCCTGCCCCTAAACCTCGATTTTATGAAAACAAACCTTAACTCTAACCACAGCGAATTCTACCCATAACTGCAACCCTAAATGTGATCCATTCTAACCCTAACACTAACTCGTCACTTTCAACACTGAACCTCAGCGTAAATGCACTTCATTCTGAGGCAAAACGCAATCCTGACCCTAAGCCAAACCCTAAACCTCGATTCTAGGAACATAAACCCTAATCCTAATCCTAACCCTACCGAATTCTAACCACAAATCTAACCCTAAATGTGCTCGATTCTAACCCTAACACTAATTTGTCAATTTCAACACTAACCCTAAGCCTAAATGCACTTGATTCTGACCCAAAATGCAATCCTGACCCTAATCCTAACTCTAAACCTCGATTCTACGAACACTAACCCTAACTCTAAGCGTAACGAATTCTAACCATAACTCTAACCCTAAATGTGCTCGATTCTAACCCTAACACTAATTTGTCAATTTCAACACTAACCCTAAGCCTAAATGCACTTGATTCTGACCCAAAATGCAATCCTGACCCTAAGCCTAACTCTAAACCACGATTCTACGAACACTAACCCTAACTCTAACCCTAACGAAGTCTAACCATAACTCTAACCCGATTTGTGCTCGATTCTAACCCTAACACTAATTCGTCAATATCAACACTAATTCTAAGCCTAAAGGCACTCAATTCTGAACGAAAATACAATCGTGGCACTAAGCCTGCTCCTAATCCTCGATTTTACGAAAGCAAACCTTAACTCTAACCACAGCGAATTCTAACCATAACTGCAACCCTAAATGTGATCCATTCTAACCCTAACACTAACTCGTCAATTTCAACACTGAACCTCAGCCTAAATGCACTTCATTCTGACGCAAAACGCAATCCTGACCCTAAGCCAAACCCTAAACCTCGATTCTATGAACATAAACCCTAATCGTAACCCTAACCCTAACGAATTCTAACCATAACTCTAACCCTAAATGTGCTCGATTCTAACCCTAACACTAATTCGTCAATTTCAACAAGAACCCTAAGCCTAAATGCACTTGATTCTGACCCAAAATGCAATCCTGACCCTAAGCCTAACCCTAAACCTCGATTCTACGAACACAAACCCTAATCGTAACCCTAACCCTAACGAATTCTAACCATAACTCTGACCTTAAATGTGCTCGATTCTAACCCTAACACTAACTCGTCAATTTCAACACTAACCCTAAGCCTAAATGCACACCATTGTGACCCAAAATGCAATCCTGACCCTAAGCCTAACTCTAAACCACGATTCTACGAACACTAACCCTAACTCTAACCCTAACGAAGTCTAACCATAACTCTAACCCGATTTGTGCTCGATTCTAACCCTAACACTAATTCGTCAATATCAACACTAATCCTAAGCCTAAAGGCACTCAATTCTGAACGAAAATACAATCGTGGCACTAAGCCTGCTCCTAATCCTCGATTTTACGAAAGCAAACCTTAACTCTAACCACAGCGAATTCTAACCATAACTGAAACCCTAAATGTGATCCATTCTAACCCTAACACTAACTCGTCAATTTCAACACTATCCCTTAGCCTAAATGCACACCATTGTGACCCAAAATGCAATCCTGACCCTAAGCCTAACTTTAAACCTCGATTCTATGAACACTAACCCTAACTCTAACCCTAACGAATTCTAACCATAACTCTAACCCTAAATGTGCTCGATTCTAAACTTAACACTAAGTCGTCAATATCAACACTAATCCTAAGCCTAAATGCACTCGATGCTGACCCAAAATGCAATCCTGGCACTCAGCCAAACACTAAACCTCGATTTTCTGAACACAAACGTTAAATCCAACCATAACGATTTCTAACCATAACTCTAACCCTAAATGTGCTCGATTCTAACCCTAACACTAAGTCGTCAATATCAACACGAATCCTAAGCCTAAATGCACTCGATTCTGAACCAAAATGTAATCCTGGCATTAAGCCTGCCCCTAAACCTCGATTTTATGAAAACAAACCTTAACTCTAACCACAGCGAATTCTACCCATAACTGCAACCCTAAATGTGATCCATTCTAACCCTAACACTAACTGGTCACTTTCAACACTGAACCTCAGCGTAAATGCACTTCATTCTGAGGCAAAACGCAATCCTGACCCTAAGCCAAACCCTAAATCTCGATTCTAGGAACATAAACCCTAATCCTAATCCTAACCCTACCGAATTCTAACCATAAATCTAATCCTAAATGTGCTCGATTCTAACCCTAACACTAATTTGTCAATTTCAACACTAACCCTAAGCCTAAATGCACTTGATTCTGACCCAAAATGCAATCCTGACCCTAATCCTAACTCTAAACCTCGATTCTACGAACACTAACCCTAACTCTAAGCGTAACGAATTCTAACCATAACTCTAACCCTAAATGTGCTCGATTCTAACCCTAACACTAATTTGTCAATTTCAACACTAACCCTAAGCCTAAATGCACTTGATTCTGACCCAAAATGCAATCCTGACCCTAAGCCTAACTCTAAACCACGATTCTACGAACACTAACCCTAACTCTAACCCTAACGAAGTCTAACCATAACTCTAACCCGATTTGTGCTCGATTCTAACCCTAACACTAATTCGTCAATATCAACACTAATTCTAAGCCTAAAGGCACTCAATTCTGAACGAAAATACAATCGTGGCACTAAGCCTGCTCCTAATCCTCGATTTTACGAAAGCAAACCTTAACTCTAACCACAGCGAATTCTAACCATAACTGCAACCCTAAATGTGATCCATTCTAACCCTAACACTAACTCGTCAATTTCAACACTGAACCTCAGCCTAAATGCACTTCATTCTGACGCAAAACGCAATCCTGACCCTAAGCCAAACCCTAAACCTCGATTCTATGAACATAAACCCTAATCGTAACCCTAACCCTAACGAATTCTAACCATAACTCTAACCCTAAATGTGCTCGATTCTAACCCTAACACTAATTCGTCAATTTCAACAAGAACCCTAAGCCTAAATGCACTTGATTCTGACCCAAAATGCAATCCTGACCCTAAGCCTAACCCTAAACCTCGATTCTACGAACACAAACCCTAATCGTAACCCTAACCCTAACGAATTCTAACCATAACTCTGACCTTAAATGTGCTCGATTCTAACCCTAACACTAACTCGTCAATTTCAACACTAACCCTAAGCCTAAATGCACACCATTGTGACCCAAAATGCAATCCTGACCCTAAGCCTAACTCTAAACCACGATTCTACGAACACTAACCCTAACTCTAACCCTAACGAAGTCTAACCATAACTCTAACCCGATTTGTGCTCGATTCTAACCCTAACACTAATTCGTCAATATCAACACTAATCCTAAGCCTAAAGGCACTCAATTCTGAACGAAAATACAATCGTGGCACTAAGCCTGCTCCTAATCCTCGATTTTACGAAAGCAAACCTTAACTCTAACCACAGCGAATTCTAACCATAACTGAAACCCTAAATGTGATCCATTCTAACCCTAACACTAACTCGTCAATTTCAACACTATCCCTTAGCCTAAATGCACACCATTGTGACCCAAAATGCAATCCTGACCCTAAGCCTAACTTTAAACCTCGATTCTATGAACACTAACCCTAACTCTAACCCTAACGAATTCTAACCATAACTCTAACCCTAAATGTGCTCGATTCTAAACTTAACACTAAGTCGTCAATATCAACACTAATCCTAAGCCTAAATGCACTCGATGCTGACCCAAAATGCAATCCTGGCACTCAGCCAAACACTAAACCTCGATTTTCTGAACACAAACGTTAAATCCAACCATAACGATTTCTAACCATAACTCTAACCCTAAATGTGCTCGATTCTAACCCTAACACTAAGTCGTCAATATCAACACGAATCCTAAGCCTAAATGCACTCGATTCTGAACCAAAATGTAATCCTGGCACTAAGCCTGCCCCTAAACCTCGATTTTATGAAAACAAACCTTAACTCTAACCACAGCGAATTCTACCCATAACTGCAACCCTAAATGTGATCCATTCTAACCCTAACACTAACTCGTCAATTTCAACACTGAACCTCAGCCTAAATGCACTTCATTCTGACCCAAAACGCAATCCTGACCCTAAGCCAAACCCTAAACCTCGATTTTATGAACATAAACCCTAATCCTAAGCCTAACCCTAACGAATTCTAACCATAACTCTAACCCTAAATGTGCTCGATTCTAACCCTAACACTAATTTGTCAATTTCAACACTAACCCTAAGCCTAAATGCACTTGATTCTGACCCAAAATGCAATCCTGACCCTAATCCTAACCCTAAACCTTGATTCTACGAACACAAACCCTAATCGTAACCCTAACCCTACCGAATTCTAACCATAAATCTAACCCTAAATGTGCTCGATTCTAACCCTAACACTAATTTATCAATTTCAATACTAACCCTAAGCCTAAATGCACTTGATTCTGACGCAAAATGCAATCCTGACCCTAATCTTAACCCTAAACCTCGATTCAACGAACACAAACCCTAATCGTAACCCTAACCCTAACGAATTCTAACCATAACTCTAACCCTAAATGTGCTCGATTCTAACCCTAACACTAATTCGTCCATTTCAACACTAACCCTAAGCCTAAATGCACTTGATTCTGACCCAAAATGCAATCCTGACCCTAATCCTAACCCTAAACCTTGATTCTACGAACACAAACCCTAATCGTAACCCTAACCCTAACGAATTCTAACCATAACTCTAACCCTAAATGTGCTCGATTCTAACCCTAACACTAATTCGTCAATTTCAACAAGAACCCTAAGCCTAAATGCACTTGATTCTGACCCAAAATGCAATCCTGACCCTAAGCCTAACCCTAAACCTAGATTCTACGAACACAAACCCTAATCGTAACCCTAACCCTAACGAATTCTAACCATAACTCTGACCTTAAATGTGCTCGATTCTAACCCTAACACTAACTCGTCAATTTCAACACTAACCCTAAGCCTAAATGCACACCATTGTGACCCAAAATGCAATCCTGACCCTAAGCCTAACTCTAAACCACGATTCTACGAACACTAACCCTAACTCTAACCCTAACGAAGTCTAACCATAACTCTAACCCGATTTGTGCTCGATTCTAACCCTAACACTAATTCGTCGATATCAACACGAATCCTAAGCCTAAAGGCACTCAATTCTGAACGAAAATACAATCGTGGCACTAAGCCTGCTCCTAATCCTCGATTTTACGAAAGCAAACCTTAACTCTAACCACAGCGAATTCTAACTATAACTGAAACCCTAAATGTGATCCATTCTAACCCTAACACTAACTCGTCAATTTCAACACTGAACCTCAGCCTAAATGCACTTCATTCTGACGCAAAACGCAATCCTGACCCTAAGCCAAACCCTAAACCTCGATTCTACGAACACTAACCCTAACTCTAAGCGTAACGAATTCTAACCATAACTCTAACCCTAAATGTGCTCGATTCTAACCCTAACACTAATTTGTCAATTTCAACACTAACCCTAAGCCTAAATGCACTTGATTCTGACCCAAAATGCAATCCTGACCCTAATCCTAACTCTAAACCTCGATTCTACGAACACTAACCCTAACTCTAAGCGTAACGAATTCTAACCATAACTCTAACCCTAAATGTGCTCGATTCTAACCCTAACACTAATTTGTCAATTTCAACAATAACCCTAAGCCTAAATGCACTTGATTCTGACCCAAAATGCAATCCTGACCCTAATCCTAACTCTAAACCTCGATTCTACGAACACTAACCCTAACTCTAACCCTAACGAAGTCTAACCATAACTCTAACCCGATTTGTGCTCGATTCTAACCCTAACACTAATTCGTCAATTTCAACACTAACCCTAAGCCTAAATGCACTTGATTCTGACCCAAAATGCAATCCTGACCCTAATCCTAACCCTAAACCTTGATTCTACGAACACAAACCCTAATTGTAACCCTAACCCTAACGAATTCTAACCATAACTCTAACCCTAAATGTGCTCGATTCTAACCCTAACACTAATTCGTCAATTTCAACAAGAACCCTAAGCCTAAATGCACTTGATTCTGACCCAAAATGCAATCCTGACCCTAAGCCTAACCCTAAACCTAGATTCTACGAACACAAACCCTAATCGTAACCCTAACCCTAACGAATTCTAACCATAACTCTGACCTTAAATGTGCTCGATTCTAACCCTAACACTAACTCGTCAATTTCAACACTAACCCTAAGCCTAAATGCACACCATTGTGACCCAAAATGCAATCCTGACCCTAAGCCTAACTCTAAACCACGATTCTACGAACACTAACCCTAACTCTAACCCTAACGAAGTCTAACCATAACTCTAACCCGATTTGTGCTCGATTCTAACCCTAACACTAACTCGTCAATTTCAACACTGAACCTCAGCCTAAATGCACTTCATTCTGACGCAAAACGCAATCCTGACCCTAAGCCAAACCCTAAACCTCGATTCTATGAACATAAACCCTAATCCTAACCCTAACCCTAACGAATTCTAACCATAACTCTAACCCTAAATGTGCTCGATTCTAACCCTAACACTAATTTGTCAATTTCAACACTAACCCTAAGCCTAAATGCACTTGATTCTGACCCAAAATGCAATCCTGACCCTAATCCTAACCCTAAACCTTGATTCTACGAACACAAACCCTAATCGTAACCCTAACCCTAACGAATTCTAACCATAACTCTAACCCTAAATGTGCTCGATTCTAACCCTAACACTAATTCGTCAATTTCAACAAGAACCCTAAGCCTAAATGCAATTGATTCTGACCCAAAATGCAATCCTGACCCTAAGCCTAACCCTAAACCTCGATTCTACGAACACAAACCCTAATCGTAACCCTAACCCTAACGAATTCTAACCATAACTCTGACCTTAAATGTGCTCGATTCTAACCCTAACACTAACTCGTCAATTTCAACACTAACCCTAAGCCTAAATGCACACCATTGTGACCCAAAATGCAATCCTGACCCTAAGCCTAACTCTAAACCACGATTCTACGAACACTAACCCTAACTCTAACCCTAACGAAGTCTAACCATAACTCTAACCCGATTTGTGCTCGATTCTAACCCTAACACTAATTCGTCAATATCAACACGAATCCTAAGCCTAAAGGCACTCAATTCTGAACGAAAATACAATCGTGGCACTAAGCCTGCTCCTAATCCTCGATTTTACGAAAGCAAACCTTAACTCTAACCACAGCGAATTCTAACCATAACTGAAACCCTAAATGTGATCCATTCTAACCCTAACACTAACTCGTCAATTTCAACACTATCCCTTAGCCTAAATGCACACCATTGTGACCCAAAATGCAATCCTGACCCTAAGCCTAACTCTAAACCTCGATTCTATGAACACTAACCCTAACTCTAACCCTAACGAATTCTAACCATAACTCTAACCCTAAATGTGCTCGATTCTAAACTTAACACTAAGTCGTCAATATCAACACTAATCCTAAGCCTAAATGCACTCGATGCTGACCCAAAATGCAATCCTGGCACTCAGTCAAACACTAAACCTCGATTTTCTGAACACAAACGTTAAATCCAACCATAACGATTTCTAACCATAACTCTAACCCTAAATGTGCTCGATTCTAACCCTAACACTAAGTCGTCAATATCAACACGAATCCTAAGCCTAAATGCACTCGATTCTGAACCAAAATGTAATCCTGGCACTAAGCCTGCCCCTAAACCTCGATTTTATGAAAACAAACCTTAACTCTAACCACAGCGAATTCTACCCATAACTGAAACCCTAAATGGGATCCATTCTAACCCTAACACTAACTCGTCACTTTCAACACTGAACCTCAGCGTAAATGCACTTCATTCTGAGGCAAAACGCAATCCTGACCCTAAGCCAAACCCTAAACCTCGATTCTAGGAACATAAACCCTAATCCTAATCCTAACCCTACCGAATTCTAACCATAAATCTAACCCTAAATGTGCTCGATTCTAACCCTAACACTAATTCGTCCATTTCAACACTAACCCTAAGCCTAAATGCACTTGATTCTGACGCAAAATGCAATCCTGACCCTAATCTTAACCCTAAACCTCGATTCTACGAACACAAACCCTAATCGTAACCCTAACCCTAACGAATTCTAACCATAACTCTAACCCTAAATGTGCTCGATTCTAACCCTAACACTAATTCGTCCATTTCAACACTAACCCTAAGCCTAAATGCACTTGATTCTGACCCAAAATGCAATCCTGACCCTAATCCTAACCCTAAACCTTGATTCTACGAACACAAACCCTAATCGTAACCCTAACCCTAACGAATTCTAACCATAACTCTAACCCTAAATGTGCTCGATTCTAACCCTAACACTAATTCGTCAATTTCAACAAGAACCCTAAGCCTAAATGCACTTGATTCTGACCCAAAATGCAATCCTGACCCTAAGCCTAACCCTAAACCTAGATTCTACGAACACAAACCCTAATCGTAACCCTAACCCTAACGAATTCTAACCATAACTCTGACCTTAAATGTGCTCGATTCTAACCCTAACACTAACTCGTCAATTTCAACACTAACCCTAAGCCTAAATGCACACCATTGTGACCCAAAATGCAATCCTGACCCTAAGCCTAACTCTAAACCACGATTCTACGAACACTAACCCTAACTCTAACCCTAACGAAGTCTAACCATAACTCTAACCCGATTTGTGCTCGATTCTAACCCTAACACTAATTCGTCGATATCAACACTAATCCTAAGCCTAAAGGCACTCAATTCTGAACGAAAATACAATCGTGGCACTAAGCCTGCTCCTAATCCTCGATTTTACGAAAGCAAACCTTAACTCTAACCACAGCGAATTCTAACTATAACTGAAACCCTAAATGTGATCCATTCTAACCCTAACACTAACTCATCAATTTCAACACTGAACCTCAGCCTAAATGCACTTCATTCTGACGCAAAACGCAATCCTGACCCTAAGCCAAACCCTAAACCTCGATTCTACGAACACTAACCCTAACTCTAAGCGTAACGAATTCTAACCATAACTCTAACCCTAAATGTGCTCGATTCTAACCCTAACACTAATTTGTCAATTTCAACACTAACCCTAAGCCTAAATGCACTTGATTCTGACCCAAAATGCAATCCTGACCCTAATCCTAACTCTAAACCACGATTCTACGAACACTAACCCTAACTCTAACCCTAACGAAGTCTAACCATAACTCTAACCCTAAATGTGCTCGATTCTAACCCTAACACTAATTTGTCAATTTCAACACTAACCCTAAGCCTAAATGCACTTGATTCTGACCCAAAATGCAATCCTGACCCTAATTCTAACTCTAAACCTCGATTCTACGAACACTAACCCTAACTCTAAGCGTAACGAATTCTAACCATAACTCTAACCCTAAATGTGCTCGATTCTAACCCTAACACTAATTTGTCAATTTCAACACTAACCCTAAGCCTAAATGCACTTGATTCTGACCCAAAATGCAATCCTGACCCTAATCCTAACCCTAAACCTTGATTCTACGAACACAAACCCTAATTGTAACCCTAACCCTAACGAATTCTAACCATAACTCTAACCCGATTTGTGCTCGATTCTAACCCTAACACTAATTCGTCAATTTCAACACTAACCCTAAGCCTAAATGCACTTGATTCTGACCCAAAATGCAATCCTGACCCTAATCCTAACCCTAAACCTTGATTCTACGAACACAAACCCTAATTGTAACCCTAACCCTAACGAATTCTAACCATAACTCTAACCCTAAATGTGCTCGATTCTAACCCTAACACTAATTCGTCAATTTCAACAAGAACCCTAAGCCTAAATGCACTTGATTCTGACCCAAAATGCAATCCTGACCCTAATCCTAACCCTAAACCTAGATTCTACGAACACAAACCCTAATCGTAACCCTAACCCTAACGAATTCTAACCATAACTCTGACCTTAAATGTGCTCGATTCTAACCCTAACACTAACTCGTCAATTTCAACACTAACCCTAAGCCTAAATGCACACCATTGTGACCCAAAATGCAATCCTGACCCTAAGCCTAACTCTAAACCACGATTCTACGAACACTAACCCTAACTCTAACCCTAACGAAGTCTAACCATAACTCTAACCCGATTTGTGCTCGATTCTAACCCTAACACTAACTCGTCAATTTCAACACTGAACCTCAGCCTAAATGCACTTCATTCTGACGCAAAACGCAATCCTGACCCTAAGCCAAACCCTAAACCTCGATTCTATGAACATAAACCCTAATCCTAACCCTAACCCTAACGAATTCTAACCATAACTCTAACCCTAAATGTGCTCGATTCTAACCCTAACACTAATTTGTCAATTTCAACACTAACCCTAAGCCTAAATGCACTTGATTCTGACCCAAAATGCAATCCTGACCCTAATCCTAACCCTAAACCTTGATTCTACGAACACAAACCCTAATCGTAACCCTAACCCTAACGAATTCTAACCATAACTCTAACCCTAAATGTGCTCGATTCTAACCCTAACACTAATTCGTCAATTTCAACAAGAACCCTAAGCCTAAATGCACTTGATTCTGACCCAAAATGCAATCCTGACCCTAAGCCTAACCCTAAACCTCGATTCTACGAACACAAACCCTAATCGTAACCCTAACCCTAACGAATTCTAACCATAACTCTGACCTTAAATGTGCTCGTTTCTAACCCTAACACTAACTCGTCAATTTCAACACTAACCCTAAGCCTAAATGCACACCATTGTGACCCAAAATGCAATCCTGACCCTAAGCCTAACTCTAAACCACGATTCTACGAACACTAACCCTAACTCTAACCCTAACGAAGTCTAACCATAACTCTAACCCGATTTGTGCTCGATTCTAACCCTAACACTAATTCGTCAATATCAACACGAATCCTAAGCCTAAAGGCACTCAATTCTGAACGAAAATACAATCGTGGCACTAAGCCTGCTCCTAATCCTCGATTTTACGAAAGCAAACCTTAACTCTAACCACAGCGAATTCTAACCATAACTGAAACCCTAAATGTGATCCATTCTAACCCTAACACTAACTCGTCAATTTCAACACTATCCCTTAGCCTAAATGCACACCATTGTGACCCAAAATGCAATCCTGACCCTAAGCCTAACTCTAAACCTCGATTCTATGAACACTAACCCTAACTCTAACCCTAACGAATTCTAACCATAACTCTAACCCTAAATGTGCTCGATTCTAAACTTAACACTAAGTCGTCAATATCAACACTAATCCTAAGCCTAAATGCACTCGATGCTGACCCAAAATGCAATCCTGGCACTCAGCCAAACACTAAACCTCGATTTTCAGAACACAAACGTTAAATCCAACCATAACGATTTCTAACCATAACTCTAACCCTAAATGTGCTCGATTCTAACCCTAACACTAAGTCGTCAATATCAACACGAATCCTAAGCCTAAATGCACTCGATTCTGAACCAAAATGTAATCCTGGCACTAAGCCTGCCCCTAAACCTCGATTTTATGAAAACAAACCTTAACTCTAACCACAGCGAATTCTACCCATAACTGAAACCCTAAATGGGATCCATTCTAACCCTAACACTAACTCGTCACTTTCAACACTGAACCTCAGCGTAAATGCACTTCATTCTGAGGCAAAACGCAATCCTGACCCTAAGCCAAACCCTAAACCTCGATTCTAGGAACATAAACCCTAATCCTAATCCTAACCCTACCGAATTCTAACCATAAATCTAACCCTAAATGTGCTCGATTCTAACCCTAACACTAATTTTTCAATTTCAACACTAACCCTAAGCCTAAATGCACTTGATTCTGACGCAAAATGCAATCCTGACCCTAATCTTAACCCTAAACCTCGATTCTACGAACACAAACCCTAATCGTAACCCTAACCCTAACGAATTCTAACCATAACTCTAACCCTAAATGTGCTCGATTCTAACCCTAACACTAATTCGTCAATTTCAACAAGAACCCTAAGCCTAAATGCACTTGATTCTGACCCAAAATGCAATCCTGACCCTAAGCCTAACCCTAAACCTAGATTCTACGAACACAAACCCTAATCGTAACCCTAACCCTAACGAATTCTAACCATAACTCTGACCTTAAATGTGCTCGATTCTAACCCTAACACTAACTCGTCAATTTCAACACTAACCCTAAGCCTAAATGCACACCATTGTGACCCAAAATGCAATCCTGACCCTAAGCCTAACTCTAAACCACGATTCTACGAAGACTAACCCTAACTCTAACCCTAACGAAGTCTAACCATAACTCTAACCCGATTTGTGCTCGATTCTAACCCTAACACTAATTCGTCCATTTCAACACTAACCCTAAGCCTAAATGCACTTGATTCTGACCCAAAATGCAATCCTGACCCTAATCCTAACCCTAAACCTTGATTCTACGAACACAAACCCTAATCGTAACCCTAACCCTAACGAATTCTAACCATAACTCTAACCCTAAATGTGCTCGATTCTAACCCTAACACTAATTCGTCAATTTCAACAAGAACCCTAAGCCTAAATGCACTTGATTCTGACCCAAAATGCAATCCTGACCCTAAGCCTAACCCTAAACCTAGATTCTACGAACACAAACCCTAATCGTAACCCTAACCCTAACGAATTCTAACCATAACTCTGACCTTAAATGTGCTCGATTCTAACCCTAACACTAACTCGTCAATTTCAACACTAACCCTAAGCCTAAATGCACACCATTGTGACCCAAAATGCAATCCTGACCCTAAGCCTAACTCTAAACCACGATTCTACGAACACTAACCCTAACTCTAACCCTAACGAAGTCTAACCATAACTCTAACCCGATTTGTGCTCGATTCTAACCCTAACACTAATTCGTCGATATCAACACTAATCCTAAGCCTAAAGGCACTCAATTCTGAACGAAAATACAATCGTGGCACTAAGCCTGCTCCTAATCCTCGATTTTACGAAAGCAAACCTTAACTCTAACCACAGCGAATTCTAACTATAACTGAAACCCTAAATGTGATCCATTCTAACCCTAACACTAACTCATCAATTTCAACACTGAACCTCAGCCTAAATGCACTTCATTCTGACGCAAAACGCAATCCTGACCCTAAGCCAAACCCTAAACCTCGATTCTACGAACACTAACCCTAACTCTAACCCTAACGAAGTCTAACCATAACTCTAACCCTAAATGTGCTCGATTCTAACCCTAACACTAATTTGTCAATTTCAACACTAACCCTAAGCCTAAATGCACTTGATTCTGACCCAAAATGCAATCCTGACCCTAATCCTAACTCTAAACCTCGATTCTACGAACACTAAGCCTAACTCTAAGCGTAACGAATTCTAACCATAACTCTAACCCTAAATGTGCTCGATTCTAACCCTAACACTAATTTGTCAATTTCAACACTAACCCTAAGCCTAAATGCACTTGATTCTGACCCAAAATGCAATCCTGACCCTAAGCCTAACTCTAAACCACGATTCTATGAACACTAACCCTAACTCTAACCCTAACGAAGTCTAACCATAACTCTAACCCGATTTGTGCTCGATTCTAACCCTAACACTAATTCGTCAATATCAACACTAATTCTAAGCCTAAAGGCACTCAATTCTGAACGAAAATACAATCGTGGCACTAAGCCTGCTCCTAATCCTCGATTTTACGAAAGCAAACCTTAACTCTAACCACAGCGAATTCTACCCATAACTGCAACCCTAAATGTGATCCATTCTAACCCTAACACTAACTCGTCAATTTCAACACTGAACCTCAGCCTAAATGCACTTCATTCTGACGCAAAACGCAATCCTGACCCTAAGCCAAACCCTAAACCTCGATTCTAGGAACATAAACCCTAATCCTAACCCTAACCCTAACGAATTCTAACCATAACTCTAACCCTAAATGTGCTCGATTCTAACCCTAACACTAATTTGTCAATTTCAACACTAACCCTAAGCCTAAATGCACTTGATTCTGACCCAAAATGCAATCCTGACCCTAATCTTGACCCTAAACCTCGATTCTACGAACACAAACCCTAATCGTAACCCTAACCCTAACGAATTCTAACCATAACTCTAACCCTAAATGTGCTCGATTCTAACCCTAACACTAATTCGTCAATTTCAACAAGAACCCTAAGCCTAAATGCACTTGATTCTGACCCAAAATGCAATCCTGACCCTAAGCCTAACCCTAAACCTAGATTCTACGAACACAAACCCTAATCGTAACCCTAACCCTAACGAATTCTAACCATAACTCTGACCTTAAATGTGCTCGATTCTAACCCTAACACTAACTCGTCAATTTCAACACTAACCCTAAGCCTAAATGCACACCATTGTGACCCAAAATGCAATCCTGACCCTAAGCCTAACTCTAAACCACGATTCTACGAACACTAACCCTAATTCTAACCCTAACGAAGTCTAACCATAACTCTAACCCGATTTGTGCTCGATTCTAACCCTAACACTAAGTCGTCAATATCAACACGAATCCTAAGCCTAAATGATCTCGATTCTGAACCAAAATATGATCCTGGCACTAAGCCTGCTCCTAATCCTCGATTTTACGAAAGCAAACCTTAACTCTAACCACAGCGAATTCTAACCATAACTGCAACCCTAAATGTGATCCATTCTAACCCTAACACTAACTCGTCAATTTCAACACTGAACCTCAGCCTAAATGCACTTCATTCTGACGCAAAACGCAATCCTGACCCTAAGCCAAACCCTAAACCTCGATTCTATGAACATAAACCCTAATCCTAACCCTAACCCTAACGAATTCTAACCATAACTCTAACCCTAAATGTGCTCGATTCTAACCCTAACACTAATTCGTCAATTTCAACAAGAACCCTAAGCCTAAATGCACTTGATTCTGACCCAAAATGCAATCCTGACCCCAAGCCTAACCCTAAACCTAGATTCTACGAACAAAAACCCTAATCGTAACCCTAACCCTAACGAATTCTAACCATAACTCTGACCTTAAATGTGCTCGATTCTAACCCTAACACTAACTCGTCAATTTCAACACTAACCCTAAGCCTAAATGCACACCATTGTGACCCAAAATGCAATCCTGACCCTAAGCCTAACTCTAAACCACGATTCTACGAAGACTAACCCTAACTCTAACCCTAACGAAGTCTAACCATAACTCTAACCCTAAATGTGCTCGATTCTAACCCTAACACTAATTTGTCAATTTCAACACTAACCCTAAGCCTAAATGCACTTGATTCTGACCCAAAATGCAATCCTGACCCTAATCTTGACCCTAAACCTCGATTCTACGAACACAAACCCTAATCGTAACCCTAACCCTAACGAATTCTAACCATAACTCTAACCCTAAATGTGCTCGATTCTAACCCTAACACTAATTCGTCAATTTCAACAAGAACCCTAAGCCTAAATGCACTTGATTCTGACCCAAAATGGAATCCTGACCCTAAGCCTAACCCTAAACCTAGATTCTACGAACACAAACCCTAATCGTAACCCTAACCCTAACGAATTCTAACCATAACTCTGACCTTAAATGTGCTCGATTCTAACCCTAACACTAACTCGTCAATTTCAACACTAACCCTAAGCCTAAATGCACACCATTGTGACCCAAAATGCAATCCTGACCCTAAGCCTAACTCTAAACCACGATTCTACGAACACTAACCCTAACTCTAACCCTAACGAAGTCTAACCATAACTCTAACCCGATTTGTGCTCGATTCTAACCCTAACACTAATTCGTCGATATCAACACGAATCCTAAGCCTAAAGGCACTCAATTCTGAACGAAAATACAATCGTGGCACTAAGCCTGCTCCTAATCCTCGATTTTACGAAAGCAAACCTTAACTCTAACCACAGCGAATTCTAACTATAACTGAAACCCTAAATGTGATCCATTCTAACCCTAACACTAACTCATCAATTTCAACACTGAACCTCAGCCTAAATGCACTTCATTCTGACGCAAAATGCAATCCTGACCCTAAGCCAAACCCTAAACCTCGATTCTACGAACACTAACCCTAACTCTAAGCGTAACGAATTCTAACCATAACTCTAACCCTAAATGTGCTCGATTCTAACCCTAACACTAATTTGTCAATTTCAACACTAACCCTAAGCCTAAATGCACTTGATTCTGACCCAAAATGCAATCCTGACCCTAATCCTAACTCTAAACCACGATTCTACGAACACTAACCCTAACTCTAACCCTAACGAAGTCTAACCATAACTCTAACCCTAAATGTGCTCGATTCTAACCCTAACACTAATTTGTCAATTTCAACACTAACCCTAAGCCTAAATGCACTTGATTCTGACCCAAAATGCAATCCTGACCCTAATCCTAACTCTAAACCTCGATTCTACGAACACTAACCCTAACTCTAAGCGTAACGAATTCTAACCATAACTCTAACCCTAAATGTGCTCGATTCTAACCCTAACACTAATTTGTCAATTTCAACACTAACCCAAAGCCTAAATGCACTTGATTCTGACCCAAAATGCAATCCTGACCCTAAGCCTAACTCTAAACCACGATTCTACGAACACTAACCCTAACTCTAACCCTAACGAAGTCTAACCATAACTCTAACCCGATTTGTGCTCGATTCTAACCCTAACACTAATTCGTCAATATCAACACTAATTCTAAGCCTAAAGGCACTCAATTCTGAACGAAAATACAATCGTGGCACTAAGCCTGCTCCTAATCCTCGATTTTACGAAAGCAAACCTTAACTCTAACCACAGCGAATTCTAACCATAACTGCAACCCTAAATGTGATCCATTCTAACCCTAACACTAACTCGTCAATTTCAACACTGAACCTCAGCCTAAATGCACTTCATTCTGACGCAAAACGCAATCCTGACCCTAAGCCAAACCCTAAACCTCGATTCTATGAACATAAACCCTAATCCTAACCCTAACCCTAACGAATTCTAACCATAACTCTAACCCTAAATGTGCTCGATTCTAACCCTAACACTAATTTGTCAATTTCAACACTAACCCTAAGCCTAAATGCACTTGATTCTGACCCAAAATGCAATCCTGACCCTAATCTTAACCCTAAACCTCGATTCTACGAACACAAACCCTAATCGTAACCCTAACCCTAACGAATTCTAACCATAACTCTAACCCTAAATGTGCTCGATTCTAACCCTAACACTAATTCGTCAATTTCAACAAGAACCCTAAGCCTAAATGCACTTGATTCTGACCCAAAATGCAATCCTGACCCTAAGCCTAACCCTAAACCTCGATTCTACGAACACAAACCCTAATCGTAACCCTAACCCTAACGAATTCTAACCATAACTCTGACCTTAAATGTGCTCGATTCTAACCCTAACACTAACTCGTCAATTTCAACACTAACCCTAAGCCTAAATGCACACCATTGTGACCCAAAATGCAATCCTGACCCTAAGCCTAACTCTAAACCACGATTCTACGAACACTAACCCTAATTCTAACCCTAACGAAGTCTAACCATAACTCTAACCCGATTTGTGCTCGATTCTAACCCTAACACTAAGTCGTCAATATCAACACGAATCCTAAGCCTAAATGATCTCGATTCTGAACCAAAATATGATCCTGGCACTAAGCCTGCTCCTAATCCTCGATTTTACGAAAGCAAACCTTAACTCTAACCACAGCGAATTCTAACCATAACTGCAACCCTAAATGTGATCCATTCTAACCCTAACACTAACTCGTCAATTTCAACACTGAACCTCAGCCTAAATGCACTTCATTCTGACGCAAAACGCAATCCTGACCCTAAGCCAAACCCTAAACCTCGATTCTATGAACATAAACCCTAATCCTAACCCTAACCCTAACGAATTCTAACCATAACTCTAACCCTAAATGTGCTCGATTCTAACCCTAACACTAATTCGTCAATTTCAACAAGAACCCTAAGCCTAAATGCACTTGATTCTGACCCAAAATGCAATCCTGACCCCAAGCCTAACCCTAAACGTAGATTCTACGAACACAAACCCTAATCGTAACCCTAACCCTAACGAATTCTAACCATAACTCTGACCTTAAATGTGCTCGATTCTAACCCTAACACTAACTCGTCAATTTCAACACTAACCCTAAGCCTAAATGCACACCATTGTGACCCAAAATGCAATCCTGACCCTAAGCCTAACTCTAAACCACGATTCTACGAACACTAACCCTAACTCTAACCCTAACGAAGTCTAACCATAACTCTAACCCGATTTGTGCTCGATTCTAACCCTAACACTAATTCGTCAATATCAACACTAATCCTAAGCCTAAAGGCACTCAATTCTGAACGAAAATACAATCGTGGCACTAAGCCTGCTCCTAATCCTCGATTTTACGAAAGCAAACCTTAACTCTAACCACAGCGAATTCTAACCATAACTGAAACCCTAAATGTGATCCATTCTAACGCTAACACTAACTCGTCAATTTCAACACTATCCCTTAGCCTAAATGCACACCATTGTGACCCAAAATGCAATCCTGACCCTAAGCCTAACTCTAAACCTCGATTCTATGAACACTAACCCTAACTCTAACCCTAACGAATTCTAACCATAACTCTAACCCTAAATGTGCTCGATTCTAAACTTAACACTAAGTCGTCAATATCAACACTAATCCTAAGCCTAAATGCACTCGATGCTGACCCAAAATGCAATCCTGGCAATCAGCCAAACACTAAACCTCGATTTTCTGAACACAAACGTTAAATCCAACCATAACGATTTCTAACCATAACTCTAACCCTAAATGTGCTCGATTCTAACCCTAACACTAAGTCGTCAATATCAACACGAATCCTAAGTCTAAATGCACTCGATTCTGAACCAAAATGTAATCCTGGCATTAAGCCTGCCCCTAAACCTCGATTTTATGAAAACAAACCTTAACTCTAACCACAGCGAATTCTACCCATAACTGCAACCCTAAATGTGATCCATTCTAACCCTAACACTAACTCGTCACTTTCAACACTGAACCTCAGCGTAAATGCACTTCATTCTGAGGCAAAACGCAATCCTGACCCTAAGCCAAACCCTAAACCTCGATTCTAGGAACATAAACCCTAATCCTAATCCTAACCCTACCGAATTCTAACCATAAATCTAACCCTAAATGTGCTCAATTCCAACCCTAACACTAATTTGTCAATTTCAACACTAACCCTAAGCCTAAATGCACTTGATTCTGACCCAAAATGCAATCCTGACCATAATCTTAACCCTAAACCTCGATTCTACGAACACAAACCCTAATCGTAACCCTAACCCTAACGAATTCTAACCATAACTCTAACCCTAAATGTGCCCGATTCTAACCCTAACACTAAGTCGTCAATATCAACACGAATCCTAAGCCTAAATGCACTCGATTCTGAACCAAAATGTAATCCTGGCACTAAGCCTGCCCCTAAACCTCGATTTTATGAAAACAAACCTTAACTCTAACCACAGCGAATTCTACCCATAACTGCAACCCTAAATGTGATCCATTCTAACCCTAACACTAACTCGTCACTTTCAACACTGAACCTCAGCGTAAATGCACTTCATTCTGAGGCAAAACGCAATCCTGACCCTAAGCCAAACCCTAAACCTCGATTCTAGGAACATAAACCCTAATCCTAATCCTAACCCTACCGAATTCTAACCATAAATTTAACCCTAAATGTGCTCGATTCTAACCCTAACACTAATTTGTCAATTTCAACACTAACCCTAAGCCTAAATGCACTTGATTCTGACCCAAAATGCAATCCTGAACCTAATCTTAACCCTAAACCTCGATTCTGCGAACACAAACCCTAATCGTAACCCTAACCCTAACGAATTCTAACCATAACTCTAACCCTAAATGTGCTCGATTCTAACCCTAACACTAATTCGTCAATTTCAACACTAACCCTAAGCCTAAATGCACTTGATTCTGACCCAAAATGCAATCCTGACCCTAATCCTAACCCTAAACCTTGATTCTACGAACACAAACCCTAATCGTAACCCTAACCCTAACGAATTCTAACCATAACTCTAACCCTAAATGTGCTCTATTCTAACCCTAACACTAATTCGTCAATTTCAACAAGAACCCTAAGCCTAAATGCACTTGATTCTGACCCAAAATGCAATCCTGACCCTAAGCCTAACCCTAAACCTCGATTCTACGAACACAAACCCTAATCGTAACCCTAACCCTAACGAATTCTAACCATAACTCTGACCTTAAATGTGCTCGATTCTAACCCTAACACTAACTCGTCAATTTCAACACTAACCCTAAGCCTAAATGCACACCATTGTGACCCAAAATGCAATCCTGACCCTAAGCCTAACTCTAAACCACGATTCTACGAACACTAACCCTAACTCTAACCCTAACGAAGTCTAACCATAACTCTAACCCGATTTGTGCTCGATTCTAACCCTAACACTAATTCGTCAATATCAACACGAATCCTAAGCCTAAAGGCACTCAATTCTGAACGAAAATACAATCGTGGCACTAAGCCTGCTCCTAATCCTCGATTTTACGAAAGCAAACCTTAACTCTAACCACAGCGAATTCTAACCATAACTGAAACCCTAAATGTGATCCATTCTAACCCTAACACTAACTCGTCAATTTCAACACTATCCCTTAGCCTAAATGCACACCATTGTGACCCAAAATGCAATCCTGACCCTAAGCCTAACTCTAAACCTCGATTCTATGAACACTAACCCTAACTCTAACCCTAACGAATTCTAACCATAACTCTAACCCTAAATGTGCTCGATTCTAAACTTAACACTAAGTCGTCAATATCAACACTAATCCTAAGCCTAAATGCACTCGATGCTGACCCAAAATGCAATCCTGGCACTCAGCCAAACACTAAACCTCGATTTTCTGAACACAAACATTAAATCCAACCATAACGATTTCTAACCATAACTCTAACCCTAAATGTGCTCGATTCTAACCCTAACACTAAGTCGTCAATATCAACACGAATCCTAAGCCTAAATGCACTCGATTCTGAACCAAAATGTAATCCTGGCACTAAGCCTGCCCCTAAACCTCGATTTTATGAAAACAAACCTTAACTCTAACCACAGCGAATTCTACCCATAACTGCAACCCTAAATGTGATCCATTCTAACCCTAACACTAACTCGTCACTTTCAACACTGAACCTCAGCGTAAATGCACTTCATTCTGAGGCAAAACGCAATCCTGACCCTAAGCCAAACCCTAAACCTCGATTCTAGGAACATAAACCCTAATCCTAATCCTAACCCTACCGAATTCTAACCATAAATCTAACCCTAAATGTGCTCGATTCTAACCCTAACACTAATTTGTCAATTTCAACACTAACCCTAAGCCTAAATGCACTTGATTCTGACCCAAAATGCAATCCTGACCCTAATCTTAACCCTAAACCTCGATTCTACGAACACAAACCCTAATCGTAACTCTAACCCTAACGAATTCTAACCATAACTCTAACCCTAAATGTGCTCGATTCTAACCCTAACACTAATTCGTCCATTTCAACACTAACCCTAAGCCTAAATGCACTTGATTCTGACCCAAAATGCAATCCTGACCCTAAGCCTAACTCTAAACCACGATTCTACGAACACTAACCCTAACTCTAACCCTAACGAAGTCTAACCATAACTCTAACCCGATTTGTGCTCGATTCTAACCCTAACACTAATTCGTCAATTTCAACACTAACCCTAAGCCTAAATGCACTTGATTCTGACCCAAAATGCAATCCTGACCCTAATCCTAACCCTAAACCTTGATTCTACGAACACAAACCCTAATCGTAACCCTAACCCTAACGAATTCTAACCATAACTCTAACCCTAAATGTGCTCGATTCTAACCCTAACACTAATTCGTCAATTTCAACAAGAACCCTAAGCCTAAATGCACTTGATTCTGACCCAAAATGCAATCCTGACCCTAATCCTAACCCTAAACCTAGATTCTACGAACACAAACCCTAATCGTAACCCTAACCCTAACGAATTCTAACCATAACTCTGACCTTAAATGTGCTCGATTCTAACCCTAACACTAACTCGTCAATTTCAACACTAACCCTAAGCCTAAATGCACACCATTGTGACCCAAAATGCAATCCTGACCCTAAGCCTAACTCTAAACCACGATTCTACGAACACTAACCCTAATCGTAACCCTAACCCTAACGAATTCTAACCATAACTCTGACCTTAAATGTGCTCGATTCTAACCCTAACACTAACTCGTCAATTTCAACACTAACCCTAAGCCTAAATGCACACCATTGTGACCCAAAATGCAATCCTGACCCTAAGCCTAACTCTAAACCACGATTCTACGAACACTAACCCTAACTCTAACCCTAACGAAGTCTAACCATAACTCTAACCCGATTTGTGCTCGATTCTAACCCTAACACTAATTCGTCAATATCAACACGAATCCTAAGCCTAAAGGCACTCAATTCTGAACGAAAATACAATCGTGGCACTAAGCCTGCTCCTAATCCTCGATTTTACGAAAGCAAACCTTAACTCTAACCACAGCGAATTCTAACCATTACTGAAACCCTAAATGTGATCCATTCTAACCCTAACACTAACTCGTCAATTTCAACACTATCCCTTAGCCTAAATGCACACCATTGTGACCCAAAATGCAATCCTGACCCTAAGCCTAACTCTAAACCTCGATTCTATGAACACTAACCCTAACTCTAACCCTAACGAATTCTAACCATAACTCTAACCCTAAATGTGCTCGATTCTAAACTTAACACTAAGTCGTCAATATCAACACTAATCCTAAGCCTAAATGCACTCGATGCTGACCCGAAATGCAATCCTGGCACTCAGCCAAACACTAAACCTCGATTTTCTGAACACAAACGTTAAATCCAACCATAACGATTTCTAACCATAACTCTAACCCTAAATGTGCTCGATTCTAACCCTAACACTAAGTCGTCAATATCAACACGAATCCTAAGCCTAAATGCACTCGATTCTGAACCAAAATGTAATCCTGGCATTAAGCCTGCCCCTAAACCTCGATTTTATGAAAACAAACCTTAACTCTAACCACAGCGAATTCTACCCATAACTGCAACCCTAAATGTGATCCATTCTAACCCTAACACTAACTCGTCACTTTCAACACTGAACCTCAGCGTAAATGCACTTCATTCTGAGGCAAAACGCAATCCTGACCCTAAGCCAAACCCTAAACCTCGATTCTAGGAACATAAACCCTAATCCTAATCCTAACCCTACCGAATTCTAACCATAAATCTAACCCTAAATGTGCTCGATTCTAACCCTAACACTAATTTGTCAATTTCAACACTAACCCTAAGCCTAAATGTACTTGATTCTGACGCAAAATGCAATCCTGACCCTAATCTTAACCCTAAACCTCGATTCTACGAACACAAACCCTAATCGTAACCCTAACCCTAACGAATTCTAACCATAACTCTAACCCTAAATGTGCTCGATTCTAACCCTAACACTAATTCGTCCATTTCAACACTAACCCTAAGCCTAAATGCACTTGATTCTGACCCAAAATGCAATCCTGACCCTAATCCTAACCCTAAACCTTGATTCTACGAACACAAACCCTAATCGTAACCCTAACCCTAACGAATTCTAACCATAACTCTAACCCTAAATGTGCTCGATTCTAACCCTAACACTAATTCGTCAATTTCAACAAGAACCCTAAGCCTAAATGCACTTGATTCTGACCCAAAATGGAATCCTGACCCTAAGCCAAACCCTAAACCTCGATTCTAGGAACACAAACCCTAATCGTAACCCTAACCCTAACGAATTCTAACCATAACTCTGACCTTAAATGTGCTCGATTCTAACCCTAACACTAACTCGTCAATTTCAACACTAACCCTAAGCCTAAATGCAGACCATTGTGACCCAAAATGCAATCCTGACCCTAAGCCTAACTCTAAACCACGATTCTACGAACACTAACCCTAACTCTAACCCTAACGAAGTCTAACCATAACTCTAACCCGATTTGTGCTCGATTCTAACCCTAACACTAATTCGTCGATATAAACACTAATCCTAAGCCTAAAGGCACTCAATTCTGAACGAAAATACAATCGTGGCACTAAGCCTGCTCCTAATCCTCGATTTTACGAAAGCAAACCTTAACTCTAACCACAGCGAATTCTAACTATAACTGAAACCCTAAATGTGATCCATTCTAACCCTAACACTAACTCATCAATTTCAACACTGAACCTCAGCCTAAAGGCACTTCATTCTGACGCAAAACGCAATCCTGACCCTAAGCCAAACCCTAAACCTCGATTCTACGAACACTAACCCTAACTCTAAGCGTAACGAATTCTAACCATAACTCTAACCCTAAATGTGCTCGATTCTAACCCTAACACTAATTTGTCAATTTCAACACTAACCCTAAGCCTAAATGCACTTGATTCTGACCCAAAATGCAATCCTGACCCTAATCCTAACTCTAAACCACGATTCTACGAACACTAACCCTAACTCTAACCCTAACGAAGTCTAACCATAACTCTAACCCTAAATGTGCTCGATTCTAACCCTAACACTAATTTGTCAATTTCAACACTAACCCTAAGCCTAAATGCACTTGATTCTGACCCAAAATGCAATCCTGACCCTAATCCTAACTCTAAACCTCGATTCTACGAACACTAACCCTAACTCTATGCGTAACGAATTCTAACCATAACTCTAACCCTAAATGTGCTCGATTCTAACCCTAACACTAATTTGTCAATTTCAACACTAACCCTAAGCCTAAATGCACTTGATTCTGACCCAAAATGCAATCCTGACCCTAAGCCTAACTCTAAACCACGATTCTACGAACACTAACCCTAACTCTAACCCTAACGAAGTCTAACCATAACTCTAACCCGATTTGTGCTCGATTCTAACCCTAACACTAATTCGTCAATATCAACACTAATTCTAAGCCTAAAGGCACTCAATTCTGAACGAAAATACAATCGTGGCACTAAGCCTGCTCCTAATCCTCGATTTTACGAAAGCAAACCTTAACTCTAACCACAGCGAATTCTAACCATAACTGCAACCCTAAATGTGATCCATTCTAACCCTAACACTAACTCGTCAATTTCAACACTGAACATCAGCCTAAATGCACTTCATTCTGACGCAAAACGCAATCCTGACCCTAAGCCAAACCCTAAACCTCGATTCTATGAACATAAACCCTAATCCTAACCCTAACCCTAACGAATTCTAACCATAACTCTAACCCTAAATGTGCTCGATTCTAACCCTAACACTAATTTGTCAATTTCAACACTAACCCTAAGCCTAAATGCACTTGATTCTGACCCAAAATGCAATCCTGACCCTAATCTTAACCCTAAACCTCGATTCTACGAACACAAACCCTAATCGTAACCCTAACCCTAACGAATTCTAACCATAACTCTAACCCTAAATGTGCTCGATTCTAACCCTAACACTAATTTGTCAATTTCAACACTAACCCTAAGCCTAAATGCACTTGATTCTGACCCAAAATGCAATCCTGACCCTAATCTTAACCCTAAACCTCGATTCTACGAACACAAACCCTAATCGTAACCCTAACCCTAACGAATTCTAACCATAACTCTAACCCTAAATGTGCTCGATTCTAACCCTAACACTAATTCGTCAATTTCAACAAGAACCCTAAGCCTAAATGCACTTGATTCTGACCCAAAATGCAATCCTGACCCTAAGCCTAACCCTAAACCTCGATTCTACGAACACAAACCCTAATCGTAACCCTAACCCTAACGAATTCTAACCATAACTCTGACCTTAAATGTGCTCGATTCTAACCCTAACACTAACTCGTCAATTTCAACACTAACCCTAAGCCTAAATGCACACCATTGTGACCCAAAATGCAATCCTGACCCTAAGCCTAACTCTAAACCACGATTCTACAAACACTAACCCTAACTCTAACCCTAACGAAGTCTAACCATAACTCTAACCCGATTTGTGCTCGATTCTAACCCTAACACTAAGTCGTCAATATCAACACGAATCCTAAGCCTAAATGATCTCGATTCTGAACCAAAATATGATCCTGGCACTAAGCCTGCTCCTAATCCTCGATTTTACGAAAGCAAACCTTAACTCTAACCACAGCGAATTCTAACCATAACTGCAACCCTAAATGTGATCCATTCTAACCCTAACACTAACTCGTCAATTTCAACACTGAACCTCAGCCTAAATGCACTTCATTCTGACGCAAAACGCAATCCTGACCCTAAGCCAAACCCTAAACCTCGATTCTATGAACATAAACCCTAATCCTAACCCTAACCCTAACGAATTCTAACCATAACTCTAACCCTAAATGTGCTCGATTCTAACCCTAACACTAATTTGTCAATTTCAACACTAACCCTAAGCCTAAATGCACTTGATTCTGACCCAAAATGCAATCCTGACCCTAATCCTAACTCTAAACCACGATTCTACGAACACTAACCCTAACTCTAACCCTAACGAAGTCTAACCATAACTCTAACCCTAAATGTGCTCGATTCTAACCCTAACACTAATTTGTCAATTTCAACACTAACCCTAAGCCTAAATGCACTTGATTCTGACCCAAAATGCAATCCTGACCCTAATCCTAACTCTAAACCTCGATTCTACGAACACTAACCCTAACTCTAAGCGTAACGAATTCTAACCATAACTCTAACCCTAAATGTGCTCGATTCTAACCCTAACACTAATTTGTCAATTTCAACACTAACCCTAAGCCTAAATGCACTTGATTCTGACCCAAAATGCAATCCTGACCCTAATCCTAACTCTAAACCTCGATTCTACGAACACTAACCCTAACTCTATGCGTAACGAATTCTAACCATAACTCTAACCCTAAATGTGCTCGATTCTAACCCTAACACTAATTTGTCAATTTCAACACTAACCCTAAGCCTAAATGCACTTGATTCTGACCCAAAATGCAATCCTGACCCTAAGCCTAACTCTAAACCACGATTCTACGAACACTAACCCTAACTCTAACCCTAACGAAGTCTAACCATAACTCTAACCCGATTTGTGCTCGATTCTAACCCTAACACTAATTCGTCAATATCAACACTAATTCTAAGCCTAAAGGCACTCAATTCTGAACGAAAATACAATCGTGGCACTAAGCCTGCTCCTAATCCTCGATTTTACGAAAGCAAACCTTAACTCTAACCACAGCGAATTCTAACCATAACTGCAACCCTAAATGTGATCCATTCTAACCCTAACACTAACTCGTCAATTTCAACACTGAACCTCAGCCTAAATGCACTTCATTCTGACGCAAAACGCAATCCTGACCCTAAGCCAAACCCTAAACCTCGATTCTATGAACATAAACCCTAATCCTAACCCTAACCCTAACGAATTCTAACCATAACTCTAACCCTAAATGTGCTCGATTCTAACCCTAACACTAATTTGTCAATTTCAACACTAACCCTAAGCCTAAATGCACTTGATTCTGACCCAAAATGCAATCCTGACCATAATCTTAACCCTAAACCTCGATTCTACGAACACAAACCCTAATCGTAACCCTAACCCTAACGAATTCTAACCATAACTCTAACCCTAAATGTGCTCGATTCTAACCCTAACACTAATTCGTCAATTTCAACAAGAACCCTAAGCCTAAATGCACTTGATTCTGACCCAAAATGCAATCCTGACCCTAAGCCTAACCCGAAACCTAGATTCTACGAACACAAACCCTAATCGTAACCCTAACCCTAACGAATTCTAACCATAACTCTGACCTTAAATGTGCTCGATTCTAACCCTAACACTAACTCGTCAATTTCAACACTAACCCTAAGCCTAAATGCACACCATTGTGACCCAAAATGCAATCCTGACCCTAAGCCTAACTCTAAAGCACGATTCTACAAACACTAACCCTAACTCTAACCCTAACGAAGTCTAACCATAACTCTAACCCGATTTGTGCTCGATTCTAACCCTAACACTAAGTCGTCAATATCAACACGAATCCTAAGCCTAAATGATCTCGATTCTGAACCAAAATATGATCCTGGCACTAAGCCTGCTCCTAATCCTCGATTTTACGAAAGCAAACCTTAACTCTAACCACAGCGAATTCTAACCATAACTGCAATCCTAAATGTGATCCATTCTAACCCTAACACTAACTCGTCAATTTCAACACTGAACCTCAGCCTAAATGCACTTCATTCTGACGCAAAACGCAATCCTGACCCTAAGCCAAACCCTAAACCTCGATTCTACGAACACTAACCCTAACTCTAAGCGTAACGAATTCTAACCATAACTCTAACCCTAAATGTGCTCGATTCTAACCCTAACACTAATTTGTCAATTTCAACACTAACCCTAAGCCTAAATGCACTTGATTCTGACCCAAAATGCAATCCTGACCCTAATCCTAACTCTAAACCACGATTCTACGAACACTAACCCTAACTCTAACCCTAACGAAGTCTAACCATAACTCTAACCCTAAATGTGCTCGATTCTAACCCTAACACTAATTTGTCAATTTCAACACTAACCCTAAGCCTAAATGCACTTGATTCTGACCCAAAATGCAATCCTGACCCTAATCCTAACTCTAAACCTCGATTCTACGAACACTAACCCTAACTCTAAGCGTAACGAATTCTAACCATAACTCTAACCCTAAATGTGCTCGATTCTAACCCTAACACTAATTTGTCAATTTCAACACTAACCCTAAGCCTAAATGCACTTGATTCTGACCCAAAATGCAATCCTGACCCTAAGCCTAACTCTATACCACGATTCTACGAACACTAACCCTAACTCTAACCCTAACGAAGTCTAACCATAACTCTAACCCGATTTGTGCTCGATTCTAACCCTAACACTAATTCGTCAATATCAACACTAATTCTAAGCCTAAAGGCACTCAATTCTGAACGAAAATACAATCGTGGCACTAAGCCTGCTCCTAATCCTCGATTTTACGAAAGCAAACCTTAACTCTAACCACAGCGAATTCTAACCATAACTGCAACCCTAAATGTGATCCATTCTAACCCTAACACTAACTCGTCAATTTCAACACTGTACCTCAGCCTAAATGCACTTCATTCTGACGCAAAACGCAATCCTGACCCTAAGCCAAACCCTAAACCTCGATTCTATGAACATAAACCCTAATCCTAACCCTAACCCTAACGAATTCTAACCATAACTCTAACCCTAAATGTGCTCGATTCTAACCCTAACACTAATTCGTCAATTTCAACACTAACCCTAAGCCTAAATGCACTTGATTCTGACCCAAAATGCAATCCTGACCCTAATCCTAAACTTAAACCTTGATTCTACGAACACAAACCCTAATCGTAACCCTAACCCTAACGAATTCTAACCATAACTCTAACCCTAAATGTGCTCGATTCTAACCCTAACACTAATTCGTCAATTTCAACAAGAACCCTAAGCCTAAATGCACTTGATTCTGACCCAAAATGCAATCCTGACCCTAAGCCTAACCCTAAACCTCGATTCTACGAACACAAACCCTAATCGTAACCCTAACCCTAACGAATTCTAACCATAACTCTGACCTTAAATGTGCTCGATTCTAACCCTAACACTAACTCGTCAATTTCAACACTAACCCTAAGCCTAAATGCACACCATTGTGACCCAAAATGCAATCCTGACCCTAAGCCTAACTCTAAACCACGATTCTACGAACACTAACCCTAACTCTAACCCTAACGAAGTCTAACCATAACTCTAACCCGATTTGTGCTCGATTCTAACCCTAACACTAATTCGTCAATATCAACACGAATCCTAAGCCTAAAGGCACTCAATTCTGAACGAAAATACAATCGTGGCACTAAGCCTGCTCCTAATCCTCGATTTTACGAAAGCAAACCTTAACTCTAACCACAGCGAATTCTAACCATAACTGCAACCCTAAATGTGATCCATTCTAACCCTAACACTAACTCGTCAATTTCAACACTATCCCTTAGCCTAAATGCACACCATTGTGACCCAAAATGCAATCCTGACCCTAAGCCTAACTCTAAACCTCGATTCTATGAACACTAACCCTAACTCTAACCCTAACGAATTCTAACCATAACTCTAACCCTAAATGTGCTCGATTCTAAACTTAACACTAAGTCGTCAATATCAACACTAATCCTAAGCCTAAATGCACTCGATGCTGACCCAAAATGCAATCCTGGCACTCAGCCAAACACTAAACCTCGATTTTCTGAACACAAACGTTAAATCCAACCATAACGATTTCTAACCATAACTCTAACCCTAAATGTGCTCGATTCTAACCCTAACACTAAGTCGTCAATATCAACACGAATCCTAAGCCTAAATGATCTCGATTCTGAACCAAAATATAATCCTGGCACTAAGCCTGCCCCTAAACCTCGATTTTATGAAAACAAACCTTAACTCTAACCACAGCGAATTCTACCCATAACTGCAACCCTAAATGTGATCCATTCTAACCCTAACACTAACTCGTCAATTTCAACACTGAACCTCAGCGTAAATGCACTTCATTCTGACGCAAAACGCAATCCTGACCCTAAGCCAAACCCTAAACCTCGATTCTATGAACATAAACCCTAATCCTAACCCTAACCCTAACGAATTCTAACCATAACTCTAACCCTAAATGTGCTCGATTCTAACCCTAACACTAATTTGTCAATTTCAACACTAACCCTAAGCCTAAATGCACTTGATTCTGACCCAAAATGCAATCCTGACCCTAATCCTAACCCTAAACCTTGATTCTACGAACACAAACCCTAATCGTAACCCTAACCCTAACGAATTCTAACCATAACTCTAACCCTAAATGTGCTCGATTCTAACCCTAACACTAATTCGTCAATTTCAACAAGAACCCTAAGCCTAAATGCACTTGATTCTGACCCAAAATGCAATTCTGACCCTAAGCCTAACTCTAAACCACGATTCTACGAACACTAACCCTAACTCTAACCCTAACGAAGTCTAACCATAACTCTAACCCGATTTGTGCTCGATTCTAACCCTAACACTAATTCGTCAATATCAACACGAATCCTAAGCCTAAAGGCACTCAATTCTGAACGAAAATACAATCGTGGCACTAAGCCTGCTCCTAATCCTCGATTTTACGAAAGCAAACCTTAACTCTAACCACAGCGAATTCTAAATATAACTGAAACCCTAAATGTGATCCATTCTAACCCTAACACTAACTCGTCAATTTCAACACTATCCCTTAGCCTAAATGCACACCATTGTGACCCAAAATGCAATCCTGACCCTAAGCGTAACTCTAAACCTCGATTCTATGAACACTAACCCTAACTCTAACCCTAACGAATTCTAACCATAACTCTAACCCTAAATGTGCTCGATTCTAAACTTAACACTAAGTCGTCAATATCAACACTAATCCTAAGCCTAAATGCACTCGATGCTGACCCAAAATGCAATCCTGGCACTCAGCCAAACAGTAAACCTCGATTTTCTGAACACAAACGTTAAATCCAACCATAACGATTTCTAACCATAACTCTAACCCTAAATGTGCTCGATTCTAACCCTAACACTAAGTCGTCAATATCAACACGAATCCTAAGCCTAAATGCACTCGATTCTGAACCAAAATGTAATCCTGGCACTAAGCCTGCCCCTAAACCTCGATTTTATGAAAACAAACCTTAACTCTAACCACAGCGAATTCTACCCATAACTGCAACCCTAAATGTGATCCATTCTAACCCTAACACTAACTCGTCACTTTCAACACTGAACCTCAGCGTAAATGCCCTTCATTCTGAGGCAAAACGCAATCCTGACCCTAAGCGAAACCCTAAACCTCGATTCTAGGAACATAAACCCTAATCCTAATCCTAACCCTACCGAATTCTAACCATAAATCTAACCCTAAATGTGCTCGATTCTAACCCTAACACTAATTTGTCAATTTCAACACTAACCCTAAGCCTAAATGCACTTGATTCTGACCCAAAATGCAATCCTGACCCTAATCATAACCCTAAACCTCGATTCTACGAACACAAACCCTAATCGTAACCCTAACCCTAACGAATTCTAACCATAACTCTAACCCTAAATGTGCTCGATTCTAACCCTAACACTAACTCGTCAATTTCAACACTGAACCTCAGCCTAAATGCACTTCATTCTGACGCAAAACGCAATCCTGACCCTAAGCCAAACCCTAAACCTCGATTCTAGGAACATAAACCCTAATCCTAACCCTAACCCTAACGAATTCTAACCATAACTCTAACCCTAAATGTGCTCGATTCTAACCCTAACACTAATTCGTCAATTTCAACACTAACCCTAAGCCTAAATGCACTTGATTCTGACCCAAAATGCAATCCTGACCCTAATCCTAACCCTAAACCTTGATTCTACGAACACAAACCCTAATCGTAACCCTAACCCTAACGAATTCTAACCATAACTCTAACCCTAAATGTGCTCGATTCTAACCCTAACACTAATTCGTCAATTTCAACAAGAACCCTAAGCCTAAATGCACTTGATTCTGACCCAAAATGCAATCCTGACCCTAAGCCTAACCCTAAACCTCGATTCTACGAACACAAACCCTAATCGTAACCCTAACCCTAACGAATTCTAACCATAACTCTGACCTTAAATGTGCTCGATTCTAACCCTAACACTAACTCGTCAATTTCAACACTAACCCTAAGCCTAAATGCACACCATTGTGACCCAAAATGCAATCCTGACCCTAAGCCTAACTCTAAACCACGATTCTACGAACACTAACCCTAACTCTAACCCTAACGAAGTCTAACCATAACTCTAACCCGATTTGTGCTCGATTCTAACCCTAACACTAATTCGTCGATATCAACACTAATCTTAAGCCTAAAGGCACTCAATTCTGAAAGAAAATACAATCGTGGCACTAAGCCTGCTCCTAATCCTCGATTTTACGAAAGCAAACCTTAACTCTAACCACAGCGAATTCTAACTATAACTGAAACCCTAAATGTGATCCATTCTAACCCTAACACTAATTCGTCAATTTCAACACTAACCCTAAGCCTAAATGCACTTGATTCTGACCCAAAATGCAATCCTGACCCTAATCCTAAACTTAAACCTTGATTCTACGAACACAAACCCTAATCGTAACCCTAACCCTAACGAATTCTAACCATAACTCTAACCCTAAATGTGCTCGATTCTAACCCTAACACTAATTCGTCAATTTCAACAAGAACCCTAAGCCTAAATGCACTTGATTCTGACCCAAAATGCAATCCTGACCCTAAGCCTAACCCTAAACCTAGATTCTACGAACACAAACCCTAATCGTAACCCTAACCCTAACGAATTCTAACCATAACTCTGACCTTAAATGTGCTCGATTCTAACCCTAACACTAACTCGTCAATTTCAACACTAACCCTAAGCCTAAATGCACACCATTGTGACCCAAAATGCAATCCTGACCCTAAGCCTAACTCTAAACCACGATTCTACGAACACTAACCCTAACTCTAACCCTAACGAAGTCTAACCATAACTCTAACCCGATTTGTGCTCGATTCTAACCCTAACACTAATTCGTCAATATCAACACGAATCCTAAGCCTAAAGGCACTCAATTCTGAACGAAAATACAATCGTGGCACTAAGCCTGCTCCTAATCCTCGATTTTACGAAAGCAAACCTTAACTCTAACCACAGCGAATTCTAACCATAACTGCAACCCTAAATGTGATCCATTCTAACCCTAACACTAACTCGTCAATTTCAACACTATCCCTTAGCCTAAATGCACACCATTGTGACCCAAAATGCAATCCTGACCCTAAGCCTAACTCTAAACCTCGATTCTATGAACACTAACCCTAACTCTAACCCTAACGAATTCTAACCATAACTCTAACCCTAAATGTGCTCGATTCTAAACTTAACACTAAGTCGTCAATATCAACACTAATCCTAAGCCTAAATGCACTCGATGCTGACCCAAAATGCAATCCTGGCACTCAGCCAAACACTAAACCTCGATTTTCTGAACACAAACGTTAAATCCAACCATAACGATTTCTAACCATAACTCTAACCCTAAATGTGCTCGATTCTAACCCTAACACTAAGTCGTCAATATCAACACGAATCCTAAGCCTAAATGATCTCGATTCTGAACCAAAATATAATCCTGGCACTAAGCCTGCCCCTAAACCTCGATTTTATGAAAACAAACCTTAACTCTAACCACAGCGAATTCTACCCATAACTGCAACCCTAAATGTGATCCATTCTAACCCTAACACTAACTCGTCAATTTCAACACTGAACCTCAGCGTAAATGCACTTCATTCTGACGCAAAACGCAATCCTGACCCTAAGCCAAACCCTAAACCTCGATTCTATGAACATAAACCCTAATCCTAACCCTAACCCTAACGAATTCTAACCATAACTCTAACCCTAAATGTGCTCGATTCTAACCCTAACACTAATTTGTCAATTTCAACACTAACCCTAAGCCTAAATGCACTTGATTCTGACCCAAAATGCAATCCTGACCCTAATCCTAACCCTAAACCTTGATTCTACGAACACAAACCCTAATCGTAACCCTAACCCTAACGAATTCTAACCATAACTCTAACCCTAAATGTGCTCGATTCTAACCCTAACACTAATTCGTCAATTTCAACAAGAACCCTAAGCCTAAATGCACTTGATTCTGACCCAAAATGCAATCCTGACCCTAAGCCTAACTCTAAACCACGATTCTACGAACACTAACCCTAACTCTAACCCTAACGAAGTCTAACCATAACTCTAACCCGATTTGTGCTCGATTCTAACCCTAACACTAATTCGTCAATATCAACACGAATCCTAAGCCTAAAGGCACTCAATTCTGAACGAAAATACAATCGTGGCACTAAGCCTGCTCCTAATCCTCGATTTTACGAAAGCAAACCTTAACTCTAACCACAGCGAATTCTAACCATAACTGAAACCCTAAATGTGATCCATTCTAACCCTAACACTAACTCGTCAATTTCAACACTATCCCTTAGCCTAAATGCACACCATTGTGACCCAAAATGCAATCCTGACCCTAAGCCTAACTCTAAACCTCGATTCTATGAACACTAACCCTAACTCTAACCCTAACGAATTCTAACCATAACTCTAACCCTAAATGTGCTCGATTCTAAACTTAACACTAAGTCGTCAATATCAACACTAATCCTAAGCCTAAATGCACTCGATGCTGACCCAAAATGCAATCCTGGCACTCAGCCAAACACTAAACCTCGATTTTCTGAACACAAACGTTAAATCCAACCATAACGATTTCTAACCATAACTCTAACCCTAAATGTGCTCGATTCTAACCCTAACACTAAGTCGTCAATATCAACACGAATCCTAAGCCTAAATGCACTCGATTCTGAACCAAAATGTAATCCTGGCACTAAGCCTGCCCCTAAACCTCGATTTTATGAAAACAAACCTTAACTCTAACCACAGCGAATTCTACCCATAACTGCAACCCTAAATGTGATCCATTCTAACCCTAACACTAACTCGTCAATTTCAACACTGAACCTCAGCCTAAATGCACTTCATTCTGACGCAAAACGCAATCCTGACCCTAAGCCAAACCCTAAACCTCGATTCTATGAACATAAACCCTAATCCTAACCCTAACCCTAACGAATTCTAACCATAACTCTAACCCTAAATGTGCTCGATTCTAACCCTAACACTAATTCGTCAATTTCAACACTAACCCTAAGCCTAAATGCACTTGATTCTGACCCAAAATGCAATCCTGACCCTAATCCTAACCCTAAACCTTGATTCTACGAACACAAACCCTAATCGTAACCCTAACCCTAACGAATTCTAACCATAACTCTAACCCTAAATGTGCTCGATTCTAACCCTAACACTAATTCGTCAATTTCAACAAGAACCCTAAGCCTAAATGCACTTGATTCTGACCCAAAATGCAATCCTGACCCTAAGCCTAACCCTAAACCTCGATTCTACGAACACAAACCCTAATCGTAACCCTAACCCTAACGAATTCTAACCATAACTCTGACCTTAAATGTGCTCGATTCTAACCCTAACACTAACTCGTCAATTTCAACACTAACCCTAAGCCTAAATGCACACCATTGTGACCCAAAATGCAATCCTGACCCTAAGCCTAACTCTAAACCACGATTCTACGAACACTAACCCTAACTCTAACCCTAACGAAGTCTAACCATAACTCTAACCCGATTTGTGCTCGATTCTAACCCTAACACTAATTCGTCGATATCAACACTAATCTTAAGCCTAAAGGCACTCAATTCTGAAAGAAAATACAATCGTGGCACTAAGCCTGCTCCTAATCCTCGATTTTACGAAAGCAAACCTTAACTCTAACCACAGCGAATTCTAACTATAACTGAAACCCTAAATGTGATCCATTCTAACCCTAACACTAACTCATCAATTTCAACACTGAACCTCAGCCTAAATGCACTTCATTCTGACGCAAAACGCAATCCTGACCCTAATCCAAACCCTAAACCTCGATTCTACGAACACTAACCCTAACTCTAAGCGTAACGAATTCTAACCATAACTCTAACCCTAAATGTGCTCGATTCTAACCCTAACACTAATTTGTCAATTTCAACACTAACCCTAAGCCTAAATGCACTTGATTCTGACCCAAAATGCAATCCTGACCCTAATCCTAACTCTAAACCACGATTCTACGAACACTAACCCTAACTCTAACCCTAACGAAGTCTAACCATAACTCTAACCCTAAATGTGCTCGATTCTAACCCTAACACTAATTTGTCAATTTCAACACTAACCCTAAGCCTAAATGCACTTGATTCTGACCCAAAATGCAATCCTGACCCTAATCTTAACCCTAAACCTCGATTCTACGAACACAAACCCTAATCGTAACCCTAACCCTAACGAATTCTAACCATAACTCTAACCCTAAATGTGCTCGATTCTAACCCTAACACTAATTCGTCCATTTCAACAAGAACCCTAAGCCTAAATGCACTTGATTCTGACCCAAAATGCAATCCTGACCCTAAGCCTAACCCTAAACCTAGATTCTACGAACACAAACCCTAATCGTAACCCTAACCCTAACGAATTCTAACCATAACTCTGACCTTAAATGTGCTCGATTCTAACCCTAACACTAACTCGTCAATTTCAACACTAACCCTAAGCCTAAATGCACACCATTGTGACCCAAAATGCAATCCTGACCCTAAGCCTAACTCTAAACCACGATTCTACGAACACTAACCCTAACTCTAACCCTAACGAAGTCTAACCATAACTCTAACCCGATTTGTGCTCGATTCTAACCCTAACACTAAGTCGTCAATATCAACACGAATCCTAAGCCTAAATGATCTCGATTCTGAACCAAAATATAATCCTGGCACTAAGCCTGCTCCTAATCCTCGATTTTACGAAAGCAAACCTTAACTCTAACCACAGCGAATTCTACCCATAACTGCAACCCTAAATGTGATCCATTCTAACCGTAACACTAACTCGTCAATTTCAACACTGAACCTCAGCCTAAATGCACTTCATTCTGACGCAAAACGCAATCCTGACCCTAAGCCAAACCCTAAACCTCGATTCTATGAACATAAACCCTAATCCTAACCCTAACCCTAACGAATTCTAACCATAACTCTAACCCTAAATGTGCTCGATTCTAACCCTAACACTAATTCGTCAATTTCAACACTAACCCTAAGCCTAAATGCACTTGATTCTGACCCAAAATGCAATCCTGACCCTAATCCTAAACTTAAACCTTGATTCTACGAACACAAACCCTAATCGTAACCCTAACCCTAACGAATTCTAACCATAACTCTAACCCTAAATGTGCTCGATTCTAACCCTAACACTAATTCGTCAATTTCAACAAGAACCCTAAGCCTAAATGCACTTGATTCTGACCCAAAATGCAATCCTGACCCTAAGCCTAACCCTAAACCTCGATTCTACGAACACAAACCCTAATCGTAACCCTAACCCTAACGAATTCTAACCATAACTCTGACCTTAAATGTGCTCGATTCTAACCCTAACACTAACTCGTCAATTTCAACACTAACCCTAAGCCTAAATGCACACCATTGTGACCCAAAATGCAATCCTGACCCTAAGCCTAACTCTAAACCACGATTCTACGAACACTAACCCTAACTCTAACCCTAACGAAGTCTAACCATAACTCTAACCCGATTTGTGCTCGATTCTAACCCTAACACTAATTCGTCAATATCAACACGAATCCTAAGCCTAAAGGCACTCAATTCTGAACGAAAATACAATCGTGGCACTAAGCCTGCTCCTAATCCTCGATTTTACGAAAGCAAACCTTAACTCTAACCACAGCGAATTCTAACCATAACTGCAACCCTAAATGTGATCCATTCTAACCCTAACACTAACTCGTCAATTTCAACACTATCCCTTAGCCTAAATGCACACCATTGTGACCCAAAATGCAATCCTGACCCTAAGCCTAACTCTAAACCTCGATTCTATGAACACTAACCCTAACTCTAACCCTAACGAATTCTAACCATAACTCTAACCCTAAATGTGCTCGATTCTAAACTTAACACTAAGTCGTCAATATCAACACTAATCCTAAGCCTAAATGCACTCGATGCTGACCCAAAATGCAATCCTGGCACTCAGCGAAACACTAAACCTCGATTTTCTGAACACAAACGTTAAATCCAACCATAACGATTTCTAACCATAACTCTAACCCTAAATGTGCTCGATTCTAACCCTAACACTAAGTCGTCAATATCAACACGAATCCTAAGCCTAAATGATCTCGATTCTGAACCAAAATATAATCCTGGCACTAAGCCTGCCCCTAAACCTCGATTTTATGAAAACAAACCTTAACTCTAACCACAGCGAATTCTACCCATAACTGCAACCCTAAATGTGATCCATTCTAACCCTAACACTAACTCGTCAATTTCAACACTGAACCTCAGCGTAAATGCACTTCATTCTGACGCAAAACGCAATCCTGACCCTAAGCCAAACCCTAAACCTCGATTCTATGAACATAAACCCTAATCCTAACCCTAACCCTAACGAATTCTAACCATAACTCTAACCCTAAATGTGCTCGATTCTAACCCTAACACTAATTTGTCAATTTCAACACTAACCCTAAGCCTAAATGCACTTGATTCTGACCCAAAATGCAATCCTGACCCTAATCCTAACCCTAAACCTTGATTCTACGAACACAAACCCTAATCGTAACCCTAACCCTAACGAATTCTAACCATAACTCTAACCCTAAATGTGCTCGATTCTAACCCTAACACTAATTCGTCAATTTCAACAAGAACCCTAAGCCTAAATGCACTTGATTCTGACCCAAAATGCAATCCTGACCCTAAGCCTAACTCTAAACCACGATTCTACGAACACTAACCCTAACTCTAACCCTAACGAAGTCTAACCATAACTCTAACCCGATTTGTGCTCGATTCTAACCCTAACACTAATTCGTCAATATCAACACGAATCCTAAGCCTAAAGGCACTCAATTCTGAACGAAAATACAATCGTGGCACTAAGCCTGCTCCTAATCCTCGATTTTACGAAAGCAAACCTTAACTCTAACCACAGCGAATTCTACCCATAACTGCAACCCTAAATGTGATCCATTCTAACCCTAACACTAACTCGTCAATTTCAACACTATCCCTTAGCTTAAATGCACACCATTGTGACCCAAAATGCAATCCTGACCCTAAGCCTAACTCTAAACCTCGATTCTATGAACACTAACCCTAACTCTAACCCTAACGAATTCTAACCATAACTCTAACCCTAAATGTGCTCGATTCTAACCCTAACACTAATTCGTCAATTTCAACAAGAACCCTAAGCCTAAATGCACTTGATTCTGACCCAAAATGCAATCCTGACCCTAAGCCTAACCCTAAACCTAGATTCTACGAACACAAACCCTAATCGTAACCCTAACCCTAACGAATTCTAACCATAACTCTGACCTTAAATGTGCTCGATTCTAACCCTAACACTAACTCGTCAATTTCAACACTAACCCTAAGCCTAAATGCACACCATTGTGACCCAAAATGCAATCCTGACCCTAAGCCTAACTCTAAACCACGATTCTACGAACACTAACCCTAACTCTAACCCTAACGAAGTCTAACCATAACTCTAACCCGATTTGTGCTCGATTCTAACCCTAACACTAAGTCGTCAATATCAACACGAATCCTAAGCCTAAATGATCTCGATTCTGAACCAAAATATAATCCTGGCACTAAGCCTGCTCCTAATCCTCGATTTTACGAAAGCAAACCTTAACTCTAACCACAGCGAATTCTACCCATAACTGCAACCCTAAATGTGATCCATTCTAACCGTAACACTAACTCGTCAATTTCAACACTGAACCTCAGCCTAAATGCACTTCATTCTGACGCAAAACGCAATCCTGACCCTAAGCCAAACCCTAAACCTCGATTCTATGAACATAAACCCTAATCCTAACCCTAACCCTAACGAATTCTAACCATAACTCTAACCCTAAATGTGCTCGATTCTAACCCTAACACTAATTCGTCAATTTCAACACTAACCCTAAGCCTAAATGCACTTGATTCTGACCCAAAATGCAATCCTGACCCTAATCCTAAACTTAAACCTTGATTCTACGAACACAAACCCTAACCGTAACCCTAACCCTAACGAATTCTAACCATAACTCTAACCCTAAATGTGCTCGATTCTAACCCTAACACTAATTCGTCAATTTCAACAAGAACCCTAAGCCTAAATGCACTTGATTCTGACCCAAAATGCAATCCTGACCCTAAGCCTAACCCTAAACCTCGATTCTACGAACACAAACCCTAATCGTAACCCTAACCCTAACGAATTCTAACCATAACTCTGACCTTAAATGTGCTCGATTCTAACCCTAACACTAACTCGTCAATTTCAACACTAACCCTAAGCCTAAATGCACACCATTGTGACCCAAAATGCAATCCTGACCCTAAGCCTAACTCTAAACCACGATTCTACGAACACTAACCCTAACTCTAACCCTAACGAAGTCTAACCATAACTCTAACCCGATTTGTGCTCGATTCTAACCCTAACACTAATTCGTCAATATCAACACGAATCCTAAGCCTAAAGGCACTCAATTCTGAACGAAAATACAATCGTGGCACTAAGCCTGCTCCTAATCCTCGATTTTACGAAAGCAAACCTTAACTCTAACCACAGCGAATTCTAACCATAACTGCAACCCTAAATGTGATCCATTCTAACCCTAACACTAACTCGTCAATTTCAACACTATCCCTTAGCCTAAATGCACACCATTGTGACCCAAAATGCAATCCTGACCCTAAGCCTAACTCTAAACCTCGATTCTATGAACACTAACCCTAACTCTAACCCTAACGAATTCTAACCATAACTCTAACCCTAAATGTGCTCGATTCTAAACTTAACACTAAGTCGTCAATATCAACACTAATCCTAAGCCTAAATGCACTCGATGCTGACCCAAAATGCAATCCTGGCACTCAGCCAAACACTAAACCTCGATTTTCTGAACACAAACGTTAAATCCAACCATAACGATTTCTAACCATAACTCTAACCCTAAATGTGCTCGATTCTAACCCTAACACTAAGTCGTCAATATCAACACGAATCCTAAGCCTAAATGATCTCGATTCTGAACCAAAATATAATCCTGGCACTAAGCCTGCCCCTAAACCTCGATTTTATGAAAACAAACCTTAACTCTAACCACAGCGAATTCTACCCATAACTGCAACCCTAAATGTGATCCATTCTAACCCTAACACTAACTCGTCAATTTCAACACTGAACCTCAGCGTAAATGCACTTCATTCTGACGCAAAACGCAATCCTGACCCTAAGCCAAACCCTAAACCTCGATTCTATGAACATAAACCCTAATCCTAACCCTAACCCTAACGAATTCTAACCATAACTCTAACCCTAAATGTGCTCGATTCTAACCCTAACACTAATTTGTCAATTTCAACACTAACCCTAAGCCTAAATGCACTTGATTCTGACCCAAAATGCAATCCTGACCCTAATCCTAACCCTAAACCTTGATTCTACGAACACAAACCCTAATCGTAACCCTAACCCTAACGAATTCTAACCATAACTCTAACCCTAAATGTGCTCGATTCTAACCCTAACACTAATTCGTCAATTTCAACAAGAACCCTAAGCCTAAATGCACTTGATTCTGACCCAAAATGCAATCCTGACCCTAAGCCTAACTCTAAACCACGATTCTACGAACACTAACCCTAACTCTAACCCTAACGAAGTCTAACCATAACTCTAACCCGATTTGTGCTCGATTCTAACCCTAACACTAATTCGTCAATATCAACACGAATCCTAAGCCTAAAGGCACTCAATTCTGAACGAAAATACAATCGTGGCACTAAGCCTGCTCCTAATCCTCGATTTTACGAAAGCAAACCTTAACTCTAACCACAGCGAATTCTACCCATAACTGCAACCCTAAATGTGATCCATTCTAACCCTAACACTAACTCGTCAATTTCAACACTATCCCTTAGCTTAAATGCACACCATTGTGACCCAAAATGCAATCCTGACCCTAAGCCTAACTCTAAACCTCGATTCTATGAACACTAACCCTAACTCTAACCCTAACGAATTCTAACCATAACTCTAACCCTAAATGTGCTCGATTCTAAACTTAACACTAAGTCGTCAATATCAACACTAATCCTAAGCCTAAATGCACTCGATGCTGACCCAAAATGCAATCCTGGCACTCAGCCAAACACTAAACCTCGATTTTCTGAACACAAACGTTAAATCCAACCATAACGATTTCTAACCATAACTCTAACCCTAAATGTGCTCGATTCTAACCCTAACACTAAGTCGTCAATATCAACACGAATCCTAAGCCTAAATGCACTCGATTCTGAACCAAAATGTAATCCTGGCACTAAGCCTGCCCCTAAACCTCGATTTTATGAAAACAAACCTTAACTCTAACCACAGCGAATTCTACCCATAACTGCAACCCTAAATGTGATCCATTCTAACCCTAACACTAACTCGTCACTTTCAACACTGAACCTCAGCGTAAATGCACTTCATTCTGAGGCAAAACGCAATCCTGACCCTAAGCCAAACCCTAAACCTCGATTCTAGGAACATAAACCCTAATCCTAATCCTAACCCTACCGAATTCTAACCATAAATCTAACCCTAAATGTGCTCGATTCTAACCCTAACACTAATTTGTCAATTTCAACACTAACCCTAAGCCTAAATGCACTTGATTCTGACCCAAAATGCAATCCTGACCCTAATCTTAACCCTAAACCTCGATTCTACGAACACAAACCCTAATCGTAACCCTAACCCTAACGAATTCTAACCATAACTCTAACCCTAAATGTGCTCGATTCTAACCCTAACACTAACTCGTCAATTTCAACACTGAACCTCAGCCTAAATGCACTTCATTCTGACGCAAAACGCAATCCTGACCCTAAGCCAAACCCTAAACCTCGATTCTAGGAACATAAACCCTAATCCTAACCCTAACCCTAACGAATTCTAACCATAACTCTAACCCTAAATGTGCTCGATTCTAACCCTAACACTAATTCGTCAATTTCAACACTAACCCTAAGCCTAAATGCACTTGATTCTGACCCAAAATGCAATCCTGACCCTAATCCTAACCCTAAACCTTGATTCTACGAACACAAACCCTAATCGTAACCCTAACCCTAACGAATTCTAACCATAACTCTAACCCTAAATGTGCTCGATTCTAACCCTAACACTAATTCGTCAATTTCAACAAGAACCCTAAGCCTAAATGCACTTGATTCTGACCCAAAATGCAATCCTGACCCTAAGCCTAACCCTAAACCTCGATTCTACGAACACAAACCCTAATCGTAACCCTAACCCTAACGAATTCTAACCATAACTCTGACCTTAAATGTGCTCGATTCTAACCCTAACACTAACTCGTCAATTTCAACACTAACCCTAAGCCTAAATGCACACCATTGTGACCCAAAATGCAATCCTGACCCTAAGCCTAACTCTAAACCACGATTCTACGAACACTAACCCTAACTCTAACCCTAACGAAGTCTAACCATAACTCTAACCCAATTTGTGCTCGATTCTAACCCTAACACTAATTCGTCAATATCAACACGAATCCTAAGCCTAAAGGCACTCAATTCTGAACGAAAATACAATCGTGGCACTAAGCCTGCTCCTAATCCTCGATTTTACGAAAGCAAACCTTAACTCTAACCACAGCGAATTCTACCCATAACTGCAACCCTAAATGTGATCCATTCTAACCCTAACACTAACTCGTCAATTTCAACACTATCCCTTAGCCTAAATGCACACCATTGTGACCCAAAATGCAATCCTGACCCTAAGCCTAACTCTAAACCTCGATTCTATGAACACTAACCCTAACTCTAACCCTAACGAATTCTAACCATAACTCTAACCCTAAATGTGCTCGATTCTAAACTTAACACTAAGTCGTCAATATCAACACTAATCCTAAGCCTAAATGCACTCCATGCTGACCCAAAATGCAATCCTGGCACTCAGCGAAACACTAAACCTCGATTTTCTGAACACAAACGTTAAATCCAACCATAACGATGTCTAACCATAACTCTAACCCTAAATGTGCTCGATTCTAACCCTAACACTAAGTCGTCAATATCAACACGAATCCTAAGCCTAAATGATCTCGATTCTGAACCAAAATATAATCCTGGCACTAAGCCTGCCCCTAAACCTCGATTTTATGAAAACAAACCTTAACTCTAACCACAGCGAATTCTACCCATAACTGCAACCCTAAATGTGATCCATTCTAACCCTAACACTAACTCGTCAATTTCAACACTGAACCTCAGCGTAAATGCACTTCATTCTGACGCAAAACGCAATCCTGACCCTAAGCCAAACCCTAAACCTCGATTCTATGAACATAAACCCTAATCCTAACCCTAACCCTAACGAATTCTAACCATAACTCTAACCCTAAATGTGCTCGATTCTAACCCTAACACTAATTTGTCAATTTCAACACTAACCCTAAGCCTAAATGCACTTGATTCTGACCCAAAATGCAATCCTGACCCTAATCCTAACCCTAAACCTTGATTCTACGAACACAAACCCTAATCGTAACCCTAACCCTAACGAATTCTAACCATAACTCTAACCCTAAATGTGCTCGATTCTAACCCTAACACTAACTCGTCAATTTCAACACTGAACCTCAGCCTAAATGCACTTCATTCTGACGCAAAACGCAATCCTGACCCTAAGCCAAACCCTAAACCTCGATTCTAGGAACATAAACCCTAATCCTAACCCTAACCCTAACGAATTCTAACCATAACTCTAACCCTAAATGTGCTCGATTCTAACCCTAACACTAATTCGTCAATTTCAACAAGAACCCTAAGCCTAAATGCACTTGATTCTGACCCAAAATGCAATCCTGACCCTAAGCCTAACCCTAAATCTAGATTCTACGAACACAAACCCTAATCGTAACCCTAACCCTAACGAATTCTAACCATAACTCTGACCTTAAATGTGCTCGATTCTTACCCTAACACTAACTCGTCAATTTCAACACTAACCCTAAGCCTAAATGCACACCATTGTGACCCAAAATGCAATCCTGACCCTAAGCCTAACTCTAAACCACGATTCTACGAACACTAACCCTAACTCTAACCCTAACGAAGTCTAACCATAACTCTAACCCGATTTGTGCTCGATTCTAACCCTAACACTAATTCGTCAATATCAACACGAATCCTAAGCCTAAAGGCACTCAATTCTGAACGAAAATACAATCGTGGCACTAAGCCTGCTCCTAATCCTCGATTTTACGAAAGCAAACCTTAACTCTAACCACAGCGAATTCTACCCATAACTGCAACCCTAAATGTGATCCATTCTAACCCTAACACTAACTCGTCAATTTCAACACTATCCCTTAGCCTAAATGCACACCATTGTGACCCAAAATGCAATCCTGACCCTAAGCCTAACTCTAAACCTCGATTCTATGAACACTAACCCTAACTCTAACCCTAACGAATTCTAACCATAACTCTAACCCTAAATGTGCTCGATTCTAAACTTAACACTAAGTCGTCAATATCAACACTAATCCTAAGCCTAAATGCACTCGATGCTGACCCAAAATGCAATCCTGGCACTCAGCCAAACACTAAACCTCGATTTTCTGAACACAAACGTTAAATCCAACCATAACGATTTCTAACCATAACTCTAACCCTAAATGTGCTCGATTCTAACCCTAACACTAAGTCGTCAATATCAACACGAATCCTAAGCCTAAATGCACTCGATTCTGAACCAAAATGTAATCCTGGCACTAAGCCTGCCCCTAAACCTCGATTTTATGAAAATAAACCTTAACTCTAACCACAGCGAATTCTACCCATAACTGCAACCCTAAATGTGATCCATTCTAACCCTAACACTAACTCGTCACTTTCAACACTGAACCTCAGCGTAAATGCACTTCATTCTGAGGCAAAACGCAATCCTGACCCTAAGCCAAACCCTAAACCTCGATTCTAGGAACATAAACCCTAATCCTAATCCTAACCCTACCGAATTCTAACCATAAATCTAACCCTAAATGTGCTCGATTCTAACCTTAACACTAATTTGTCAATTTCAACACTAACCCTAAGCCTAAATGCACTTGATTCTGACGCAAAATGCAATCCTGACCCTAATCTTAACCCTAAACCTCGATTCTACGAACACAAACCCTAATCGTAACCCTAACCCTAACGAATTCTAACCATAACTCTAACCCTAAATGTGCTCGATTCTAACCCTAACACTAACTCGTCAATTTCAACACTGAACCTCAGCCTAAATGCACTTCATTCTGACGCAAAACGCAATCCTGACCCTAAGCCAAACCCTAAACCTCGATTCTATGAACATAAACCCTAATCCTAACCGTAACCCTAACGAATTCTAACCATAACTCTAACCCTAAATGTGCTCGATTCTAACCCTAACACTAATTCGTCAATTTCAACACTAACCCTAAGCCTAAATGCACTTGATTCTGACCCAAAATGCAATCCTGACCCTAATCCTAACCCTAAACCTTGATTCTACGAACACAAACCCTAATCGTAACCCTAACCCTAACGAATTCTAACCATAACTCTAACCCTAAATGTGCTCGATTCTAACCCTAACACTAACTCTTCAATTTCAACACTAACCCTAAGCCTAAATGTACTTGATTCTGACGCAAAATGCAATCCTGACCCTAATCTTAACCCTAAACCTCGATTCTACGAACACAAACCCTAATCGTAACCCTAACCCTAACGAATTCTAACCATAACTCTAACCCTAAATGTGCTCGATTCTAACCCTTACACTAACTCGTCAATTTCAACACTAACCCTAAGCCTAAATGCACTTGATTCTGACCCAAAATGCAATCCTGACCCTAATCCTAACCCTAAACCTTGATTCTACGAACACAAACCCTAATCGTAACCCTAACCCTAACGAATTCTAACCATAACTCTAACCCTAAATGTGCTCGATTCTAACCCTAACACTAATTCGTCAATTTCAACAAGAACCCTAAGCCTAAATGCACTTGATTCTGACCCAAAATGGAATCCTGACCCTAAGCCTAACCCTAAACCTCGATTCTACGAACACAAACCCTAATCGTAACCCTAACCCTAACGAATTCTAACCATAACTCTGACCTTAAATGTGCTCGATTCTAACCCTAACACTAACTCGTCAATTTCAACACTAACCCTAAGCCTAAATGCACACCATTGTGACCCAAAATGCAATCCTGACCCTAAGCCTAACTCTAAACCACGATTCTACGAACACTAACCCTAACTCTAACCCTAACGAAGTCTAACCATAACTCTAACCCGATTTGTGCTCGATTCTAACCCTAACACTAATTCGTCGATATCAACACTAATCCTAAGCCTAAAGGCACTCAATTCTGAACGAAAATACAATCGTGGCACTAAGCCTGCTCCTAATCCTCGATTTTACGAAAGCAAACCTTAACTCTAACCACAGCGAATTCTAACTATAACTGAAACCCTAAATGTGATCCATTCTAACCCTAACACTAACTCATCAATTTCAACACTGAACCTCAGCCTAAATGCACTTCATTCTGACGCAAAACGCAATCCTGACCCTAAGCCAATCCCTAAACCTCGATTCTACGAACACTAACCCTAACTCTAAGCGTAACGAATTCTAACCATAACTCTAACCCTAAATGTGCTCGATTCTAACCCTAACACTAATTTGTCAATTTCAACACTAACCCTAATCCTAAATGCACTTGATTCTGACCCAAAATGCAATCCTGACCCTAATCCTAACTCTAAACCACGATTCTACGAACACTAACCCTAACGCTAACCCTAACGAAGTCTAACCATAACTCTAACCCTAAATGTGCTCGATTCTAACCCTAACACTAATTTGTCAATTTCAACACTAACCCTAAGCCTAAATGCACTTGATTCTGACCCAAAATGCAATCCTGACCCTAATCCTAACTCTAAACCTCGATTCTACGAACACTAACCCTAACTCTAAGCGTAACGAATTCTAACCGTAACTCTAACCCTAAATGTGCTCGATTCTAACCCTAACACTAATTCGTCAATATCAACACTAATTCTAAGCCTAAAGGCACTCAATTCTGAACGAAAATACAATCGTGGCACTAAGCCTGCTCCTAATCCTCGATTTTACGAAAGCAAACCTTAACTCTAACCACAGCGAATTCTAACCATAACTGCAACCCTAAATGTGATCCATTCTAACCCTAACACTAACTCGTCAATTTCAACACTGAACCTCAGCGTAAATGCACTTCATTCTGACGCAAAACGCAATCCTGACCCTAAGCCAAACCCTAAACCTCGATTCTATGAACATAAACCCTAATCCTAACCCTAACCCTAACGAATTCTAACCATAACTCTGACCTTAAATGTGCTCGATTCTAACCCTAACACTAACTCGTCAATTTCAACACTAACCCTAAGCCTAAATGCACACCATTGTGACCCAAAATGCAATCCTGACCCTAAGCCTAACTCTAAACCACGATTCTACGAACACTAACCCTAACTCTAACCCTAACGAAGTCTAACCATAACTCTAACCCGATTTGTGCTCGATTCTAACCCTAACACTAATTCGTCAATATCAACACGAATCCTAAGCCTAAAGGCACTCAATTCTGAACGAAAATACAATCGTGGCACTAAGCCTGCTCCTAATCCTCGATTTTACGAAAGCAAACCTTAACTCTAACCACAGCGAATTCTAACCATAACTGAAACCCTAAATGTGATCCATTCTAACCCTAACACTAACTCGTCAATTTCAACACTATCCCTTAGCCTAAATGCACACCATTGTGACCCAAAATGCAATCCTGACCCTAAGCCTAACTCTAAACCTCGATTCTATGAACACTAACCCTAACTCTAACCCTAACGAATTCTAACCATAACTCTAACCCTAAATGTGCTCGATTCTAAACTTAACACTAAGTCGTCAATATCAACACTAATCCTAAGCCTAAATGCACTCGATGCTGACCCAAAATGCAATCCTGGCACTCAGCCAAACACTAAACCTCGATTTTCTGAACACAAACGTTAAATCCAACCATAACGATTTCTAACCATAACTCTAACCGTAAATGTGCTCGATTCTAACCCTAACACTAAGTCGTCAATATCAACACGAATCCTAAGCCTAAATGATCTCGATTCTGAACCAAAATATAATCCTGGCACTAAGCCTGCCCCTAAACCTCGATTTTATGAAAACAAACCTTAACTCTAACCACAGCGAATTCTAACCATAACTGCAACCCTAAATGTGATCCATTCTAACCCTAACACTAACTCGTCAATTTCAACACTGAACCTCAGCGTAAATGCACTTCATTCTGACGCAAAACGCAATCCTGACCCTAAGCCAAACCCCTAAACCTCGATTCTATGAACATAAACCCTAATCCCTAACCCTAACCCTAACGAATTCTAACCATAACTCTAACCCTAAATGTGCTCGATTCTAACCCTAACACTAATTTGTCAATTTCAACACTAACCCTAAGCCTAAATGCACTTGATTCTGACCCAAAATGCAATCCTGACCCTAATCTTAACCCTAAACCTCGATTCTACGAACACAAACCCTAATCGTAACCCTAACCCTAACGAATTCTAACCATAACTCTAACCCTAAATGTGCTCGATTCTAACCCTAACACTAATTCGTCAATTTCAACAAGAACCCTAAGCTAAATGCACTTGATTCTGACCCAAAATGCAATCCTGACCCTAAGCCTAACCCTAAACCTCGATTCTACGAACACAAACCCTAATCGTAACCCTAACCCTAACGAATTCTAACCATAACTCTGACCTTAAATGTGCTCGATTCTAACCCTAACACTAACTCGTCAATTTCAACACTAACCCTAAGCCTAAATGCACACCATTGTGACCCAAAATGCAATCCTGACCCTAAGCCTAACTCTAAACCACGATTCTACGAACACTAACCCTAACTCTAACCCTAACGAAGTCTAACCATAACTCTAACCCGATTTGTGCTCGATTCTAACCCTAACACTAATTCGTCAATATCAACACTAATCCTAAGCCTAAAGGCACTCAATTCTGAACGAAAATACAATCGTGGCACTAAGCCTGCTCCTAATCCTCGATTTTACGAAAGCAAACCTTAACTCTAACCACAGCGAATTCTAACCATAACTGCAACCCTAAATGTGATCCATTCTAACCCTAACACTATCTCGTCAATTTCAACACTGAACCTCAGGCCTAAATGCACTTCATTCTGACGCAAAACGCAATCCTGACCCTAAGCCAAACCCTAAACCTCGATTCTATGAACATTAACCCTAATCCTAACCCTAACCCTAACGAATTCTAACCATAACTCTAACCCTAAATGTGCTCGATTCTAACCCTAACACTAATTCGTCAATTTCAACACTAACCCTAAGCCTAAATGCACTTGATTCTGACCCAAAATGCAATCCTGACCCTAATCCTAAACTTAAACCTTGATTCTACGAACACAAACCCTAATCGTAACCCTAACCCTAACGAATTCTAACCATAACTCTAACCCTAAATGTGCTCGATTCTAACCCTAACACTAATTCGTCAATTTCAACAAGAACCCTAAGCCTAAATGCACTTGATTCTGACCCAAAATGCAATCCTGACCCTAAGCCTAACCCTAAACCTCGATTCTACGAACACAAACCCTAATCGTAACCCTAACCCTAACGAATTCTAACCATAACTCTGACCTTAAATGTGCTCGATTCTAACCCTAACACTAACTCGTCAATTTCAACACTAACCCTAAGCCTAAATGCACACCATTGTGACCCAAAATGCAATCCTGACCCTAAGCCTAACTCTAAACCACGATTCTACGAACACTAACCCTAACTCTAACCCTAACGAAGTCTAACCATAACTCTAACCCGATTTGTGCTCGATTCTAACCCTAACACTAATTCGTCAATATCAACACGAATCCTAAGCCTAAAGGCACTCAATTCTGAACGAAAATACAATCGTGGCACTAAGCCTGCTCCTAATCCTCGATTTTACGAAAGCAAACCTTAACTCTAACCACAGCGAATTCTAACCATAACTGAAACCCTAAATGTGATCCATTCTAACCCTAACACTAACTCGTCAATTTCAACACTATCCCTTAGCCTAAATGCACACCATTGTGACCCAAAATGCAATCCTGACCCTAAGCCTAACTCTAAACCTCGATTCTATGAACACTAACCCTAACTCTAACCCTAACGAATTCTAACCATAACTCTAACCCTAAATGTGCTCGATTCTAAACTTAACACTAAGTCGTCAATATCAACACTAATCCTAAGCCTAAATGCACTCGATGCTGACCCAAAATGCAATCCTGGCACTCAGCCAAACACTAAACCTCGATTTTCTGAACACAAACGTTAAATCCAACCATAACGATTTCTAACCATAACTCTAACCCTAAATGTGCTCGATTCTAACCCTAACACTAAGTCGTCAATATCAACACGAATCCTAAGCCTAAATGATCTCGATTCTGAACCAAAATATAATCCTGGCACTAAGCCTGCCCCTGAACCTCGATTTTATGAAAACAAACCTTAACTCTAACCACAGCGAATTCTAACTATAACTGAAACCCTAAATGTGATCCATTCTAACCCTAACACTAACTCATCAATTTCAACACTGAACCTCAGCCTAAATGCACTTCATTCTGACGCAAAACGCAATCCTGACCCTAAGCCAATCCCTAAACCTCGATTCTACGAACACTAACCCTAACTCTAAGCGTAACGAATTCTAACCATAACTCTAACCCTAAATGTGCTCGATTCTAACCCTAACACTAATTTGTCAATTTCAACACTAACCCTAATCCTAAATGCACTTGATTCTGACCCAAAATGCAATCCTGACCCTAATCCTAACTCTAAACCACGATTCTACGAACACTAACCCTAACGCTAACCCTAACGAAGTCTAACCATAACTCTAACCCTAAATGTGCTCGATTCTAACCCTAACACTAATTTGTCAATTTCAACACTAACCCTAAGCCTAAATGCACTTGATTCTGACCCAAAATGCAATCCTGACCCTAATCCTAACTCTAAACCTCGATTCTACGAACACTAACCCTAACTCTAAGCGTAACGAATTCTAACCGTAACTCTAACCCTAAATGTGCTCGATTCTAACCCTAACACTAATTCGTCAATATCAACACTAATTCTAAGCCTAAAGGCACTCAATTCTGAACGAAAATACAATCGTGGCACTAAGCCTGCTCCTAATCCTCGATTTTACGAAAGCAAACCTTAACTCTAACCACAGCGAATTCTAACCATAACTGCAACCCTAAATGTGATCCATTCTAACCCTAACACTAACTCGTCAATTTCAACACTGAACCTCAGCGTAAATGCACTTCATTCTGACGCAAAACGCAATCCTGACCCTAAGCCAAACCCTAAACCTCGATTCTATGAACATAAACCCTAATCCTAACCCTAACCCTAACGAATTCTAACCATAACTCTAACCCTAAATGTGCTCGATTCTAACCCTAACACTAATTTGTCAATTTCAACACTAACCCTAAGCCTAAATGCACTTGATTCTGACCCAAAATGCAATCCTGACCCTAATCTTAACCCTAAACCTCGATTCTACGAACACAAACCCTAATCGTAACCCTAACCCTAACGAATTCTAACCATAACTCTAACCCTAAATGTGCTCGATTCTAACCCTAACACTAATTCGTCAATTTCAACAAGAACCCTAAGCCTAAATGCACTTGATTCTGACCCAAAATGCAATCCTGACCCTAAGCCTAACCCTAAACCTAGATTCTACGAACACAAACCCTAATCGTAACCCTAACCCTAACGAATTCTAACCATAACTCTGACCTTAAATGTGCTCGATTCTAACCCTAACACTAACTCGTCAATTTCAACACTAACCCTAAGCCTAAATGCACACCATTGTGACCCAAAATGCAATCCTGACCCTAAGCCTAACTCTAAACCACGATTCTACGAACACTAACCCTAACTCTAACCCTAACGAAGTCTAACCATAACTCTAACCCGATTTGTGCTCGATTCTAACCCTAACACTAATTCGTCAATATCAACACTAATCCTAAGCCTAAAGGCACTCAATTCTGAACGAAAATACAATCGTGGCACTAAGCCTGCTCCTAATCCTCGATTTTACGAAAGCAAACCTTAACTCTAACCACAGCGAATTCTAACCATAACTGCAACCCTAAATGTGATCCATTCTAACCCTAACACTAACTCGTCAATTTCAACACTGAACCTCAGCCTAAATGCACTTCATTCTGACGCAAAACGCAATCCTGACCCTAAGCCAAACCCTAAACCTCGATTCTATGAACATTAACCCTAATCCTAACCCTAACCCTAACGAATTCTAACCATAACTCTAACCCTAAATGTGCTCGATTCTAACCCTAACACTAATTCGTCAATTTCAACACTAACCCTAAGCCTAAATGCACTTGATTCTGACCCAAAATGCAATCCTGACCCTAATCCTAAACTTAAACCTTGATTCTACGAACACAAACCCTAATCGTAACCCTAACCCTAACGAATTCTAACCATAACTCTAACCCTAAATGTGCTCGATTCTAACCCTAACACTAATTCGTCAATTTCAACAAGAACCCTAAGCCTAAATGCACTTGATTCTGACCCAAAATGCAATCCTGACCCTAAGCCTAACCCTAAACCTCGATTCTACGAACACAAACCCTAATCGTAACCCTAACCCTAACGAATTCTAACCATAACTCTGACCTTAAATGTGCTCGATTCTAACCCTAACACTAACTCGTCAATTTCAACACTAACCCTAAGCCTAAATGCACACCATTGTGACCCAAAATGCAATCCTGACCCTAAGCCTAACTCTAAACCACGATTCTACGAACACTAACCCTAACTCTAACCCTAACGAAGTCTAACCATAACTCTAACCCGATTTGTGCTCGATTCTAACCCTAACACTAATTCGTCAATATCAACACGAATCCTAAGCCTAAAGGCACTCAATTCTGAACGAAAATACAATCGTGGCACTAAGCCTGCTCCTAATCCTCGATTTTACGAAAGCAAACCTTAACTCTAACCACAGCGAATTCTAACCATAACTGAAACCCTAAATGTGATCCATTCTAACCCTAACACTAACTCGTCAATTTCAACACTATCCCTTAGCCTAAATGCACACCATTGTGACCCAAAATGCAATCCTGACCCTAAGCCTAACTCTAAACCTCGATTCTATGAACACTAACCCTAACTCTAACCCTAACGAATTCTAACCATAACTCTAACCCTAAATGTGCTCGATTCTAAACTTAACACTAAGTCGTCAATATCAACACTAATCCTAAGCCTAAATGCACTCGATGCTGACCCAAAATGCAATCCTGGCACTCAGCCAAACACTAAACCTCGATTTTCTGAACACAAACGTTAAATCCAACCATAACGATTTCTAACCATAACTCTAACCCTAAATGTGCTCGATTCTAACCCTAACACTAAGTCGTCAATATCAACACGAATCCTAAGCCTAAATGATCTCGATTCTGAACCAAAATATAATCCTGGCACTAAGCCTGCCCCTAAACCTCGATTTTATGAAAACAAACCTTAACTCTAACCACAGCGAATTCTAACTATAACTGAAACCCTAAATGTGATCCATTCTAACCCTAACACTAACTCATCAATTTCAACACTGAACCTCAGCCTAAATGCACTTCATTCTGACGCAAAACGCAATCCTGACCCTAAGCCAATCCCTAAACCTCGATTCTACGAACACTAACCCTAACTCTAAGCGTAACGAATTCTAACCATAACTCTAACCCTAAATGTGCTCGATTCTAACCCTAACACTAATTTGTCAATTTCAACACTAACCCTAATCCTAAATGCACTTGATTCTGACCCAAAATGCAATCCTGACCCTAATCCTAACTCTAAACCACGATTCTACGAACACTAACCCTAACGCTAACCCTAACGAAGTCTAACCATAACTCTAACCCTAAATGTGCTCGATTCTAACCCTAACACTAATTTGTCAATTTCAACACTAACCCTAAGCCTAAATGCACTTGATTCTGACCCAAAATGCAATCCTGACCCTAATCCTAACTCTAAACCTCGATTCCACGAACACTAACCCTAACTCTAAGCGTAACGAATTCTAACCGTAACTCTAACCCTAAATGTGCTCGATTCTAACCCTAACACTAATTCGTCAATATCAACACTAATTCTAAGCCTAAAGGCACTCAATTCTGAACGAAAATACAATCGTGGCACTAAGCCTGCTCCTAATCCTCGATTTTACGAAAGCAAACCTTAACTCTAACCACAGCGAATTCTAACCATAACTGCAACCCTAAATGTGATCCATTCTAACCCTAACACTAACTCGTCAATTTCAACACTGAACCTCAGCGTAAATGCACTTCATTCTGACGCAAAACGCAATCCTGACCCTAAGCCAAACCCTAAACCTCGATTCTATGAACATAAACCCTAATCCTAACCCTAACCCTAACGAATTCTAACCATAACTCTAACCCTAAATGTGCTCGATTCTAACCCTAACACTAATTTGTCAATTTCAACACTAACCCTAAGCCTAAATGCACTTGATTCTGACCCAAAATGCAATCCTGACCCTAATCTTAACCCTAAACCTCGATTCTACGAACACAAACCCTAATCGTAACCCTAACCCTAACGAATTCTAACCATAACTCTAACCCTAAATGTGCTCGATTCTAACCCTAACACTAATTCGTCAATTTCAACAAGAACCCTAAGCCTAAATGCACTTGATTCTGACCCAAAATGCAATCCTGACCCTAAGCCTAACCCTAAACCTAGATTCTACGAACACAAACCCTAATCGTAACCCTAACCCTAACGAATTCTAACCATAACTCTGACCTTAAATGTGCTCGATTCTAACCCTAACACTAACTCGTCAATTTCAACACTAACCCTAAGCCTAAATGCACACCATTGTGACCCAAAATGCAATCCTGACCCTAAGCCTAACTCTAAACCACGATTCTACGAACACTAACCCTAACTCTAACCCTAACGAAGTCTAACCATAACTCTAACCCGATTTGTGCTCGATTCTAACCCTAACACTAATTCGTCAATATCAACACTAATCCTAAGCCTAAAGGCACTCAATTCTGAACGAAAATACAATCGTGGCACTAAGCCTGCTCCTAATCCTCGATTTTACGAAAGCAAACCTTAACTCTAACCACAGCGAATTCTAACCATAACTGCAACCCTAAATGTGATCCATTCTAACCCTAACACTAACTCGTCAATTTCAACACTGAACCTCAGCCTAAATGCACTTCATTCTGACGCAAAACGCAATCCTGACCCTAAGCCAAACCCTAAACCTCGATTCTATGAACATTAACCCTAATCCTAACCCTAACCCTAACGAATTCTAACCATAACTCTAACCCTAAATGTGCTCGATTCTAACCCTAACACTAATTCGTCAATTTCAACACTAACCCTAAGCCTAAATGCACTTGATTCTGACCCAAAATGCAATCCTGACCCTAATCCTAAACTTAAACCTTGATTCTACGAACACAAACCCTAATCGTAACCCTAACCCTAACGAATTCTAACCATAACTCTAACCCTAAATGTGCTCGATTCTAACCCTAACACTAATTCGTCAATTTCAACAAGAACCCTAAGCCTAAATGCACTTGATTCTGACCCAAAATGCAATCCTGACCCTAAGCCTAACCCTAAACCTCGATTCTACGAACACAAACCCTAATCGTAACCCTAACCCTAACGAATTCTAACCATAACTCTGACCTTAAATGTGCTCGATTCTAACCCTAACACTAACTCGTCAATTTCAACACTAACCCTAAGCCTAAATGCACACCATTGTGACCCAAAATGCAATCCTGACCCTAAGCCTAACTCTAAACCACGATTCTACGAACACTAACCCTAACTCTAACCCTAACGAAGTCTAACCATAACTCTAACCCGATTTGTGCTCGATTCTAACCCTAACACTAATTCGTCAATATCAACACGAATCCTAAGCCTAAAGGCACTCAATTCTGAACGAAAATACAATCGTGGCACTAAGCCTGCTCCTAATCCTCGATTTTACGAAAGCAAACCTTAACTCTAACCACAGCGAATTCTAACCATAACTGAAACCCTAAATGTGATCCATTCTAACCCTAACACTAACTCGTCAATTTCAACACTATCCCTTAGCCTAAATGCACACCATTGTGACCCAAAATGCAATCCTGACCCTAAGCCTAACTCTAAACCTCGATTCTATGAACACTAACCCTAACTCTAACCCTAACGAATTCTAACCATAACTCTAACCCTAAATGTGCTCGATTCTAAACTTAACACTAAGTCGTCAATATCAACACTAATCCTAAGCCTAAATGCACTCGATGCTGACCCAAAATGCAATCCTGGCACTCAGCCAAACACTAAACCTCGATTTTCTGAACACAAACGTTAAATCCAACCATAACGATTTCTAACCATAACTCTAACCCTAAATGTGCTCGATTCTAACCCTAACACTAAGTCGTCAATATCAACACGAATCCTAAGCCTAAATGATCTCGATTCTGAACCAAAATATAATCCTGGCACTAAGCCTGCCCCTAAACCTCGATTTTATGAAAACAAACCTTAACTCTAACCACAGCGAATTCTAACTATAACTGAAACCCTAAATGTGATCCATTCTAACCCTAACACTAACTCATCAATTTCAACACTGAACCTCAGCCTAAATGCACTTCATTCTGACGCAAAACGCAATCCTGACCCTAAGCCAATCCCTAAACCTCGATTCTACGAACACTAACCCTAACTCTAAGCGTAACGAATTCTAACCATAACTCTAACCCTAAATGTGCTCGATTCTAACCCTAACACTAATTTGTCAATTTCAACACTAACCCTAAGCCTAAATGCACTTGATTCTGACCCAAAATGCAATCCTGACCCTAATCCTAACTCTAAACCACGATTCTACGAACACTAACCCTAACGCTAACCCTAACGAAGTCTAACCATAACTCTAACCCTAAATGTGCTCGATTCTAACCCTAACACTAATTTGTCAATTTCAACACTAACCCTAAGCCTAAATGCACTTGATTCTGACCCAAAATGCAATCCTGACCCTAATCCTAACTCTAAACCTCGATTCTACGAACACTAACCCTAACTCTAAGCATAACGAATTCTAACCGTAACTCTAACCCTAAATGTGCTCGATTCTAACCCTAACACTAATTCGTCAATATCAACACTAATTCTAAGCCTAAAGGCACTCAATTCTGAACGAAAATACAATCGTGGCACTAAGCCTGCTCCTAATCCTCGATTTTACGAAAGCAAACCTTAACTCTAACCACAGCGAATTCTAACCATAACTGCAACCCTAAATGTGATCCATTCTAACCCTAACACTAACTCGTCAATTTCAACACTGAACCTCAGCGTAAATGCACTTCATTCTGACGCAAAACGCAATCCTGACCCTAAGCCAAACCCTAAACCTCGATTCTATGAACATAAACCCTAATCCTAACCCTAACCCTAACGAATTCTAACCATAACTCTAACCCTAAATGTGCTCGATTCTAACCCTAACACTAATTTGTCAATTTCAACACTAACCCTAAGCCTAAATGCACTTGATTCTGACCCAAAATGCAATCCTGACCCTAATCTTAACCCTAAACCTCGATTCTACGAACACAAACCCTAATCGTAACCCTAACCCTAACGAATTCTAACCATAACTCTAACCCTAAATGTGCTCGATTCTAACCCTAACACTAATTCGTCAATTTCAACAAGAACCCTAAGCCTAAATGCACTTGATTCTGACCCAAAATGCAATCCTGACCCTAAGCCTAACCCTAAACCTCGATTCTACGAACACAAACCCTAATCGTAACCCTAACCCTAACGAATTCTAACCATAACTCTGACCTTAAATGTGCTCGATTCTAACCCTAACACTAACTCGTCAATTTCAACACTAACCCTAAGCCTAAATGCACACCATTGTGACCCAAAATGCAATCCTGACCCTAAGCCTAACTCTAAACCACGATTCTACGAACACTAACCCTAACTCTAACCCTAACGAAGTCTAACCATAACTCTAACCCGATTTGTGCTCGATTCTAACCCTAACACTAATTCGTCAATATCAACACTAATCCTAAGCCTAAAGGCACTCAATTCTGAACGAAAATACAATCGTGGCACTAAGCCTGCTCCTAATCCTCGATTTTACGAAAGCAAACCTTAACTCTAACCACAGCGAATTCTAACCATAACTGCAACCCTAAATGTGATCCATTCTAACCCTAACACTAACTCGTCAATTTCAACACTGAACCTCAGCCTAAATGCACTTCATTCTGACGCAAAACGCAATGCTGACCCTAAGCCAAACCCTAAACCTCGATTCTATGAACATAAACCCTAATCCTAACCCTAACCCTAACGAATTCTAACCATAACTCTAACCCTAAATGTGCTCGATTCTAACCCTAACACTAATTCGTCAATTTCAACACTAACCCTAAGCCTAAATGCACTTGATTCTGACCCAAAATGCAATCCTGACCCTAATCCTAAACTTAAACCTTGATTCTACGAACACAAACCCTAATCGTAACCCTAACCCTAACGAATTCTAACCATAACTCTAACCCTAAATGTGCTCGATTCTAACCCTAACACTAATTCGTCAATTTCAACAAGAACCCTAAGCCTAAATGCACTTCATTCTGACGCAAAACGCAATCCTGACCCTAAGCCAATCCCTAAACCTCGATTCTACGAACACTAACCCTAACTCTAAGCGTAACGAATTCTAACCATAACTCTAACCCTAAATGTGCTCGATTCTAACCCTAACACTAATTTGTCAATTTCAACACTAACCCTAATCCTAAATGCACTTGATTCTGACCCAAAATGCAATCCTGACCCTAATCCTAACTCTAAACCACGATTCTACGAACACTAACCCTAACGCTAACCCTAACGAAGTCTAACCATAACTCTAACCCTAAATGTGCTCGATTCTAACCCTAACACTAATTTGTCAATTTCAACACTAACCCTAAGCCTAAATGCACTTGATTCTGACCCAAAATGCAATCCTGACCCTAATCCTAACTCTAAACCTCGATTCTACGAACACTAACCCTAACTCTAAGCGTAACGAATTCTAACCGTAACTCTAACCCTAAATGTGCTCGATTCTAACCCTAACACTAATTCGTCAATATCAACACTAAATCTAAGCCTAAAGGCACTCAATTCTGAACGAAAATACAATCGTGGCACTAAGCCTGCTCCTAATCCTCGATTTTACGAAAGCAAACCTTAACTCTAACCACAGCGAATTCTAACCATAACTGCAACCCTAAATGTGATCCATTCTAACCCTAACACTAACTCGTCAATTTCAACACTGAACCTCAGCGTAAATGCACTTCATTCTGACGCAAAACGCAATCCTGACCCTAAGCCAAACCCTAAACCTCGATTCTATGAACATAAACCCTAATCCTAACCCTAACCCTAACGAATTCTAACCATAACTCTGACCTTAAATGTGCTCGAATCTAACCCTAACACTAACTCGTCAATTTCAACACTAACCCTAAGCCTAAATGCACACCATTGTGACCCAAAATGCAATCCTGACCCTAAGCCTAACTCTAAACCACGATTCTACGAACACTAACCCTAACTCTAACCCTAACGAAGTCTAACCATAACTCTAACCCGATTTGTGCTCGATTCTAACCCTAACACTAATTCGTCAATATCAACACTAATCCTAAGCCTAAAGGCACTCAATTCTGAACGAAAATACAATCGTGGCACTAAGCCTGCTCCTAATCCTCGATTTTACGAAAGCAAACCTTAACTCTAACCACAGCGAATTCTAACCATAACTGAAACCCTAAATGTGATCCATTCTAACCCTAACACTAACTCGTCAATTTCAACACTATCCCTTAGCCTAAATGCACACCATTGTGACCCAAAATGCAATCCTGACCCTAAGCCTAACTCTAAACCTCGATTCTATGAACACTAACCCTAACTCTAACCCTAACGAATTCTAACCATAACTCTAACCCTAAATGTGCTCGATTCTAAACTTAACACTAAGTCGTCAATATCAACACTAATCCTAAGCCTAAATGCACTCGATGCTGACCCAAAATGCAATCCTGGCACTCAGCCAAACACTAAACCTCGATTTTCTGAACACAAACGTTAAATCCAACCATAACGATTTCTAACCATAACTCTAACCCTAAATGTGCTCGATTCTAACCCTAACACTAAGTCGTCAATATCAACACGAATCCTAAGCCTAAATGATCTCGATTCTGAACCAAAATATAATCCTGGCACTAAGCCTGCCCCTAAACCTCGATTTTATGAAAACAAACCTTAACTCTAACCACAGCGAATTCTAACCATAACTGCAACCCTAAATGTGATCCATTCTAACCCTAACACTAACTCGTCAATTTCAACACTGAACCTCAGCGTAAATGCACTTCATTCTGACGCAAAACGCAATCCTGACCCTAAGCCAAACCCTAAACCTCGATTCTATGAACATAAACCCTAATCCTAACCCTAACCCTAACGAATTCTAACCATAACTCTAACCCTAAATGTGCTCGATTCTAACCCTAACACTAATTTGTCAATTTCAACACTAACCCTAAGCCTAAATGCACTTGATTCTGACCCAAAATGCAATCCTGACCCTAATCTTAACCCTAAACCTCGATTCTACGAACACAAACCCTAATCGTAACCCTAACCCTAACGAATTCTAACCATAACTCTAACCCTAAATGTGCTCGATTCTAACCCTAACACTAATTCGTCAATTTCAACAAGAACCCTAAGCCTAAATGCACTTGATTCTGACCCAAAATGCAATCCTGACCCTAAGCCTAACCCTAAACCTCGATTCTACGAACACAAACCCTAATCGTAACCCTAACCCTAACGAATTCTAACCATAACTCTGACCTTAAATGTGCTCGATTCTAACCCTAACACTAACTCGTCAATTTCAACACTAACCCTAAGCCTAAATGCACACCATTGTGACCCAAAATGCAATCCTGACCCTAAGCCTAACTCTAAACCACGATTCTACGAACACTAACCCTAACTCTAATCCTAACGAAGTCTAACCATAACTCTAACCCGATTTGTGCTCGATTCTAACCCTAACACTAATTCGTCAATATCAACACTAATCCTAAGCCTAAAGACACTCAATTCTGAACGAAAATACAATCGTGGCACTAAGCCTGCTCCTAATCCTCGATTTTACGAAAGCAAACCTTAACTCTAACCACAGCGAATTCTAACCATAACTGCAACCCTAAATGTGATCCATTCTAACCCTAACACTAACTCGTCAATTTCAACACTGAACCTCAGCCTAAATGCACTTCATTCTGACGCAAAACGCAATCCTGACCCTAAGCCAAACCCTAAACCTCGATTCTATGAACATTAACCCTAATCCTAACCCTAACCCTAACGAATTCTAACCATAACTCTAACCCTAAATGTGCTCGATTCTAACCCTAACACTAATTCGTCAATTTCAACACTAACCCTAAGCCTAAATGCACTTGATTCTGACCCAAAATGCAATCCTGACCCTAATCCTAAACTTAAACCTTGATTCTACGAACACAAACCCTAATCGTAACCCTAACCCTAACGAATTCTAACCATAACTCTAACCCTAAATGTGCTCGATTCTAACCCTAACACTAATTCGTCAATTTCAACAAGAACCCTAAGCCTAAATGCACTTGATTCTGACCCAAAATGCAATCCTGACCCTAAGCCTAACCCTAAACCTCGATTCTACGAACACAAACCCTAATCGTAACCCTAACCCTAACGAATTCTAACCATAACTCTGACCTTAAATGTGCTCGATTCTAACCCTAACACTAACTCGTCAATTTCAACACTAACCCTAAGCCTAAATGCACACCATTGTGACCCAAAATGCAATCCTGACCCTAAGCCTAACTCTAAACCACGATTCTACGAACACTAACCCTAACTCTAACCCTAACGAAGTCTAACCATAACTCTAACCCGATTTGTGCTCGATTCTAACCCTAACACTAATTCGTCAATATCAACACGAATCCTAAGCCTAAAGGCACTCAATTCTGAACGAAAATACAATCGTGGCACTAAGCCTGCTCCTAATCCTCGATTTTACGAAAGCAAACCTTAACTCTAACCACAGCGAATTCTAACCATAACTGCAACCCTAAATGTGATCCATTCTAACCCTAACACTAACTCGTCAATTTCAACACTATCCCTTAGCCTAAATGCACACCATTGTGACCCAAAATGCAATCCTGACCCTAAGCCTAACTCTAAACCTCGATTCTATGAACACTAACCCTAACTCTAACCCTAACGAATTCTAACCATAACTCTAACCCTAAATGTGCTCGATTCTAAACTTAACACTAAGTCGTCAATATCAACACTAATCCTAAGCCTAAATGCACTCGATGCTGACCCAAAATGCAATCCTGGCACTCAGCCAAACACTAAACCTCGATTTTCTGAACACAAACGTTAAATCCAACCATAACGATTTCTAACCATAACTCTAACCCTAAATGTGCTCGATTCTAACCCTAACACTAAGTCGTCAATATCAACACGAATCCTAAGCCTAAATGATCTCGATTCTGAACCAAAATATAATCCTGGCACTAAGCCTGCCCCTAAACCTCGATTTTATGAAAACAAACCTTAACTCTAACCACAGCGAATTCTAACTATAACTGAAACCCTAAATGTGATCCATTCTAACCCTAACACTAACTCATCAATTTCAACACTGAACCTCAGCCTAAATGCACTTCATTCTGACGCAAAACGCAATCCTGACCCTAAGCCAATCCCTAAACCTCGATTCTACGAACACTAACCCTAACTCTAAGCGTAACGAATTCTAACCATAACTCTAACCCTAAATGTGCTCGATTCTAACCCTAACACTAATTTGTCAATTTCAACACTAACCCTAATCCTAAATGCACTTGATTCTGACCCAAAATGCAATCCTGACCCTAATCCTAACTCTAAACCACGATTCTACGAACACTAACCCTAACGCTAACCCTAACGACGTCTAACCATAACTCTAACCCTAAATGTGCTCGATTCTAACCCTAACACTAATTTGTCAATTTCAACACTAACCCTAAGCCTAAATGCACTTGATTCTGACCCAAAATGCAATCCTGACCCTAATCCTAACTCTAAACCTCGATTCTACGAACACTAACCCTAACTCTAAGCGTAACGAATTCTAACCGTAACTCTAACCCTAAATGTGCTCGATTCTAACCCTAACACTAATTCGTCAATATCAACACTAATTCTAAGCCTAAAGGCACTCAATTCTGAACGAAAATACAATCGTGGCACTAAGCCTGCTCCTAATCCTCGATTTTACGAAAGCAAACCTTAACTCTAACCACAGCGAATTCTAACCATAACTGCAACCCTAAATGTGATCCATTCTAACCCTAACACTAACTCGTCAATTTCAACACTGAACCTCAGCGTAAATGCACTTCATTCTGACGCAAAACGCAATCCTGACCCTAAGCCAAACCCTAAACCTCGATTCTATGAACATAAACCCTAATCCTAACCCTAACCCTAACGAATTCTAACCATAACTCTAACCCTAAATGTGCTCGATTCTAACCCTAACACTAATTTGTCAATTTCAACACTAACCCTAAGCCTAAATGCACTTGATTCTGACCCAAAATGCAATCCTGACCCTAATCTTAACCCTAAACCTCGATTCTACGAACACAAACCCTAATCGTAACCCTAACCCTAACGAATTCTAACCATAACTCTAACCCTAAATGTGCTCGATTCTAACCCTAACACTAATTCGTCAATTTCAACAAGAACCCTAAGCCTAAATGCACTTGATTCTGACCCAAAATGCAATCCTGACCCTAAGCCTAACCCTAAACCTAGATTCTACGAACACAAACCCTAATCGTAACCCTAACCCTAACGAATTCTAACCATAACTCTGACCTTAAATGTGCTCGATTCTAACCCTAACACTAACTCGTCAATTTCAACACTAACCCTAAGCCTAAATGCACACCATTGTGACCCAAAATGCAATCCTGACCCTAAGCCTAACTCTAAACCACGATTCTACGAACACTAACCCTAACTCTAACCCTAACGAAGTCTAACCATAACTCTAACCCGATTTGTGCTCGATTCTAACCCTAACACTAATTCGTCAATATCAACACTAATCCTAAGCCTAAAGGCACTCAATTCTGAACGAAAATACAATCGTGGCACTAAGCCTGCTCCTAATCCTCGATTTTACGAAAGCAAACCTTAACTCTAACCACAGCGAATTCTAACCATAACTGCAACCCTAAATGTGATCCATTCTAACCCTAACACTAACTCGTCAATTTCAACACTGAACCTCAGCCTAAATGCACTTCATTCTGACGCAAAACGCAATCCTGACCCTAAGCCAAACCCTAAACCTCGATTCTATGAACATTAACCCTAATCCTAACCCTAACCCTAACGAATTCTAACCATAACTCTAACCCTAAATGTGCTCGATTCTAACCCTAACACTAATTCGTCAATTTCAACACTAACCCTAAGCCTAAATGCACTTGATTCTGACCCAAAATGCAATCCTGACCCTAATCCTAAACTTAAACCTTGATTCTACGAACACAAACCCTAATCGTAACCCTAACCCTAACGAATTCTAACCATAACTCTAACCCTAAATGTGCTCGATTCTAACCCTAACACTAATTCGTCAATTTCAACAAGAACCCTAAGCCTAAATGCACTTGATTCTGACCCAAAATGCAATCCTGACCCTAAGCCTAACCCTAAACCTCGATTCTACGAACACAAACCCTAATCGTAACCCTAACCCTAACGAATTCTAACCATAACTCTGACCTTAAATGTGCTCGATTCTAACCCTAACACTAACTCGTCAATTTCAACACTAACCCTAAGCCTAAATGCACACCATTGTGACCCAAAATGCAATCCTGACCCTAAGCCTAACTCTAAACCACGATTCTACGAACACTAACCCTAACTCTAACCCTAACGAAGTCTAACCATAACTCTAACCCGATTTGTGCTCGATTCTAACCCTAACACTAATTCGTCAATATCAACACGAATCCTAAGCCTAAAGGCACTCAATTCTGAACGAAAATACAATCGTGGCACTAAGCCTGCTCCTAATCCTCGATTTTACGAAAGCAAACCTTAACTCTAACCACAGCGAATTCTAACCATAACTGAAACCCTAAATGTGATCCATTCTAACCCTAACACTAACTCGTCAATTTCAACACTATCCCTTAGCCTAAATGCACACCATTGTGACCCAAAATGCAATCCTGACCCTAAGCCTAACTCTAAACCTCGATTCTATGAACACTAACCCTAACTCTAACCCTAACGAATTCTAACCATAACTCTAACCCTAAATGTGCTCGATTCTAAACTTAACACTAAGTCGTCAATATCAACACTAATCCTAAGCCTAAATGCACTCGATGCTGACCCAAAATGCAATCCTGGCACTCAGCCAAACACTAAACCTCGATTTTCTGAACACAAACGTTAAATCCAACCATAACGATTTCTAACCATAACTCTAACCCTAAATGTGCTCGATTCTAACCCTAACACTAAGTCGTCAATATCAACACGAATCCTAAGCCTAAATGATCTCGATTCTGAACCAAAATATAATCCTGGCACTAAGCCTGCCCCTAAACCTCGATTTTATGAAAACAAACCTTAACTCTAACCACAGCGAATTCTACCCATAACTGCAACCCTAAATGTGATCCATTCTAACCCTAACACTAACTCGTCAATTTCAACACTGAACCTCAGCGTAAATGCACTTCATTCTGACGCAAAACGCAATCCTGACCCTAAGCCAAACCCTAAACCTCGATTCTATGAACATAAACCCTAATCCTAACCCTAACCCTAACGAATTCTAACCATAACTCTGACCTTAAATGTGCTCGATTCTAACCCTAACACTAACTCGTCAATTTCAACACTAACCCTAAGCCTAAATGCACACCATTGTGACCCAAAAAGCAATCCTGACCCTAAGCCTAACTCTAAACCACGATTCTACGAACACTAACCCTAACTCTAACCCTAACGAAGTCTAACCATAACTCTAACCCGATTTGTGCTCGATTCTAACCCTAACACTAATTCGTCAATATCAACACGAATCCTAAGCCTAAAGGCACTCAATTCTGAACGAAAATACAATCGTGGCACTAAGCCTGCTCCTAATCCTCGATTTTACGAAAGCAAACCTTAACTCTAACCACAGCGAATTCTAACCATAACTGAAACCCTAAATGTGATCCATTCTAACCCTAACACTAACTCGTCAATTTCAACACTATCCCTTAGCCTAAATGCACACCATTGTGACCCAAAATGCAATCCTGACCCTAAGCCTAACTCTAAACCTCGATTCTATGAACACTAACCCTAACTCTAACCCTAACGAATTCTAACCATAACTCTAACCCTAAATGTGCTCGATTCTAAACTTAACACTAAGTCGTCAATATCAACACTAATCCTAAGCCTAAATGCACTCGATGCTGACCCAAAATGCAATCCTGGCACTCAGCCAAACACTAAACCTCGATTTTCTGAACACAAACGTTAAATCCAACCATAACGATTTCTAACCATAACTCTAACCCTAAATGTGCTCGATTCTAACCCTAACACTAAGTCGTCAATATCAACACGAATCCTAAGCCTAAATGATCTCGATTCTGAACCAAAATATAATCCTGGCACTAAGCCTGCCCCTAAACCTCGATTTTATGAAAACAAACCTTAACTCTAACCACAGCGAATTCTACCCATAACTGCAACCCTAAATGTGATCCATTCTAACCGTAACACTAACTCGTCAATTTCAACACTGAACCTCAGCGTAAATGCACTTCATTCTGACGCAAAACGCAATCCTGACCCTAAGCCAAACCCTAAACCTCGATTCTATGAACATAAACCCTAATCCTAACCCTAACCCTAACGAATTCTAACCATAACTCTGACCTTAAATGTGCTCGATTCTAACCCTAACACTAACTCGTCAATTTCAACACTAACCCTAAGCCTAAATGCACACCATTGTGACCCAAAATGCAATCCTGACCCTAAGCCTAACTCTAAACCACGATTCTACGAACACTAACCCTAACTCTAACCCTAACGAAGTCTAACCATAACTCTAACCCTAAATGTGCTCGATTCTAACCCTAACACTAATTCGTCAATATCAACACGAATCCTAAGCCTAAAGGCACTCAATTCTGAACGAAAATACAATCGTGGCACTAAGCCTGCTCCTAATCCTCGATTTTACGAAAGCAAACCTTAACTCTAACCACAGCGAATTCTAACCATAACTGAAACCCTAAATGTGATCCATTCTAACCCTAACACTAACTCGTCAATTTCAACACTATCCCTTAGCCTAAATGCACACCATTGTGACCCAAAATGCAATCCTGACCCTAAGCCTAACTCTAAACCTCGATTCTATGAACACTAACCCTAACTCTAACCCTAACGAATTCTAACCATAACTCTAACCCTAAATGTGCTCGATTCTAAACTTAACACTAAGTCGTCAATATCAACACTAATCCTAAGCCTAAATGCACTCGATGCTGACCCAAAATGCAATCCTGGCACTCAGCCAAACACTAAACCTCGATTTTCTGAACACAAACGTTAAATCCAACCATAACGATTTCTAACCATAACTCTAACCCTAAATGTGCTCGATTCTAACCCTAACACTAAGTCGTCAATATCAACACGAATCCTAAGCCTAAATGATCTCGATTCTGAACCAAAATGTAATCCTGGCACTAAGCCTGCCCCTAAACCTCGATTTTATGAAAACAAACCTTAACTCTAACCACAGCGAATTCTAACCATAACTGCAACCCTAAATGTGATCCATTCTAACCCTAACACTAACTCGTCAATTTCAACACTGAACCTCAGCGTAAATGCACTTCATTCTGACGCAAAACGCAATCCTGACCCTAAGCCAAACCCTAAACCTCGATTCTATGAACATAAACCCTAATCCTAACCCTAACCCTAACGAATTCTAACCATAACTCTAACCCTAAATGTGCTCGATTCTAACCCTAACACTAATTTGTCAATTTCAACACTAACCCTAAGCCTAAATGCACTTGATTCTGACCCAAAATGCAATCCTGACCCTAATCTTAACCCTAAACCTCGATTCTACGAACACAAACCCTAATCGTAACCCTAACCCTAACGAATTCTAACCATAACTCTAACCCTAAATGTGCTCGATTCTAACCCTAACACTAATTCGTCAATTTCAACAAGAACCTTAAGCCTAAATGCACTTGATTCTGACCCAAAATGCAATCCTGACCCTAAGCCTAACCCTAAACCTAGATTCTACGAACACAAACCCTAATCGTAACCCTAACCCTAACGAATTCTAACCATAACTCTGACCTTAAATGTGCTCGATTCTAACCCTAACACTAACTCGTCAATTTCAACACTAACCCTAAGCCTAAATGCACACCATTGTGACCCAAAATGCAATCCTGACCCTAAGCCTAACTCTAAACCACGATTCTACGAACACTAACCCTAACTCTAACCCTAACGAAGTCTAACCATAACTCTAACCCGATTTGTGCTCGATTCTAACCCTAACACTAATTCGTCAATATCAACACGAATCCTAAGCCTAAAGGCACTCAATTCTGAACGAAAATACAATCGTGGCACTAAGCCTGCTCCTAATCCTCGATTTTACGAAAGCAAACCTTAACTCTAACCACAGCGAATTCTAACCATAACTGCAACCCTAAATGTGATCCATTCTAACCCTAACACTAACTCGTCAATTTCAACACTGAACCTCAGCCTAAATGCACTTCATTCTGACGCAAAACGCAATCCTGACCCTAAGCCAAACCCTAAACCTCGATTCTATGAACATTAACCCTAATCCTAACCCTAACCCTAACGAATTCTAACCATAACTCTAACCCTAAATGTGCTCGATTCTAACCCTAACACTAATTCGTCAATTTCAACACTAACCCTAAGCCTAAATGCACTTGATTCTGACCCAAAATGCAATCCTGACCCTAATCCTAAACTTAAACCTTGATTCTACGAACACAAACCCTAATCGTAACCCTAACCCTAACGAATTCTAACCATAACTGCAACCCTAAATGTGATCCATTCTAACCCTAACACTAACTCGTCAATTTCAACACTGAACCTCAGCGTAAATGCACTTCATTCTGACGCAAAACGCAATCCTGACCCTAAGCCAAACCCTAAACCTCGATTCTATGAACATAAACCCTAATCCTAACCCTAACCCTAACGAATTCTAACCATAACTCTGACCTTAAATGTGCTCGATTCTAACCCTAACACTAACTCGTCAATTTCAACACTAACCCTAAGCCTAAATGCACACCATTGTGACCCAAAATGCAATCCTGACCCTAAGCCTAACTCTAAACCACGATTCTACGTACACTAACCCTAACTCTAACCCTAACGAAGTCTAACCATAACTCTAACCCGATTTGTGCTCGATTCTAACCCTAACACTAATTCGTCAATATCAACACGAATCCTAAGCCTAAAGGCACTCAATTCTGAACGAAAATACAATCGTGGCACTAAGCCTGCTCCTAATCCTCGATTTTACGAAAGCAAACCTTAACTCTAACCACAGCGAATTCTAACCATAACTGAAACCCTAAATGTGATCCATTCTAACCCTAACACTAACTCGTCAATTTCAACACTATCCCTTAGCCTAAATGCACACCATTGTGACCCAAAATGCAATCCTGACCCTAAGCCTAACTCTAAACCTCGATTCTATGAACACTAACCCTAACTCTAACCCTAACGAATTCTAACCATAACTCTAACCCTAAATGTGCTCGATTCTAAACTTAACACTAAGTCGTCAATATCAACACTAATCCTAAGCCTAAATGCACTCGATGCTGACCCAAAATGCAATCCTGGCACTCAGCCAAACACTAAACCTCGATTTTCTGAACACAAACGTTAAATCCAACCATAACGATTTCTAACCATAACTCTAACCCTAAATGTGCTCGATTCTAACCCTAACACTAAGTCGTCAATATCAACACGAATCCTAAGCCTAAATGATCTCGATTCTGAACCAAAATATAATCCTGGCACTAAGCCTGCCCCTAAACCTCGATTTTATGAAAACAAACCTTAACTCTAACCACAGCGAATTCTACCCATAACTGCAACCCTAAATGTGATCCATTCTAACCCTAACACTAACTCGTCAATTTCAACACTGAACCTCAGCGTAAATGCACTTCATTCTGACGCAAAACGCAATCCTGACCCTAAGCCAAACCCTAAACCTCGATTCTATGAACATAAACCCTAATCCTAACCCTAACCCTAACGAATTCTAACCATAACTCTGACCTTAAATGTGCTCGATTCTAACCCTAACACTAACTCGTCAATTTCAACACTAACCCTAAGCCTAAATGCACACCATTGTGACCCAAAATGCAATCCTGACCCTAAGCCTAACTCTAAACCACGATTCTACGAACACTAACCCTAACTCTAACCCTAACGAAGTCTAACCATAACTCTAACCCGATTTGTGCTCGATTCTAACCCTAACACTAATTCGTCAATATCAACACGAATCCTAAGCCTAAAGGCACTCAATTCTGAACGAAAATACAATCGTGGCACTAAGCCTGCTCCTAATCCTCGATTTTACGAAAGCAAACCTTAACTCTAACCACAGCGAATTCTAACCATAACTGAAACCCTAAATGTGATCCATTCTAACCCTAACACTAACTCGTCAATTTCAACACTATCCCTTAGCCTAAATGCACACCATTGTGACCCAAAATGCAATCCTGACCCTAAGCCTAACTCTAAACCTCGATTCTATGAACACTAACCCTAACTCTAACCCTAACGAATTCTAACCATAACTCTAACCCTAAATGTGCTCGATTCTAAACTTAACACTAAGTCGTCAATATCAACACTAATCCTAAGCCTAAATGCACTCGATGCTGACCCAAAATGCAATCCTGGCACTCAGCCAAACACTAAACCTCGATTTTCTGAACACAAACGTTAAATCCAACCATAACGATTTCTAACCATAACTCTAACCCTAAATGTGCTCGATTCTAACCCTAACACTAAGTCGTCAATATCAACACGAATCCTAAGCCTAAATGATCTCGATTCTGAACCAAAATATAATCCTGGCACTAAGCCTGCCCCTAAACCTCGATTTTATGAAAACAAACCTTAACTCTAACCACAGCGAATTCTACCCATAACTGCAACCCTAAATGTGATCCATTCTAACCCTAACACTAACTCGTCAATTTCAACACTGAACCTCAGCCTAAATGCACTTCATTCTGACGCAAAACGCAATCCTGACCCTAAGCCAAACCCTAAACCTCGATTCTATGAACATAAACCCTAATCCTAACCCTAACCCTAACGAATTCTAACCATAACTCTGACCTTAAATGTGCTCGATTCTAACCCTAACACTAACTCGTCAATTTCAACACTAACCCTAAGCCTAAATGCACACCATTGTGACCCAAAATGCAATCCTGACCCTAAGCCTAACTCTAAACCACGATTCTACGTACACTAACCCTAACTCTAACCCTAACGAAGTCTAACCATAACTCTAACCCGATTTGTGCTCGATTCTAACCCTAACACTAATTCGTCAATATCAACACGAATCCTAAGCCTAAAGGCACTCAATTCTGAACGAAAATACAATCGTGGCACTAAGCCTGCTCCTAATCCTCGATTTTACGAAAGCAAACCTTAACTCTAACCACAGCGAATTCTAACCATAACTGAAACCCTAAATGTGATCCATTCTAACCCTAACACTAACTCGTCAATTTCAACACTATCCCTTAGCCTAAATGCACACCATTGTGACCCAAAATGCAATCCTGACCCTAAGCCTAACTCTAAACCTCGATTCTATGAACACTAACCCTAACTCTAACCCTAACGAATTCTAACCATAACTCTAACCCTAAATGTGCTCGATTCTAAACTTAACACTAAGTCGTCAATATCAACACTAATCCTAAGCCTAAATGCACTCGATGCTGACCCAAAATGCAATCCTGGCACTCAGCCAAACACTAAACCTCGATTTTCTGAACACAAACGTTAAATCCAACCATAACGATTTCTAACCATAACTCTAACCCTAAATGTGCTCGATTCTAACCCTAACACTAAGTCGTCAATATCAACACGAATCCTAAGCCTAAATGATCTCGATTCTGAACCAAAATATAATCCTGGCACTAAGCCTGCCCCTAAACCTCGATTTTATGAAAACAAACCTTAACTCTAACCACAGCGAATTCTACCCATAACTGCAACCCTAAATGTGATCCATTCTAACCCTAACACTAACTCGTCAATTTCAACACTGAACCTCAGCGTAAATGCACTTCATTCTGACGCAAAACGCAATCCTGACCCTAAGCCAAACCCTAAACCTCGATTCTATGAACATAAACCCTAATCCTAACCCTAACCCTAACGAATTCTAACCATAACTCTGACCTTAAATGTGCTCGATTCTAACCCTAACACTAACTCGTCAATTTCAACACTAACCCTAAGCCTAAATGCACACCATTGTGACCCAAAATGCAATCCTGACCCTAAGCCTAACTCTAAACCACGATTCTACGAACACTAACCCTAACTCTAACCCTAACGAAGTCTAACCATAACTCTAACCCGATTTGTGCTCGATTCTAACCCTAACACTAATTCGTCAATATCAACACGAATCCTAAGCCTAAAGGCACTCAATTCTGAACGAAAATACAATCGTGGCACTAAGCCTGCTCCTAATCCTCGATTTTACGAAAGCAAACCTTAACTCTAACCACAGCGAATTCTAACCATAACTGAAACCCTAAATGTGATCCATTCTAACCCTAACACTAACTCGTCAATTTCAACACTATCCCTTAGCCTAAATGCACACCATTGTGACCCAAAATGCAATCCTGACCCTAAGCCTAACTCTAAACCTCGATTCTATGAACACTAACCCTAACTCTAACCCTAACGAATTCTAACCATAACTCTAACCCTAAATGTGCTCGATTCTAAACTTAACACTAAGTCGTCAATATCAACACTAATCCTAAGCCTAAATGCACTCGATGCTGACCCAAAATGCAATCCTGGCACTCAGCCAAACACTAAACCTCGATTTTCTGAACACAAACGTTAAATCCAACCATAACGATTTCTAACCATAACTCTAACCCTAAATGTGCTCGATTCTAACCCTAACACTAAGTCGTCAATATCAACACGAATCCTAAGCCTAAATGATCTCGATTCTGAACCAAAATATAATCCTGGCACTAAGCCTGCCCCTAAACCTCGATTTTATGAAAACAAACCTTAACTCTAACCACAGCGAATTCTAACCATAACTGCAACCCTAAATGTGATCCATTCTAACCCTAACACTAACTCGTCAATTTCAACACTGAACCTCAGCGTAAATGCACTTCATTCTGACGCAAAACGCAATCCTGACCCTAAGCCAAACCCTAAACCTCGATTCTATGAACATAAACCCTAATCCTAACCCTAACCCTAACGAATTCTAACCATAACTCTAACCCTAAATGTGCTCGATTCTAACCCTAACACTAATTTGTCAATTTCAACACTAACCCTAAGCCTAAATGCACTTGATTCTGACCCAAAATGCAATCCTGACCCTAATCTTAACCCTAAACCTCGATTCTACGAACACAAACCCTAATCGTAACCCTAACCCTAACGAATTCTAACCATAACTCTAACCCTAAATGTGCTCGATTCTAACCCTAACACTAATTCGTCAATTTCAACAAGAACCCTAAGCCTAAATGCACTTGATTCTGACCCAAAATGCAATCCTGACCCTAAGCCTAACCCTAAACCTAGATTCTACGAACACAAACCCTAATCGTAACCCTAACCCTAACGAATTCTAACCATAACTCTGACCTTAAATGTGCTCGATTCTAACCCTAACACTAACTCGTCAATTTCAACACTAACCCTAAGCCTAAATGCACACCATTGTGACCCAAAATGCAATCCTGACCCTAAGCCTAACTCTAAACCACGATTCTACGAACACTAACCCTAACTCTAACCCTAACGAAGTCTAACCATAACTCTAACCCGATTTGTGCTCGATTCTAACCCTAACACTAATTCGTCAATATCAACACTAATCCTAAGCCTAAAGGCACTCAATTCTGAACGAAAATACAATCGTGGCACTAAGCCTGCTCCTAATCCTCGATTTTACGAAAGCAAACCTTAACTCTAACCACAGCGAATTCTAACCATAACTGCAACCCTAAATGTGATCCATTCTAACCCTAACACTAACTCGTCAATTTCAACACTGAACCTCAGCCTAAATGCACTTCATTCTGACGCAAAACGCAATCCTGACCCTAAGCCAAACCCTAATCCTCGATTCTATGAACATTAACCCTTATCCTAACCCTAACCCTAACGAATTCTAACCATAACTCTAACCCTAAATGTGCTCGATTCTAACCCTAACACTAATTCGTCAATTTCAACACTAACCCTAAGCCTAAATGCACTTGATTCTGACCCAAAATGCAATCCTGACCCTAATCCTAAACTTAAACCTTGATTCTACGAACACAAACCCTAATCGTAACCCTAACCCTAACGAATTCTAACCATAACTCTAACCCTAAATGTGCTCGATTCTAACCCTAACACTAATTCGTCAATTTCAATAAGAACCCTAAGCCTAAATGCACTTGATTCTGACCCAAAATGCAATCCTGACCCTAAGCCTAACCCTAAACCTCGATTCTACGAACACAAACCCTAATCGTAACCCTAACCCTAACGAATTCTAACCATAACTCTGACCTTAAATGTGCTCGATTCTAACCCTAACACTAACTCGTCAATTTCAACACTAACCCTAAGCCTAAATGCACACCATTGTGACCCAAAATGCAATCCTGACCCTAAGCCTAACTCTAAACCACGATTCTACGAACACTAACCCTAACTCTAACCCTAACGAAGTCTAACCATAACTCTAACCCGATTTGTGCTCGATTCTAACCCTAACACTAATTCGTCAATATCAACACGAATCCTAAGCCTAAAGGCACTCAATTCTGAACGAAAATACAATCGTGGCACTAAGCCTGCTCCTAATCCTCGATTTTACGAAAGCAAACCTTAACTCTAACCACAGCGAATTCTAACCATAACTGAAACCCTAAATGTGATCCATTCTAACCCTAACACTAACTCGTCAATTTCAACACTAACCCTAAGCCTAAATGCACACCATTGTGACCCAAAATGCAATCCTGACCCTAAGCCTAACTCTAAACCACGATTCTACGAACACTAACCCTAACTCTAACCCTAACGAATTCTAACCATAACTCTAACCCTAAATGTGCTCGATTCTAAACTTAACACTAAGTCGTCAATATCAACACTAATCCTAAGCCTAAATGCACTCGATGCTGACCCAAAATGCAATCCTGGCACTCAGCCAAACACTAAACCTCGATTTTCTGAACACAAACGTTAAATCCAACCATAACGATTTCTAACCATAACTCTAACCCTAAATGTGCTCGATTCTAACCCTAACACTAAGTCGTCAATATCAACACGAATCCTAAGCCTAAATGATCTCGATTCTGAACCAAAATATAATCCTGGCACTAAGCCTGCCCCTAAACCTCGATTTTATGAAAACAAACCTTAACTCTAACCACAGCGAATTCTAACCATAACTGCAACCCTAAATGTGATCCATTCTAACCCTAACACTAACTCGTCAATTTCAACACTGAACCTCAGCGTAAATGCACTTCATTCTGACGCAAAACGCAATCCTGACCCTAAGCCAAACCCTAAACCTCGATTCTATGAACATAAACCCTAATCCTAACCCTAACCCTAACGAATTCTAACCATAACTCTAACCCTAAATGTGCTCGATTCTAACCCTAACACTAATTTGTCAATTTCAACACTAACCCTAAGCCTAAATGCACTTGATTCTGACCCAAAATGCAATCCTGACCCTAATCCTAACCCTAAACCTTGATTCTACGAACACAAACCCTAATCGTAACCCTAACCCTAACGAATTCTAACCATAACTCTAACCCTAAATGTGCTCGATTCTAACCCTAACACTAATTCGTCAATTTCAACAAGAACCCTAAGCCTAAATGCACTTGATTCTGACCCAAAATGCAATCCTGACCCTAAGCCTAACCCTAAACCTCGATTCTACGAACACAAACCCTAATCGTAACCCTAACCCTAACGAATTCTAACCATAACTCTGACCTTAAATGTGCTCGATTCTAACCCTAACACTAACTCGTCAATTTCAACACTAACCCTAAGCCTAAATGCACACCATTGTGACCCAAAATGCAATCCTGACCCTAAGCCTAACTCTAAACCACGATTCTACGAACACTAACCCTAATTCTAACCCTAACGAAGTCTAACCATAACTCTAACCCGATTTGTGCTCGATTCTAACCCTAACACTAATTCATCAATATCAACACGAATCCTAAGCCTAAAGGCACTCAATTCTGAACGAAAATACAATCGTGGCACTAAGCCTGCTCCTAATCCTCGATTTTACGAAAGCAAACCTTAACTCTAACCACAGCGAATTCTACCCATAACTGCAACCCTAAATGTGATCCATTCTAACCCTAACACTAACTCGTCAATTTCAACACTATCCCTTAGCCTAAATGCACACCATTGTGACCCAAAATGCAATCCTGACCCTAAGCCTAACTCTAAACCTCGATTCTATGAACACTAACCCTAACTCTAACCCTAACGAATTCTAACCATAACTCTAACCCTAAATGTGCTCGATTCTAAACTTAACACTAAGTCGTCAATATCAACACTAATCCTAAGCCTAAATGCACTCGATGCTGACCCAAAATGCAATCCTGGCACTCAGCCAAACACTAAACCTCGATTTTCTGAACACAAACGTTAAATCCAACCATAACGATTTCTAACCATAACTCTAACCCTAAATGTGCTCGATTCTAACCCTAACACTAAGTCGTCAATATCAACACGAATCCTAAGCCTAAATGCACTCGATTCTGAACCAAAATGTAATCCTGGCACTAAGCCTGCCCCTAAACCTCGATTTTATGAAAACAAACCTTAACTCTAACCACAGCGAATTCTACCCATAACTGCAACCCTAAATGTGATCCATTCTAACCCTAACACTAACTCGTCACTTTCAACACTGAACCTCAGCGTAAATGCACTTCATTCTGACGCAAAACGCAATCCTGACCCTAAGCCAAACCCTAAACCTCGATTCTATGAACATAAACCCTAATCCTAACCCTAACCCTAACGAATTCTAACCATAACTCTAACCCTAAATGTGCTCGATTCTAACCCTAACACTAATTCGTCAATTTCAACACTAACCCTAAGCCTAAATGCACTTGATTCTGACCCAAAATGCAATCCTGACCCTAATCCTAACCCTAAACCTTGATTCTACGAACACAAACCCTAATCGTAACCCTAACCCTAACGAATTCTAACCATAACTCTAACCCTAAATGTGCTCGATTCTAACCCTAACACTAATTCGTCAATTTCAACAAGAACCCTAAGCCTAAATGCACTTGATTCTGACCCAAAATGCAATCCTGACCCTAAGCCTAACCCTAAATCTAGATTCTACGAACACAAACCCTAATCGTAACCCTAACCCTAACGAATTCTAACCATAACTCTGACCTTAAATGTGCTCGATTCTAACCCTAACACTAACTCGTCAATTTCGACACTAACCCTAAGCCTAAATGCACACCATTGTGACCCAAAATGCAATCCTGACCCTAAGCCTAACTCTAAACCACGATTCTACGAACACTAACCCTAACTCTAACCCTAACGAAGTCTAACCATAACTCTAACCCGATTTGTGCTCGATTCTAACCCTAACACTAATTCGTCAATATCAACACGAATCCTAAGCCTAAAGGCACTCAATTCTGAACGAAAATACAATCGTGGCACTAAGCCTGCTCCTAATCCTCGATTTTACGAAAGCAAACCTTAACTCTAACCACAGCGAATTCTACCCATAACTGCAACCCTAAATGTGATCCATTCTAACCCTAACACTAACTCGTCAATTTCAACACTGAGCCTCAGCCTAAATGCACTTCATTCTGACGCAAAACACAATCCTGACCCTAAGCCAAACCCTAAACCTCGATTCTAGGAACATAAACCCTAATCCTAATCCTAACCCTACCGAATTCTAACCATAAATCTAACCCTAAATGTGCTCGATTCTAACCCTAACACTAATTTGTCAATTTCAACACTAACCCTAAGCCTAAATGCACTTGATTCTGACCCAAAATGCAATCCTGACCCTAATCTTAACCCTAAACCTCGATTCTACGAACACAAACCCTAATCGTAACCCTAACCCTAACGAATTCTAACCATAACTCTAACCCTAAATGTGCTCGATTCTAACCCTAACACTAATTCGTCAATTTCAACACTAACCCTAAGCCTAAATGCACTTGATTCTGACCCAAAATGCAATCCTGACCCTAATCCTAACCCTAAACCTTGATTCTACGAACACAAACCCTAATCGTAACCCTAACCCTAACGAATTCTAACCATAACTCTAACCCTAAATGTGCTCGATTCTAACCCTAACACTAATTCGTCAATTTCAACAAGAACCCTAAGCCTAAATGCACTTGATTCTGACCCAAAATGCAATCCTGACCCTAAGCCTAACCCTAAACCTAGATTCTACGAACACAAACCCTAATCGTAACCCTAACCCTAACGAATTCTAACCATAACTCTGACCTTAAATGTGCTCGATTCTAACCCTAACACTAACTCGTCAGTTTCAACACTAACCCTAAGCCTAAATGCACACCATTGTGACCCAAAATGCAATCCTGACCCTAAGCCTAACTCTAAACCACGATTCTACGAACACTAACCCTAACTCTAACCCTAACGAAGTCCAACCATAACTCTAACCCGATTTGTGCTCGATTCTAACCCTAACACTAATTCGTCAATATCAACACTAATCCTAAGCCTAAAGGCACTCAATTCTGAACGAAAATACAATCGTGGCACTAAGCCTGCTCCTAATCCTCGATTTTACGAAAGCAAACCTTAACTCTAACCACAGCGAATTCTAACCATAACTGAAACCCTAAATGTGATCCATTCTAACCCTAACACTAACTCGTCAATTTCAACACTATCCCTTAGCCTAAATGCACACCATTGTGACCCAAAATGCAATCCTGACCCTGAGCCTAACTCTAAACCTCGATTCTATGAACACTAACCCTAACTCTAACCCTAACGAATTCTAACCATAACTCTAACCCTAAATGTGCTCGATTCTAAACTTAACACTAAGTCGTCAATATCAACACTAATCCTAAGCCTAAATGATCTCGATTCTGAACCAAAATATAATCCTGGCACTAAGCCTGCCCCTAAACCTCGATTTTATGAAAACAAACCTTAACTCTAACCACAGCGAATTCTAACCATAACTGCAACCCTAAATGTGATCCATTCTAACCCTAACACTAACTCGTCAATTTCAACACTGAACCTCAGCGTAAATGCACTTCATTCTGACGCAAAACGCAATCCTGACCCTAAGCCAAACCCTAAACCTCGATTCTATGAACATAAACCCTAATCCTAACCCTAACCCTAACGAATTCTAACCATAACTCTAACCCTAAATGTGCTCGATTCTAACCCTAACACTAATTTGTCAATTTCAACACTAACCCTAAGCCTAAATGCACTTGATTCTGACCCAAAATGCAATCCTGACCCTAATCTTAACCCTAAACCTCGATTCTACGAACACAAACCCTAATCGTAACCCTAACCCTAACGAATTCTAACCATAACTCTAACCCTAAATGTGCTCGATTCTAACCCTAACACTAATTCGTCAATTTCAACAAGAACCCTAAGCCTAAATGCACTTGATTCTGACCCAAAATGCAATCCTGACCCTAAGCCTAACCCTAAACCTAGATTCTACGAACACAAACCCTAATCGTAACCCTAACCCTAACGAATTCTAACCATAACTCTGACCTTAAATGTGCTCGATTCTAACCCTAACACTAACTCGTCAGTTTCAACACTAACCCTAAGCCTAAATGCACACCATTGTGACCCAAAATGCAATCCTGACCCTAAGCCTAACTCTAAACCACGATTCTACGAACACTAACCCTAACTCTAACCCTAACGAAGTCTAACCATAACTCTAACCCGATTTGTGCTCGATTCTAACCCTAACACTAATTCGTCAATATCAACACTAATCCTAAGCCTAAAGGCACTCAATTCTGAACGAAAATACAATCGTGGCACTAAGCCTGCTCCTAATCCTCGATTTTACGAAAGCAAACCTTAACTCTAACCACAGCGAATTCTAACCATAACTGCAACCCTAAATGTGATCCATTCTAACCCTAACACTAACTCGTCAATTTCAACACTGAACCTCAGCCTAAATGCACTTCATTCTGACGCAAAACGCAATCCTGACCCTAAGCCAAACCCTAATCCTCGATTCTATGAACATTAACCCTAATCCTAACCCTAACCCTAACGAATTCTAACCATAACTCTAACCCTAAATGTGCTCGATTCTAACCCTAACACTAATTCGTCAATTTCAACACTAACCCTAAGCCTAAATGCACTTGATTCTGACCCAAAATGCAATCCTGACCCTAATCCTAAACTTAAACCTTGATTCTACGAACACAAACCCTAATCGTAACCCTAACCCTAACGAATTCTAACCATAACTCTAACCCTAAATGTGCTCGATTCTAACCCTAACACTAATTCGTCAATTTCAACAAGAACCCTAAGCCTAAATGCACTTGATTCTGACCCAAAATGCAATCTTGACCCTAAGCCTAACCCTAAACCTCGATTCTATGAACACAAACCCTAATCGTAACCCTAACCCTAACGAATTCTAACCATAACTCTGACCTTAAATGTGCTCGATTCTAACCCTAACACTAACTCGTCAATTTCAACACTAACCCTAAGCCTAAATGCACACCATTGTGACCCAAAATGCAATCCTGACCCTAAGCCTAACTCTAAACCACGATTCTACGAACACTAACCCTAACTCTAACCCTAACGAAGTCTAACCATAACTCTAACCCGATTTGTGCTCGATTCTAACCCTAACACTAATTCATCAATATCAACACGAATCCTAAGCCTAAAGGCACTCAATTCTGAACGAAAATACAATCGTGGCACTAAGCCTGCTCCTAATCCTCGATTTTACGAAAGCAAACCTTAACTCTAACCACAGCGAATTCTAACCATAACTGAAACCCTAAATGTGATCCATTCTAACCCTAACACTAACTCGTCAATTTCAACACTATCCCTTAGCCTAAATGCACACCATTGTGACCCAAAATGCAATCCTGACCCTAAGCCTAACTCTAAACCTCGATTCTATGAACACTAACCCTAACTCTAACCCTAACGAATTCTAACCATAACTCTAACCCTAAATGTGCTCGATTCTAAACTTAACACTAAGTCGTCAATATCAACACTAATCCTAAGCCTAAATGCACTCGATGCTGACCCAAAATGCAATCCTGGCACTCAGCCAAACACTAAACCTCGATTTTCTGAACACAAACGTTAAATCCAACCATAACGATTTCTAACCATAACTCTAACCCTAAATGTGCTCGATTCTAACCCTAACACTAAGTCGTCAATATCAACACGAATCCTAAGCCTAAATGATCTCGATTCTGAACCAAAATATAATCCTGGCACTAAGCCTGCCCCTAAACCTCGATTTTATGAAAACAAACCTTAACTCTAACCACAGCGAATTCTAACCATAACTGCAACCCTAAATGTGATCCATTCTAACCCTAACACTAACTCGTCAATTTCAACACTGAACCTCAGCGTAAATGCACTTCATTCTGACGCAAAACGCAATCCTGACCCTAAGCCAAACCCTAAACCTCGATTCTATGAACATAAACCCTAATCCTAACCCTAACCCTAACGAATTCTAACCATAACTCTAACCCTAAATGTGCTCGATTCTAACCCTAACACTAATTTGTCAATTTCAACACTAACCCTAAGCCTAAATGCACTTGATTCTGACCCAAAATGCAATCCTGACCCTAATCCTAACCCTAAACCTTGATTCTACGAACACAAACCCTAATCGTAACCCTAACCCTAACGAATTCTAACCATAACTCTAACCCTAAATGTGCTCGATTCTAACCCTAACACTAATTCGTCAATTTCAACAAGAACCCTAAGCCTAAATGCACTTGATTCTGACCCAAAATGCAATCCTGACCCTAAGCCTAACCCTAAACCTCGATTCTACGAACACAAACCCTAATCGTAACCCTAACCCTAACGAATTCTAACCATAACTCTGACCTTAAATGTGCTCGATTCTAACCCTAACACTAACTCGTCAATTTCAACACTAACCCTAAGCCTAAATGCACACCATTGTGACCCAAAATGCAATCCTGACCCTAAGCCTAACTCTAAACCACGATTCTACGAACACTAACCCTAACTCTAACCCTAACGAAGTCTAACCATAACTCTAACCCGATTTGTGCTCGATTCTAACCCTAACACTAATTCATCAATATCAACACTAATCCTAAGCCTAAAGGCACTCAATTCTGAACGAAAATACAATCGTGGCACTAAGCCTGCTCCTAATCCTCGATTTTACGAAAGCAAACCTTAACTCTAACCACAGCGAATTCTACCCATAACTGCAACCCTAAATGTGATCCATTCTAACCCTAACACTAACTCGTCAATTTCAACACTATCCCTTAGCCTAAATGCACACCATTGTGACCCAAAATGCAATCCTGACCCTAAGCCTAACTCTAAACCTCGATTCTATGAACACTAACCCTAACTCTAACCCTAACGAATTCTAACCATAACTCTAACCCTAAATGTGCTCGATTCTAAACTTAACACTAAGTCGTCAATATCAACACTAATCCTAAGCCTAAATGCACTCGATGCTGACCCAAAATGCAATCCTGGCACTCAGCCAAACACTAAACCTCGATTTTCTGAACACAAACGTTAAATCCAACCATAACGATTTCTAACCATAACTCTAACCCTAAATGTGCTCGATTCTAACCCTAACACTAAGTCGTCAATATCAACACGAATCCTAAGCCTAAATGCACTCGATTCTGAACCAAAATGTAATCCTGGCACTAAGCCTGCCCCTAAATCTCGATTTTATGAAAACAAACCTTAACTCTAACCACAGCGAATTCTACCCATAACTGCAACCCTAAATGTGATCCATTCTAACCCTAACACTAACTCGTCACTTTCAACACTGAACCTCAGCGTAAATGCACTTCATTCTGACGCAAAACGCAATCCTGACCCTAAGCCAAACCCTAAACCTCGATTCTATGAACATAAACCCTAATCCTAACCCTAACCCTAACGAATTCTAACCATAACTCTAACCCTAAATGTGCTCGATTCTAACCCTAACACTAATTCGTCAATTTCAACACTAACCCTAAGCCTAAATGCACTTGATTCTGACCCAAAATGCAATCCTGACCCTAATCCTAACCCTAAACCTTGATTCTACGAACACAAACCCTAATCGTAACCCTAACCCTAACGAATTCTAACCATAACTCTAACCCTAAATGTGCTCGATTCTAACCCTAACACTAATTCGTCAATTTCAACAAGAACCCTAAGCCTAAATGCACTTGATTCTGACCCAAAATGCAATCCTGATCCTAAGCCTAACCCTAAATCTAGATTCTACGAACACAAACCCTAATCGTAACCCTAACCCTAACGAATTCTAACCATAACTCTGACCTTAAATGTGCTCGATTCTAACCCTAACACTAACTCGTCAATTTCAACACTAACCCTAAGCCTAAATGCACACCATTGTGACCCAAAATGCAATCCTGACCCTAAGCCTAACTCTAAACCACGATTCTACGAACACTAACCCTAACTCTAACCCTAACGAAGTCTAACCATAACTCTAACCCGATTTGTGCTCGATTCTAACCCTAACACTAATTCGTCAATATCAACACGAATCCTAAGCCTAAAGGCACTCAATTCTGAACGAAAATACAATCGTGGCACTAAGCCTGCTCCTAATCCTCGATTTTACGAAAGCAAACCTTAACTCTAACCACAGCGAATTCTACCCATAACTGCAACCCTAAATGTGATCCATTCTAACCCTAACACTAACTCGTCAATTTCAACACTGAGCCTCAGCCTAAATGCACTTCATTCTGACGCAAAACACAATCCTGACCCTAAGCCAAACCCTAAACCTCGATTCTAGGAACATAAACCCTAATCCTAATCCTAACCCTACCGAATTCTAACCATAAATCTAACCCTAAATGTGCTCGATTCTAACCCTAACACTAATTTGTCAATTTCAACACTAACCCTAAGCCTAAATGCACTTGATTCTGACCCAAAATGCAATCCTGACCCTAATCTTAACCCTAAACCTCGATTCTACGAACACAAACCCTAATCGTAACCCTAACCCTAACGAATTCTAACCATAACTCTAACCCTAAATGTGCTCGATTCTAACCCTAACACTAATTCGTCAATTTCAACACTAACCCTAAGCCTAAATGCACTTGATTCTGACCCAAAATGCAATCCTGACCCTAAGCCTAACCCTAAACCTTGATTCTACGAACACAAACCCTAATCGTAACCCTAACCCTAACGAATTCTAACCATAACTCTAACCCTAAATGTGCTCGATTCTAACCCTAACACTAATTCGTCAATTTCAACAAGAACCCTAAGCCTAAATGCACTTGATTCTGACCCAAAATGCAATCCTGACCCTAAGCCTAACCCTAAACCTAGATTCTACGAACACAAACCCTAATCGTAACCCTAACCCTAACGAATTCTAACCATAACTCTGACCTTAAATGTGCTCGATTCTAACCCTAACACTAACTCGTCAATTTCAACACTAACCCTAAGCCTAAATGCACACCATTGTGACCCAAAATGCAATCCTGACCCTAAGCCTAACTCTAAACCACGATTCTACGAACACTAACCCTAACTCTAACCCTAACGAAGTCCAACCATAACTCTAACCCGATTTGTGCTCGATTCTAACCCTAACACTAATTCGTCAATATCAACACTAATCCTAAGCCTAAAGGCACTCAATTCTGAACGAAAATACAATCGTGGCACTAAGCCTGCTCCTAATCCTCGATTTTACGAAAGCAAACCTTAACTCTAACCACAGCGAATTCTAACCATAACTGAAACCCTAAATGTGATCCATTCTAACCCTAACACTAACTCGTCAATTTCAACACTATCCCTTAGCCTAAATGCACACCATTGTGACCCAAAATGCAATCCTGACCCTAAGCCTAACTCTAAACCTCGATTCTATGAACACTAACCCTAACTCTAACCCTAACGAATTCTAACCATAACTCTAACCCTAAATGTGCTCGATTCTAAACTTAACACTAAGTCGTCAATATCAACACTAATCCTAAGCCTAAATGCACTCGATGCTGACCCAAAATGCAATCCTGGCACTCAGCCAAACACTAAACCTCGATTTTCTGAACACAAACGTTAAATCCAACCATAACGATTTCTAACCATAACTCTAACCCTAAATGTGCTCGATTCTAACCCTAACACTAAGTCGTCAATATCAACACGAATCCTAAGCCTAAATGCACTCGATTCTGAACCAAAATGTAATCCTGGCACTAAGCCTGCCCCTAAACCTTGATTTTACGAAAACAAACCTTAACTCTAACCACAGCGAATTCTAACCATAACTGAAACCCTAAATGTGATCTATTCTAACCCTAACACTAACTCGTCAATTTCAACACTGAACCCCAGCACAAATGCAATTCATTCTGACGCAAAATGCAATCCTGACCCTAAGCCTAACCCTAAAGCTCGACTCTACGAACATAAACCCTAATCCTAACCCTAACGAATTCTAACCATAACTCTGACCTTAAATGTGCTCGATTCTAACCCTAACACTAACTCGTCAATTTCAACACTAACCCTAAGCCTAAATGCACACCATTGTGACCCAAAATGCAATCCTGACCCTAAGCCTAACTCTAAACCACGATTCTACGAACACTAACCCTAACTCTAACCCTAACGAAGTCTAACCATAACTCTAACCCGATTTGTGCTCGATTCTAACCCTACAACTAATTCGTCAATATCAACACTAATCCTAAGCCTAAAGGCACTCAATTCTGAACGAAAATACAATCGTGGCACTAAGCCTGCTCCTAATCCTCGATTTTACGAAAGCAAACCTTAACTCTAACCACAGCGAATTCTAACCATAACTGAAACCCTAAATGTGATCCATTCTAACCCTAACACTAACTCGTCAATTTCAACACTATCCCTTAGCCTAAATGCACACCATTGTGACCCAAAATGCAATCCTGACCCTAAGCCTAACTCTAAACCTCGATTCTATGAACACTAACCCTAACTCTAACCCTTACGAATTCTAACCATAACTCTAACCCTAAATGTGCTCGATTCTAAACTTAACACTAAGTCGTCAATATCAACACTAATCCTAAGCCTAAATGCACTCGATGCTGACCCAAAATGCAATCCTGGCACTCAGCCAAACACTAAACCTCGATTTTCTGAACACAAACGTTAAATCCAACCATAACGATTTCTAACCATAACTCTAACCCTAAATGTGCTCGATTCTAACCCTAACACTAAGTCGTCAATATCAACACGAATCCTAAGCCTAAATGCACTCGATTCTGAACCAAAATGTAATCCTGGCACTAAGCCTGCCCCTAAACCTTGATTTTACGAAAACAAACCTTAACTCTAACCACAGCGAATTCTAACCATAACTGAAACCCTAAATGTGATCTATTCTAACCCTAACACTAACTCGTCAATTTCAACACTGAACCCCAGCACAAATGCAATTCATTCTGACGCAAAATGCAATCCTGACCCTAAGCCTAACCCTAAAGCTCGACTCTACGAACATAAACCCTAATCCTAACCCTAACGAATTCTAACCATAACTCTGACCTTAAATGTGCTCGATTCTAACCCTAACACTAACTCGTCAATTTCAACACTAACCCTAAGCCTAAATGCACACCATTGTGACCCAAAATGCAATCCTGACCCTAAGCCTAACTCTAAACCACGATTCTACGAACACTAACCCTAACTCTAACCCTAACGAAGTCTAACCATAACTCTAACCCGATTTGTGCTCGATTCTAACCCTAACACTAATTCGTCAATATCAACACTAATCCTAAGCCTAAAGGCACTCAATTCTGAACGAAAATACAATCGTGGCACTAAGCCTGCTCCTAATCCTCGATTTTACGAAAGCAAACCTTAACTCTAACCACAGCGAATTCTAACCATAACTGAAACCCTAAATGTGATCCATTCTAACCCTAACACTAACTCGTCAATTTCAACACTATCCCTTAGCCTAAATGCACACCATTGTGACCCAAAATGCAATCCTGACCCTAAGCCTAACTCTAAACCTCGATTCTATGAACACTAACCCTAACTCTAACCCTTACGAATTCTAACCATAACTCTAACCCTAAATGTGCTCGATTCTAAACTTAACACTAAGTCGTCAATATCAACACTAATCCTAAGCCTAAATGCACTCGATGCTGACCCAAAATGCAATCCTGGCACTCAGCCAAACACTAAACCTCGATTTTCTGAACACAAACGTTAAATCCAACCATAACGATTTCTAACCATAACTCTAACCCTAAATGTGCTCGATTCTAACCCTAACACTAAGTCGTCAATATCAACACGAATCCTAAGCCTAAATGCACTCGATTCTGAACCAAAATGTAATCCTGGCATTAAGCCTGCCCCTAAACCTCGATTTTATGAAAACAAACCTTAACTCTAACCACAGCGAATTCTACCCATAACTGCAACCCTAAATGTGATCCATTCTAACCCTAACACTAACTCGTCACTTTCAACACTGAACCTCAGCGTAAATGCACTTCATTCTGAGGCAAAACGCAATCCTGACCCTAAGCCAAACCCTAAACCTCGATTCTAGGAACATAAACCCTAATCCTAATCCTAACCCTACCGTATTCTAACCATAAATCTAACCCTAAATGTGCTCGATTCTAACCCTAACACTAATTTGTCAATTTCAACACTAACCCTAAGCCTAAATGCACTTGATTCTGACCCAAAATGCAATCCTGACCATAATCTTAACCCTAAACCTCGATTCTACGAACACAAACCCTAATCGTAACCCTAACCCTAAGGAATTCTAACCATAACTCTAACCCTAAATGTGCTCGATTCTAACCCTAACACTAATTCGTCAATTTCAACACTAACCCTAAGCCTAAATGCACTTCATTCTGACGCAAAACGCAATCCTGACCCTAAGCCAAACCCTAAACCTCGATTCTATGAACATAAACCCTAATCCTAACCGTAACCCTAACGAATTCTAACCATAACTCTAACACTAAATGTGCTCGATTCTAACCCTAACACTAATTCGTCAATTTCAACACTAACCCTAAGCCTAAATGCACTTGATTCTGACCCAAAATGCAATCCTGACCCTAATCCTAACCCTAAACCTTGATTCTACGAACACAAACCCTAATCGTAACCCTAACCCTAACGAATTCTAACCATAACTCTAACCCTAAATGTGCTCGATTCTAACCCTAACACTAATTCGTCAATTTCAACAAGAACCCTAAGCCTAAATGCACTTGATTCTGACCCAAAATGCAATCCTGACCCTAAGCCTAACCCTAAACCTAGATTCTACGAACACAAACCCTAATCGTAACCCTAACCCTAACGAATTCTAACCATAACTCTGACCTTAAATGTGCTCGATTCTAACCCTAACACTAACTCGTCAATTTCAACACTAACCCTAAGCCTAAATGCACACCATTGTGACCCAAAATGCAATCCTGACCCTAAGCCTAACTCTAAACCACGATTCTACGAACACTAACCCTAACTCTAACCCTAACGAAGTCTAACCATAACTCTAACCCGATTTGTGCTCGATTCTAACCCTAACACTAATTCGTCAATATCAACACGAATCCTAAGCCTAAAGGCACTCAATTCTGAACGAAAATACAATCGTGGCACTAAGCCTGCTCCTAATCCTCGATTTTACGAAAGCAAACCTTAACTCTAACCACAGCGAATTCTAACCATAACTGAAACCCTAAATGTGATCCATTCTAACCCTAACACTAACTCGTCAATTTCAACACTATCCCTTAGCCTAAATGCACACCATTGTGACCCAAAATGCAATCCTGACCCTAAGCCTAACTCTAAACCTCGATTCTATGAACACTAACCCTAACTCTAACCCTAACGAATTCTAACCATAACTCTAACCCTAAATGTGCTCGATTCTAAACTTAACACTAAGTCGTCAATATCAACACTAATCCTAAGCCTAAATGCACTCGATGCTGACCCAAAATGCAATCCTGGCACTCAGCCAAACACTAAACCTCGATTTTCTGAACACAAACGTTAAATCCAACCATAACGATTTCTAACCATAACTCTAACCCTAAATGTGCTCGATTCTAACCCTAACACTAAGTCGTCAATATCAACACGAATCCTAAGCCTAAATGCACTCGATTCTGAACCAAAATGTAATCCTGGCACTAAGCCTGCCCCTAAACCTCGATTTTATGAAAACAAACCTTAACTCTAACCACAGCGAATTCTACCCATAACTGCAACCCTAAATGTGATCCATTCTAACCCTAACACTAACTCGTCACTTTCAACACTGAACCTCAGCGTAAATGCACTTCATTCTGAGGCAAAACGCAATCCTGACCCTAAGCCAAACCCTAAACCTCGATTCTAGGAACATAAACCCTAATCCTAATCCTAACCCTACCGAATTCTAACCATAAATCTAACCCTAAATGTGCTCGATTCTAACCCTAACACTAATTTGTCAATTTCAACACTAACCCTAAGCCTAAATGCACTTGATTCTGACCCAAAATGCAATCCTGACCCTAATCTTAACCCTAAACCTCGATTCTACGAACACAAACCCTAATCGTAAGACTAACCCTAACGAATTCTAACCATAACTCTAACCCTAAATGTGCTCGATTCTAACCCTAACACTAACTCGTCAATTTCAACACTGAACCTCAGCCTAAATGCACTTCATTCTGACGCAAAACGCAATCCTGACCCTAAGCCAAACCCTAAACCTCGATTCTATGAACATAAACCCTAATCCTAACCCTAACCCTAACGAATTCTAACCATAACTCTAACCCTAAATGTGCTCGATTCTAACCCTAACACTAATTCGTCAATTTCAACACTAACCCTAAGCCTAAATGCACTTGATTCTGACCCAAAATGCAATCCTGACCCTAATCCTAACCCTAAACCTTGATTCTACGAACACAAACCCTAATCGTAACCCTAACCCTAACGAATTCTAACCATAACTCTAACCCTAAATGTGCTCGATTCTAACCCTAACACTAATTCGTCAATTTCAACAAGAACCCTAAGCCTAAATGCACTTGATTCTGACCCAAAATGCAATCCTGACCCTAAGCCTAACCCTAAATCTAGATTCTACGAAAACAAACCCTAATCGTAACCCTAACCCTAACGAATTCTAACCATAACTCTGACCTTAAATGTGCTCGATTCTAACCCTAACACTAACTCGTCAATTTCAACACTAACCCTAAGCCTAAATGCACACCATTGTGACCCAAAATGCAATCCTGACCCTAAGCCTAACTCTAAACCACGATTCTACGAACACTAACCCTAACTCTAACCCTAACGAAGTCTAACCATAACTCTAACCCGATTTGTGCTCGATTCTAACCCTAACACTAATTCGTCAATATCAACACGAATCCTAAGCCTAAAGGCACTCAATTCTGAACGAAAATACAATCGTGGCACTAAGCCTGCTCCTAATCCTCGATTTTACGAAAGCAAACCTTAACTCTAACCACAGCGAATTCTACCCATAACTGCAACCCTAAATGTGATCCATTCTAACCCTAACACTAACTCGTCAATTTCAACACTGAGCCTCAGCCTAAATGCACTTCATTCTGACGCAAAACACAATCCTGACCCTAAGCCAAACCCTAAACCTCGATTCTAGGAACATAAACCCTAATCCTAATCCTAACCCTACCGAATTCTAACCATAAATCTAACCCTAAATGTGCTCGATTCTAACCCTAACACTAATTTGTCAATTTCAACACTAACCCTAAGCCTAAATGCACTTGATTCTGACCCAAAATGCAATCCTGACCCTAATCTTAACCCTAAACCTCGATTCTACGAACACAAACCCTAATCGTAACCCTAACCCTAACGAATTCTAACCATAACTCTAACCCTAAATGTGCTCGATTCTAACCCTAACACTAATTCGTCAATTTCAACAAGAACCCTAAGCCTAAATGCACTTGATTCTGACCCAAAATGCAATCCTGACCCTAAGCCTAACCCTAAACCTAGATTCTACAAACACAAACCCTAATCGTAACCCTAACCCTAACGAATTCTAACCATAACTCTGACCTTAAATGTGCTCGATTCTAACCCTAACACTAACTCGTCAATTTCAACACTAACCCTAAGCCTAAATGCACACCATTGTGACCCAAAATGCAATCCTGACCCTAAGCCTAACTCTGAACCACGATTCTACGAACACTAACCCTAACTCTAACCCTAACGAAGTCTAACCATAACTCTAACCCGATTTGTGCTCGATTCTAACCCTAACACTAATTCGTCAATATCAACACGAATCCTAAGCCTAAAGGCACTCAATTCTGAACGAAAATACAATCGTGGCACTAAGCCTGCTCCTAATCCTCGATTTTACGAAAGCAAACCTTAACTCTAACCACAGCGAATTCTAACCATAACTGAAACCCTAAATGTGATCCATTCTAACCCTAACACTAACTCGTCAATTTCAACACTATCCCTTAGCCTAAATGCACACCATTGTGACCCAAAATGCAATCCTGACCCTAAGCCTAACTCTAAACCTCGATTCTATGAACACTAACCCTAACTCTAACCCTAACGAATTCTAACCATAACTCTAACCCTAAATGTGCTCGATTCTAAACTTAACACTAAGTCGTCAATATCAACACTAATCCTAAGCCTAAATGCACTCGATGCTGACCCCAAAATGCAATCCTGGCACTCAGCCAAACACTAAACCTCGATTTTCTGAACACAAACGTTAAATCCAACCATAACGATTTCTAACCATAACTCTAACCCTAAATGTGCTCGATTCTAACCCTAACACTAAGTCGTCAATATCAACACGAATCCTAAGCCTAAATGCACTCGATTCTGAACCAAAATGTAATCCTGGCACTAAGCCTGCCCCTAAACCTCGATTTTATGAAAACAAACCTTAACTCTAACCACAGCGAATTCTACCCATAACTGCAACCCTAAATGTGATCCATTCTAACCCTAACACTAACTCGTCACTTTCAACACTGAACCTCAGCGTAAATGCACTTCATTCTGAGGCAAAACGCAATCCTGACCCTAAGCCAAACCCTAAACCTCGATTCTAGGAACATAAACCCTAATCCTAATCCTAACCCTACCGAATTCTAACCATAAATCTAACCCTAAATGTGCTCGATTCTAACCCTAACACTAATTTGTCAATTTCAACACTAACCCTAAGCCTAAATGCACTTGATTCTGACCCAAAATGCAATCCTGACCCTAATCTTAACCCTAAACCTCGATTCTACGAACACAAACCCTAATCGTAACCCTAACCCTAACGAATTCTAACCATAACTCTAACCCTAAATGTGCTCGATTCTAACCCTAACACTAATTCGTCAATTTCAACACTAACCCTAAGCCTAAATGCACTTGATTCTGACCCAAAATGCAATCCTGACCCTAATCCTAACCCTAAACCTTGATTCTACGAACACAAACCCTAATCGTTACCCTAACCCTAACGAATTCTAACCATAACTCTAACCCTAAATGTGCTCGATTCTAACCCTAACACTAATTCATCAATTTCAACAAGAACCCTAAGCCTAAATGCACTTGATTCTGACCCAAAATGCAATCTGACCCTAAGCCTAACCCTAAACCTAGATTCTACGAACACAAACCCTAATCTTAACCCTAACCCCTAACGAATTCTAACCATAACTCTGACCTTAAATGTGCTCGATTCTAACCCTAACACTAACTCGTCAATTTCAACACTAACCCTAAGCCTAAATGCACACCATTGTGACCCAAAATGCAATCCTGACCCTAAGCCTAACTCTAAACCACGATTCTACGAACACTAACCCTAACTCTAACCCTAACGAAGTCCAACCATAACTCTAACCCGATTTGTGCTCGATTCTAACCCTAACACTAATTCGTCAATATCAACACTAATCCTAAGCCTAAAGGCACTCAATTCTGAACGAAAATACAATCGTGGCACTAAGCCTGCTCCTAATCCTCGATTTTACGAAAGCAAACCTTAACTCTAACCACAGCGAATTCTAACCATAACTGAAACCCTAAATGTGATCCATTCTAACCCTAACACTAACTCGTCAATTTCAACACTATCCCTTAGCCTAAATGGACACCATTGTGACCCAAAATGCAATCCTGACCCTAAGCCTAACTCTAAACCTCGATTCTATGAACACTAACCCTAACTCTAACCCTAACGAATTCTAACCATAACTCTAACCCTAAATGTGCTCGATTCTAAACTTAACACTAAGTCGTCAATATCAACACTAATCCTAAGCCTAAATGCACTCGATGCTGACCCAAAATGCAATCCTGGCACTCAGCCAAACACTAAACCTCGATTTTCTGAACACAAACGTTAAATCCAACCATAACGATTTCTAACCATAACTCTAACCCTAAATGTGCTCGATTCTAACCCTAACACTAAGTCGTCAATATCAACACGAATCCTAAGCCTAAATGCACTCGATTCTGAACCAAAATGTAATCCTGGCACTAAGCCTGCCCCTAAACCTTGATTTTACGAAAACAAACCTTAACTCTAACCACAGCGAATTCTAACCATAACTGAAACCCTAAATGTGATCTATTCTAACCCTAACACTAACTCGTCAATTTCAACACTGAACCCCAGCACAAATGCAATTCATTCTGACGCAAAATGCAATCCTGACCCTAAGCCTAACCCTAAAGCTCGACTCTACGAACATAAACCCTAATCCTAACCCTAACGAATTCTAACCATAACTCTGACCTTAAATGTGCTCGATTCTAACCCTAACACTAACTCGTCAATTTCAACACTAACCCTAAGCCTAAATGCACACCATTGTGACCCAAAATGCAATCCTGACCCTAAGCCTAACTCTAAACCACGATTCTACGAACACTAACCCTAACTCTAACCCTAACGAAGTCTAACCATAACTCTAACCCGATTTGTGCTCGATTCTAACCCTACAACTAATTCGTCAATATCAACACTAATCCTAAGCCTAAAGGCACTCAATTCTGAACGAAAATACAATCGTGGCACTAAGCCTGCTCCTAATCCTCGATTTTACGAAAGCAAACCTTAACTCTAACCACAGCGAATTCTAACCATAACTGAAACCCTAAATGTGATCCATTCTAACCCTAACACTAACTCGTCAATTTCAACACTATCCCTTAGCCTAAATGCACACCATTGTGACCCAAAATGCAATCCTGACCCTAAGCCTAACTCTAAACCTCGATTCTATGAACACTAACCCTAACTCTAACCCTAACGAATTCTAACCATAACTCTAACCCTAAATGTGCTCGATTCTAAACTTAACACTAAGTCGTCAATATCAACACTAATCCTAAGCCTAAATGCACTCGATGCTGACCCAAAATGCAATCCTGGCACTCAGCCAAACACTAAACCTCGATTTTCTGAACACAAACGTTAAATCCAACCATAACGATTTCTAACCATAACTCTAACCCTAAATGTGCTCGATTCTAACCCTAACACTAATTCATCAATTTCAACAAGAACCCTAAGCCTAAATGCACTTGATTCTGACCCAAAATGCAATCCTGACCCTAAGCCTAACCCTAAACCTAGATTCTACGAACACAAACCCTAATCGTAACCCTAACCCTAACGAATTCTAACCATAACTCTGACCTTAAATGTGCTCGATTCTAACCCTAACACTAACTCGTCAATTTCAACACTAACCCTAAGCCTAAATGCACACCATTGTGACCCAAAATGCAATCCTGACCCTAAGCCTAACTCTAAACCACGATTCTACGAACACTAACCCTAACTCTAACCCTAACGAAGTCCAACCATAACTCTAACCCGATTTGTGCTCGATTCTAACCCTAACACTAATTCGTCAATATCAACACTAATCCTAAGCCTAAAGGCACTCAATTCTGAACGAAAATACAATCGTGGCACTAAGCCTGCTCCTAATCCTCGATTTTACGAAAGCAAACCTTAACTCTAACCACAGCGAATTCTAACCATAACTGAAACCCTAAATGTGATCCATTCTAACCCTAACACTAACTCGTCAATTTCAACACTATCCCTTAGCCTAAATGGACACCATTGTGACCCAAAATGCAATCCTGACCCTAAGCCTAACTCTAAACCTCGATTCTATGAACACTAACCCTAACTCTAACCCTAACGAATTCTAACCATAACTCTAACCCTAAATGTGCTCGATTCTAAACTTAACACTAAGTCGTCAATATCAACACTAATCCTAAGCCTAAATGCACTCGATGCTGACCCAAAATGCAATCCTGGCACTCAGCCAAACACTAAACCTCGATTTTCTGAACACAAACGTTAAATCCAACCATAACGATTTCTAACCATAACTCTAACCCTAAATGTGCTCGATTCTAACCCTAACACTAAGTCGTCAATATCAACACGAATCCTAAGCCTAAATGCACTCGATTCTGAACCAAAATGTAATCCTGGCATTAAGCCTGCCCCTAAACCTCGATTTTATGAAAACAAACCTTAACTCTAACCACAGCGAATTCTACCCATAACTGCAACCCTAAATGTGATCCATTCTAACCCTAACACTAACTCGTCAATTTCAACACTGAACCTCAGCGTAAATGCACTTCATTCTGACGCAAAACGCAATCCTGACCCTAAGCCAAACCCTAAACCTCGATTCTAGGAACATAAACCCTAATCCTAATCCTAACCCTACCGAATTCTAACCATAAATCTAACCCTAAATGTGCTCGATTCTAACCCTAACACTAATTTGTCAATTTCAACACTAACCCTAAGCCTAAATGCACTTGATTCTGACCCAAAATGCAATCCTGACCATAATCTTAACCCTAAACCTCGATTCTACGAACACAAACCCTAATCGTAACCCTAACCCTAAGGAATTCTAACCATAACTCTAACCCTAAATGTGCTCGATTCTAACCCTAACACTAATTCGTCAATTTCAACACTAACCCTAAGCCTAAATGCACTTGATTCTGACCCAAAATGCAATCCTGACCCTAATCCTAACCCTAAACCTTGATTCTACGAACACAAACCCTAATCGTAACCCTGACCCTAACGAATTCTAACCATAACTCTAACCCTAAATGTGCTCGATTCTAACCCTAACACTAATTCGTCAATTTCAACAAGAACCCTAAGCCTAAATGCACTTGATTCTGACCCAAAATGGAATCCTGAGCCTAAGCCTAACCCTAAACCTAGATTCTACGAAAACAAACCCTAATCGTAACCCTAACCCTAACGAATTCTAACCATAACTCTGACCTTAAATGTGCTCGATTCTAACCCTAACACTAACTCGTCAATTTCAACACTAACCCTAAGCCTAAATGCACACCATTGTGACCCAAAATGCAATCCTGACCCTAAGCCTAACTCTAAACCACGATTCTACGAACACTAACCCTAACTCTAACCCTAACGAAGTCTAACCATAACTCTAACCCGATTTGTGCTCGATTCTAACCCTAACACTAATTCGTCAATATCAACACTAATCCTAAGCCTAAAGGCACTCAATTCTGAACGAAAATACAATCGTGGCACTAAGCCTGCTCCTAATCCTCGATTTTACGAAAGCAAACCTTAACTCTAACCACAGCGAATTCTACCCATAACTGCAACCCTAAATGTGATCCATTCTAACCCTAACACTAACTCGTCAATTTCAACACTGAGCCTCAGCCTAAATGCACTTCATTCTGACGCAAAACACAATCCTGACCCTAAGCCAAACCCTAAACCTCGATTCTAGGAACATAAACCCTAATCCTAATCCTAACCCTACCGAATTCTAACCATAAATCTAACCCTAAATGTGCTCGATTCTAACCCTAACACTAATTTGTCAATTTCAACACTAACCCTAAGCCTAAATGCACTTGATTCTGACCCAAAATGCAATCCTGACCCTAATCTTAACCCTAAACCTCGATTCTACGAACACAAACCCTAATCGTAACCCTAACCCTAACGAATTCTAACCATAACTCTAACCCTAAATGTGCTCGATTCTAACCCTAACACTAATTCGTCAATTTCAACAAGAACCCTAAGCCTAAATGCACTTGATTCTGACCCAAAATGCAATCCTGACCCTAAGCCTAACTCTAAACCACGATTCTACGAACACTAACCCTAACTCTAACCCTAACGAAGTCTAACCATAACTCTAACCCGATTTGTGCTCGATTCTAACCCTACAACTAATTCGTCAATATCAACACTAATCTTAAGCCTAAAGGCACTCAATTCTGAACGAAAATACAATCGTGGCACTAAGCCTGCTCCTAATCCTCGATTTTATGAAAGCAAACCTTAACTCTAACCACAGCGAATTCTAACCATAACTGAAACCCTAAATGTGATCCATTCTAACCCTAACACTAACTCGTCAATTTCAACACTATCCCTTAGCCTAAATGCACACCATTGTGACCCAAAATGCAATCCTGACCCTAAGCCTAACTCTAAACCTCGATTCTATGAACACTAACCCTAACTCTAACCCTAACGAATTCTAACCATAACTCTAACCCTAAATGTGCTCGATTCTAAACTTAACACTAAGTCGTCAATATCAACACTAATCCTAAGCCTAAATGCACTCGATGCTGACCCAAAATGCAATCCTGGCACTCAGCCAAACACTAAACCTCGATTTTCTAAACACAAACGTTAAATCCAACCATAACGATTTCTAACCATAACTCTAACCCTAAATGTGCTCGATTCTAACCCTAACACTAAGTCGTCAATATCAACACGAATCCTAAGCCTAAATGCACTCGATTCTGAACCAAAATGTAATCCTGGCACTAAGCCTGCCCCTAAACCTTGATTTTACGAAAACAAACCTTAACTCTAACCACAGCGAATTCTAACCATAACTGAAACCCTAAATGTGATCTATTCTAACCCTAACACTAACTCGTCAATTTCAACACTGAACCCCAGCACAAATGCAATTCATTCTGACGCAAAATGCAATCCTGACCCTAAGCCTAACCCTAAACCTCGACTCTACGAACATAAACCCTAATCCTAACCCTAACGAATTCTAACCATAACTCTGACCTTAAATGTGCTCGATTCTAACCCTAACACTAACTCGTCAATTTCAACACTAACCCTAAGCCTAAATGCACACCATTGTGACCCAAAATGCAATCCTGACCCTAAGCCTAACTCTAAACCACGATTCTACGAACACTAACCCTAACTCTAACCCTAACGAAGTCTAACCATAACTCTAACCCGATTTGTGCTCGATTCTAACCCTACAACTAATTCGTCAATATCAACACTAATCCTAAGCCTAAAGGCACTCAATTCTGAACGAAAATACAATCGTGGCACTAAGCCTGCTCCTAATCCTCGATTTTACGAAAGCAAACCTTAACTCTAACCACAGCGAATTCTAACCATAACTGAAACCCTAAATGTGATCCATTCTAACCCTAACACTAACTCGTCAATTTCAACACTATCCCTTAGCCTAAATGCACACCATTGTGACCCAAAATGCAATCCTGACCCTAAGCCTAACTCTAAACCTCGATTCTATGAACACTAACCCTAACTCTAACCCTAACGAATTCTAACCATAACTCTAACCCTAAATGTGCTCGATTCTAAACTTAACACTAAGTCGTCAATATCAACACTAATCCTAAGCCTAAATGCACTCGATGCTGACCCAAAATGCAATCCTGGCACTCAGCCAAACACTAAACCTCGATTTTCTGAACACAAACGTTAAATCCAACCATAACGATTTCTAACCATAACTCTAACCCTAAATGTGCTCGATTCTAACCCTAACACTAAGTCGTCAATATCAACACGAATCCTAAGCCTAAATGCACTCGATTCTGAACCAAAATGTAATCCTGGCATTAAGCCTGCCCCTAAACCTCGATTTTATGAAAACAAACCTTAACTCTAACCACAGCGAATTCTACCCATAACTGCAACCCTAAATGTGATCCATTCTAACCCTAACACTAACTCGTCAATTTCAACACTGAACCTCAGCGTAAATGCACTTCATTCTGACGCAAAACGCAATCCTGACCCTAAGCCAAACCCTAAACCTCGATTCTAGGAACATAAACCCTAATCCTAATCCTAACCCTACCGAATTCTAACCATAAATCTAACCCTAAATGTGCTCGATTCTAACCCTAACACTAATTTGTCAATTTCAACACTAACCCTAAGCCTAAATGCACTTGATTCTGACCCAAAATGCAATCCTGACCATAATCTTAACCCTAAACCTCGATTCTACGAACACAAACCCTAATCGTAACCCTAACCCTAAGGAATTCTAACCATAACTCTAACCCTAAATGTGCTCGATTCTAACCCTAACACTAATTCGTCAATTTCAACACTAACCCTAAGCCTAAATGCACTTGATTCTGACCCAAAATGCAATCCTGACCCTAATCCTAACCCTAAACCTTGATTCTACGAACACAAACCCTAATCGTAACCCTGACCCTAACGAATTCTAACCATAACTCTAACCCTAAATGTGCTCGATTCTAACCCTAACACTAATTCGTCAATTTCAACAAGAACCCTAAGCCTAAATGCACTTGATTCTGACCCAAAATGGAATCCTGAGCCTAAGCCTAACCCTAAACCTAGATTCTACGAAAACAAACCCTAATCGTAACCCTAACCCTAACGAATTCTAACCATAACTCTGACCTTAAATGTGCTCGATTCTAACCCTAACACTAACTCGTCAATTTCAACACTAACCCTAAGCCTAAATGCACACCATTGTGACCCAAAATGCAATCCTGACCCTAAGCCTAACTCTAAACCACGATTCTACGAACACTAACCCTAACTCTAACCCTAACGAAGTCTAACCATAACTCTAACCCGATTTGTGCTCGATTCTAACCCTAACACTAATTCGTCAATATCAACACTAATCCTAAGCCTAAAGGCACTCAATTCTGAACGAAAATACAATCGTGGCACTAAGCCTGCTCCTAATCCTCGATTTTACGAAAGCAAACCTTAACTCTAACCACAGCGAATTCTACCCATAACTGCAACCCTAAATGTGATCCATTCTAACCCTAACACTAACTCGTCAATTTCAACACTGAGCCTCAGCCTAAATGCACTTCATTCTGACGCAAAACACAATCCTGACCCTAAGCCAAACCCTAAACCTCGATTCTAGGAACATAAACCCTAATCCTAATCCTAACTCTACCGAATTCTAACCATAAATCTAACCCTAAATGTGCTCGATTCTAACCCTAACACTAATTTGTCAATTTCAACACTAACCCTAAGCCTAAATGCACTTGATTCTGACCCAAAATGCAATCCTGACCCTAATCTTAACCCTAAACCTCGATTCTACGAACACAAACCCTAATCGTAACCCTAACCCTAACGAATTCTAACCATAACTCTAACCCTAAATGTGCTCGATTCTAACCCTAACACTAATTCGTCAATTTCAACAAGAACCCTAAGCCTAAATGCACTTGATTCTGACCCAAAATGCAATCCTGACCCTAAGCCTAACCCTAAACCTAGATTCTACAAACACAAACCCTAATCGTAACCCTAACCCTAACGAATTCTAACCATAACTCTGACCTTAAATGTGCTCCATTCTAACCCTAACACTAACTCGTCAATTTCAACACTAACCCTAAGCCTAAATGCACACCATTGTGACCCAAAATGCAATCCTGACCCTAAGCCTAACTCTGAACCACGATTCTACGAACACTAACCCTAACTCTAACCCTAACGAAGTCTAACCATAACTCTAACCCGATTTGTGCTCGATTCTAACCCTAACACTAATTCGTCAATATCAACACGAATCCTAAGCCTAAAGGCACTCAATTCTGAACGAAAATACAATCGTGGCACTAAGCCTGCTCCTAATCCTCGATTTTACGAAAGCAAACCTTAACTCTAACCACAGCGAATTCTAACCATAACTGAAACCCTAAATGTGATCCATTCTAACCCTAACACTAACTCGTCAATTTCAACACTATCCCTTAGCCTAAATGCACACCATTGTGACCCAAAATGCAATCCTGACCCTAAGCCTAACTCTAAACCTCGATTCTATGAACACTAACCCTAACTCTAACCCTAACGAATTCTAACCATAACTCTAACCCTAAATGTGCTCGATTCTAAACTTAACACTAAGTCGTCAATATCAACACTAATCCTAAGCCTAAATGCACTCGATGCTGACCCAAAATGCAATCCTGGCACTCAGCCAAACACTAAACCTCGATTTTCTGAACACAAACGTTAAATCCAACCATAACGATTTCTAACCATAACTCTAACCCTAAATGTGCTCGATTCTAACCCTAACACTAAGTCGTCAATATCAACACGAATCCTAAGCCTAAATGCACTCGATTCTGAACCAAAATGTAATCCTGGCACTAAGCCTGCCCCTAAACCTCGATTTTATGAAAACAAACCCTAACTCTAACCACAGCGAATTCTACCCATAACTGCAACCCTAAATGTGATCCATTCTAACCCTAACACTAACTCGTCACTTTCAACACTGAACCTCAGCGTAAATGCACTTCATTCTGAGGCAAAACGCAATCCTGACCCTAAGCCAAACCCTAAACCTCGATTCTAGGAACATAAACCCTAATCCTAATCCTAACCCTACCGAATTCTAACCATAAATCTAACCCTAAATGTGCTCGATTCTAACCCTAACACTAATTTGTCAATTTCAACACTAACCCTAAGCCTAAATGCACTTGATTCTGACCCAAAATGCAATCCTGACCCTAATCTTAACCCTAAACCTCGATTCTACGAACACAAACCCTAATCGTAACCCTAACCCTAACGAATTCTAACCATAACTCTAACCCTAAATGTGCTCGATTCTAACCCTAACACTAATTCGTCAATTTCAACACTAACCCTAAGCCTAAATGCACTTGATTCTGACCCAAAATGCAATCCTGACCCTAATCCTAACCCTAAACCTTGATTCTACGAACACAAACCCTAATCGTAACCCTAACCCTAACGAATTCTAACCATAACTCTAACCCTAAATGTGCTCGATTCTAACCCTAACACTAATTCATCAATTTCAACAAGAACCCTAAGCCTAAATGCACTTGATTCTGACCCAAAATGCAATCCTGACCCTAAGCCTAACCCTAAACCTAGATTCTACGAACACAAACCCTAATCGTAACCCTAACCCTAACGAATTCTAACCATAACTCTGACCTTAAATGTGCTCGATTCTAACCCTAACACTAACTCGTCAATTTCAACACTAACCCTAAGCCTAAATGCACACCATTGTGACCCAAAATGCAATCCTGACCCTAAGCCTAACTCTAAACCACGATTCTACGAACACTAACCCTAACTCTAACCCTAACGAAGTCCAACCATAACTCTAACCCGATTTGTGCTCGATTCTAACCCTAACACTAATTCGTCAATATCAACACTAATCCTAAGCCTAAAGGCACTCAATTCTGAACGAAAATACAATCGTGGCACTAAGCCTGCTCCTAATCCTCGATTTTACGAAAGCAAACCTTAACTCTAACCACAGCGAATTCTAACCATAACTGAAACCCTAAATGTGATCCATTCTAACCCTAACACTAACTCGTCAATTTCAACACTATCCCTTAGCCTAAATGGACACCATTGTGACCCAAAATGCAATCCTGACCCTAAGCCTAACTCTAAACCTCGATTCTATGAACACTAACCCTAACTCTAACCCTAACGAATTCTAACCATAACTCTAACCCTAAATGTGCTCGATTCTAAACTTAACACTAAGTCGTCAATATCAACACTAATCCTAAGCCTAAATGCACTCGATGCTGACCCAAAATGCAATCCTGGCACTCAGCCAAACACTAAACCTCGATTTTCTGAACACAAACGTTAAATCCAACCATAACGATTTCTAACCATAACTCTAACCCTAAATGTGCTCGATTCTAACCCTAACACTAAGTCGTCAATATCAACACGAATCCTAAGCCTAAATGCACTCGATTCTGAACCAAAATGTAATCCTGGCACTAAGCCTGCCCCTAAACCTTGATTTTACGAAAACAAACCTTAACTCTAACCACAGCGAATTCTAACCATAACTGAAACCCTAAATGTGATCTATTCTAACCCTAACACTAACTCGTCAATTTCAACACTGAACCCCAGCACAAATGCAATTCATTCTGACGCAAAATGCAATCCTGACCCTAAGCCTAACCCTAAACCTCGACTCTACGAACATAAACCCTAATCCTAACCCTAACGAATTCTAACCATAACTCTGACCTTAAATGTGCTCGATTCTAACCCTAACACTAACTCGTCAATTTCAACACTAACCCTAAGCCTAAATGCACACCATTGTGACCCAAAATGCAATCCTGACCCTAAGCCTAACTCTAAACCACGATTCTACGAACACTAACCCTAACTCTAACCCTAACGAAGTCTAACCATAACTCTAACCCGATTTGTGCTCGATTCTAACCCTAACACTAATTCGTCAATATCAACACGAATCCTAAGCCTAAAGGCACTCAATTCTGAACGAAAATACAATCGTGGCACTAAGCCTGCTCCTAATCCTCGATTTTACGAAAGCAAACCTTAACTCTAACCACAGCGAATTCTAACCATAACTGAAACCCTAAATGTGATCCATTCTAACCCTAACACTAACTCGTCAATTTCAACACTATCCCTTAGCCTAAATGCACACCATTGTGACCCAAAATGCAATCCTGACCCTAAGCCTAACTCTAAACCTCGATTCTATGAACACTAACCCTAACTCTAACCCTAACGAATTCTAACCATAACTCTAACCCTAAATGTGCTCGATTCTAAACTTAACACTAAGTCGTCAATATCAACACTAATCCTAAGCCTAAATGCACTCGATGCTGACCCAAAATGCAATCCTGGCACTCAGCCAAACACTAAACCTCGATTTTCTGAACACAAACGTTAAATCCAACCATAACGATTTCTAACCATAACTCTAACCCTAAATGTGCTCGATTCTAACCCTAACACTAAGTCGTCAATATCAACACGAATCCTAAGCCTAAATGCACTCGATTCTGAACCAAAATGTAATCCTGGCACTAAGCCTGCCCCTAAACCTCGATTTTATGAAAACAAACCTTAACTCTAACCACAGCGAATTCTACCCATAACTGCAACCCTAAATGTGATCCATTCTAACCCTAACACTAACTCGTCAATTTCAACACTGAACCTCAGCGTAAATGCACTTCATTCTGACGCAAAACGCAATCCTGACCCTAAGCCAAACCCTAAACCTCGATTCTAGGAACATAAACCCTAATCCTAATCCTAACCCTACCGAATTCTAACCATAAATCTAACCCTAAATGTGCTCGATTCTAACCCTAACACTAATTTGTCAATTTCAACACTAACCCTAAGCCTAAATGCACTTGATTCTGACCCAAAATGCAATCCTGACCATGATCTTAACCCTAAACCTCGATTCTACGAACACAAACCCTAATCGTAACCCTAACCCTAAGGAATTCTAACCATAACTCTAACCCTAAATGTGCTCGATTCTAACCCTAACACTAATTCGTCAATTTCAACACTAACCCTAAGCCTAAATGCACTTGATTCTGACCCAAAATGCAATCCTGACCCTAATCCTAACCCTAAACCTTGATTCTACGAACACAAACCCTAATCGTAACCCTGACCCTAACGAATTCTAACCATAACTCTAACCCTAAATGTGCTCGATTCTAACCCTAACACTAATTCGTCAATTTCAACAAGAACCCTAAGCCTAAATGCACTTGATTCTGACCCAAAATGGAATCCTGAGCCTAAGCCTAACCCTAAACCTAGATTCTACGAACACAAACCCTAATCGTAACCCTAACCCTAACGAATTCTAACCATAACTCTGGCCTTAAATGTGCTCGATTCTAACCCTAACACTAACTCGTCAATTTCAACACTAACCCTAAGCCTAAATGCACACCATTGTGACCCAAAATGCAATCCTGACCCTAAGCCTAACTCTAAACCACGATTCTACGAACACTAACCCTAACTCTAACCCTAACGAAGTCTAACCATAACTCTAACCCGATTTGTGCTCGATTCTAACCCTAACACTAATTCGTCAATATCAACACTAATCCTAAACCTAAAGGCACTCAATTCTGAACGAAAATACAATCGTGGCACTAAGCCTGCTCCTAATCCTCGATTTTACGAAAGTAAACCTTAACTCTAACCACAGCGAATTCTAACCATAACTGAAACCCTAAATGTGATCCATTCTAACCCTAACACTAACTCGTCAATTTCAACACTGTCCCTTAGCCTAAATGCACACCATTGTGACCCAAAATGCAATCCTGACCCTAAGCCTAACTCTAAACCTCGATTCTATGAACACTAACCCTAACTCTAACCCTAACGAATTCTAACCATAACTCTAACCCTAAATGTGCTCGATTCTAAACTTAACACTAAGTCGTCAATATCAACACTAATCCTAAGCCTAAATGCACTCGATGCTGACCCAAAATGCAATCCTGGCACTCAGCCAAACACTAAACCTCGATTTTCTGAACACAAACGTTAAATCCAACCATAACGATTTCTAACCATAACTCTAACCCTAAATGTGCTCGATTCTAACCCTAACACTAAGTCGTCAATATCAACACGAATCCTAAGCCTAAATGCACTCGATTCTGAACCAAAATGTAATCCTGGCACTAAGCCTGCCCCTAAACCTTGATTTTACGAAAACAAACCTTAACTCTAAACACAGCGAATTCTAACCATAACTGAAACCCTAAATGTGATCTATTCTAACCCTAACACTAACTCGTCAATTTCAACACTGAACCCCAGCACAAATGCAATTCATTCTGACGCAAAATGCAATCCTGACCCTAAGCCTAACCCTAAACCTCGACTCTACGAACATAAACCCTAATCCTAACCCTAACGAATTCTAACCATAACTCTGACCTTAAATGTGCTCGATTCTAACCCTAACACTAACTCGTCAATTTCAACACTAACCCTAAGCCTAAATGCACACCATTGTGACCCAAAATGCAATCCTGACCCTAAGCCTAACTCTAAACCACGATTCTACGAACACTAACCCTAACTCTAACCCTAACGAAGTCTAACCATAACTCTAACCCGATTTGTGCTCGATTCTAACCCTAACACTAATTCGTCAATATCAACACTAATCCTAAGCCTAAGGCACTCAATTCTGAACGAAAATACAATCGTGGCACTAAGCCTGCTCCTAATCCTCGATTTTACGAAAGCAAACCTTAACTCTAACCACAGCGAATTCTAACCATAACTGAAACCCTAAATGTGATCCATTCTAACCCTAACACTAACTCGTCAATTTCAACACTATCCCTTAGCCTAAATGCACACCATTGTGACCCAAAATGCAATCCTGACCCTAAGCCTAACTCTAAACCTCGATTCTATGAACACTAACCCTAACTCTAACCCTAACGAATTCTAACCATAACTCTAACCCTAAATGTGCTCGATTCTAAACTTAACACTAAGTCGTCAATATCAACACTAATCCTAAGCCTAAATGCACTCGATGCTGACCCAAAATGCAATCCTGGCACTCAGCCAAACACTAAACCTCGATTTTCTGAACACAAACGTTAAATCCAACCATAACGATTTCTAACCATAACTCTAACCCTAAATGTGCTCGATTCTAACCCTAACACTAAGTCGTCAATATCAACACGAATCCTAAGCCTAAATGCACTCGATTCTGAACCAAAATGTAATCCTGGCACTAAGCCTGCCCCTAAACCTTGATTTTACGAAAACAAACCTTAACTCTAACCACAGCGAATTCTAACCATAACTGAAACCCTAAATGTGATCTATTCTAACCCTAACACTAACTCGTCAATTTCAACACTGAACCCCAGCACAAATGCAATTCATTCTGACGCAAAATGCAATCCTGACCCTAAGCCTAACCCTAAACCTCGACTCTACGAACATAAACCCTAATCCTAACCCTAACGAATTCTAACCATAACTCTGACCTTAAATGTGCTCGATTCTAACCCTAACACTAACTCGTCAATTTCAACACTAACCCTAAGCCTAAATGCACACCATTGTGACCCAAAATGCAATCCTGACCCTAAGCCTAACTCTAAACCACGATTCTACGAACACTAACCCTAACTCTAACCCTAACGAAGTCTAACCATAACTCTAACCCGATTTGTGCTCGATTCTAACCCTAACACTAATTCGTCAATATCAACACGAATCCTAAGCCTAAAGGCACTCAATTCTGAACGAAAATACAATCGTGGCACTAAGCCTGCTCCTAATCCTCGATTTTACGAAAGCAAACCTTAACTCTAACCACAGCGAATTCTAACCATAACTGAAACCCTAAATGTGATCCATTCTAACCCTAACACTAACTCGTCAATTTCAACACTATCCCTTAGCCTAAATGCACACCATTGTGACCCAAAATGCAATCCTGACCCTAAGCCTAACTCTAAACCTCGATTCTATGAACACTAACCCTAACTCTAACCCTAACGAATTCTAACCATAACTCTAACCCTAAATGTGCTCGATTCTAAACTTAACACTAAGTCGTCAATATCAACACTAATCCTAAGCCTAAATGCACTCGATGCTGACCCAAAATGCAATCCTGGCACTCAGCCAAACACTAAACCTCGATTTTCTGAACACAAACGTTAAATCCAACCATAACGATTTCTAACCATAACTCTAACCCTAAATGTGCTCGATTCTAACCCTAACACTAAGTCGTCAATATCAACACGAATCCTAAGCCTAAATGCACTCGATTCTGAACCAAAATGTAATCCTGGCATTAAGCCTGCCCCTAAACCTCGATTTTATGAAAACAAACCTTAACTCTAACCACAGCGAATTCTACCCATAACTGCAACCCTAAATGTGATCCATTCTAACCCTAACACTAACTCGTCAATTTCAACACTGAACCTCAGCGTAAATGCACTTCATTCTGACGCAAAACGCAATCCTGACCCTAAGCCAAACCCTAAACCTCGATTCTAGGAACATAAACCCTAATCCTAATCCTAACCCTACCGAATTCTAACCATAAATCTAACCCTAAATGTGCTCGATTCTAACCCTAACACTAATTTGTCAATTTCAACACTAACCCTAAGCCTAAATGCACTTGATTCTGACCCAAAATGCAATCCTGACCATGATCTTAACCCTAAACCTCGATTCTACGAACACAAACCCTAATCGTAACCCTAACCCTAAGGAATTCTAACCATAACTCTAACCCTAAATGTGCTCGATTCTAACCCTAACACTAATTCGTCAATTTCAACACTAACCCTAAGCCTAAATGCACTTGATTCTGACCCAAAATGCAATCCTGACCCTAATCCTAACCCTAAACCTTGATTCTACGAACACAAACCCTAATCGTAACCCTGACCCTAACGAATTCTAACCATAACTCTAACCCTAAATGTGCTCGATTCTAACCCTAACACTAATTCGTCAATTTCAACAAGAACCCTAAGCCTAAATGCACTTGATTCTGACCCAAAATGGAATCCTGAGCCTAAGCCTAACCCTAAACCTAGATTCTACGAACACAAACCCTAATCGTAACCCTAACCCTAACGAATTCTAACCATAACTCTGGCCTTAAATGTGCTCGATTCTAACCCTAACACTAACTCGTCAATTTCAACACTAACCCTAAGCCTAAATGCACACCATTGTGACCCAAAATGCAATCCTGACCCTAAGCCTAACTCTAAACCACGATTCTACGAACACTAACCCTAACTCTAACCCTAACGAAGTCTAACCATAACTCTAACCCGATTTGTGCTCGATTCTAACCCTAACACTAATTCGTCAATATCAACACTAATCCTAAACCTAAAGGCACTCAATTCTGAACGAAAATACAATCGTGGCACTAAGCCTGCTCCTAATCCTCGATTTTACGAAAGTAAACCTTAACTCTAACCACAGCGAATTCTAACCATAACTGAAACCCTAAATGTGATCCATTCTAACCCTAACACTAACTCGTCAATTTCAACACTGTCCCTTAGCCTAAATGCACACCATTGTGACCCAAAATGCAATCCTGACCCTAAGCCTAACTCTAAACCTCGATTCTATGAACACTAACCCTAACTCTAACCCTAACGAATTCTAACCATAACTCTAACCCTAAATGTGCTCGATTCTAAACTTAACACTAAGTCGTCAATATCAACACTAATCCTAAGCCTAAATGCACTCGATGCTGACCCAAAATGCAATCCTGGCACTCAGCCAAACACTAAACCTCGATTTTCTGAACACAAACGTTAAATCCAACCATAACGATTTCTAACCATAACTCTAACCCTAAATGTGCTCGATTCTAACCCTAACACTAAGTCGTCAATATCAACACGAATCCTAAGCCTAAATGCACTCGATTCTGAACCAAAATGTAATCCTGGCACTAAGCCTGCCCCTAAACCTTGATTTTACGAAAACAAACCTTAACTCTAAACACAGCGAATTCTAACCATAACTGAAACCCTAAATGTGATCTATTCTAACCCTAACACTAACTCGTCAATTTCAACACTGAACCCCAGCACAAATGCAATTCATTCTGACGCAAAATGCAATCCTGACCCTAAGCCTAACCCTAAAGCTCGACTCTACGAACATAAACCCTAATCCTAACCCTAACGAATTCTAACCATAACTCTGACCTTAAATGTGCTCGATTCTAACCCTAACACTAACTCGTCAATTTCAACACTAACCCTAAGCCTAAATGCACACCATTGTGACCCAAAATGCAATCCTGACCCTAAGCCTAACTCTAAACCACGATTCTACGAACACTAACCCTAACTCTAACCCTAACGAAGTCTAACCATAACTCTAACCCGATTTGTGCTCGATTCTAACCCTAACACTAATTCGTCAATATCAACACTAATCCTAAGCCTAAGGCACTCAATTCTGAACGAAAATACAATCGTGGCACTAAGCCTGCTCCTAATCCTCGATTTTACGAAAGCAAACCTTAACTCTAACCACAGCGAATTCTAACCATAACTGAAACCCTAAATGTGATCCATTCTAACCCTAACACTAACTCGTCAATTTCAACACTATCCCTTAGCCTAAATGCACACCATTGTGACCCAAAATGCAATCCTGACCCTAAGCCTAACTCTAAACCTCGATTCTATGAACACTAACCCTAACTCTAACCCTAACGAATTCTAACCATAACTCTAACCCTAAATGTGCTCGATTCTAAACTTAACACTAAGTCGTCAATATCAACACTAATCCTAAGCCTAAATGCACTCGATGCTGACCCAAAATGCAATCCTGGCACTCAGCCAAACACTAAACCTCGATTTTCTGAACACAAACGTTAAATCCCACCATAACGATTTCTAACCATAACTCTAACCCTAAATGTGCTCGATTCTAACCCTAACACTAAGTCGTCAATATCAAAACGAATCCTAAGCCTAAATGCACTCGATTCTGAACCAAAATGTAATCCTGGCATTAAGCCTGCCCCTAAACCTCGATTTTATGAAAACAAACCTTAACTCTAACCACAGCGAATTCTACCCATAACTGCAACCCTAAATGTGATCCATTCTAACCCTAACACTAACTCGTCAATTTCAACACTAACCCTAAGCCTAAATGCACTTGATTTTGACCCAAAATGCAATCCTGACCCTAAGCCTAACTCTAAACCACGATTCTACGAACACTAACCCTAACTCTAACCCTAACGAAGTCCAACCATAACTCTAACCCGATTTGTGCTCGATTCTAACCCTAACACTAATTCGTCAATATCAACACTAATCCTAAGCCTAAAGGCACTCAATTCTGAACGAAAATACAATCGTGGCACTAAGCCTGCTCCTAATCCTCGATTTTACGAAAGCAAACCTTAACTCTAACCACAGCGAATTCTAACCATAACTGAAACCCTAAATGTGATCCATTCTAACCCTAACACTAACTCGTCAATTTCAACACTATCCCTTAGCCTAAATGGACACCATTGTGACCCAAAATGCAATCCTGACCCTAAGCCTAACTCTAAACCTCGATTCTATGAACACTAACCCTAACTCTAACCCTAACGAATTCTAACCATAACTCTAACCCTAAATGTGCTCGATTCTAAACTTAACACTAAGTCGTCAATATCAACACTAATCCTAAGCCTAAATGCACTCGATGCTGACCCAAAATGCAATCCTGGCACTCAGCCAAACACTAAACCTCGATTTTCTGAACACAAACGTTAAATCCAACCATAACGATTTCTAACCATAACTCTAACCCTAAATGTGCTCGATTCTAACCCTAACACTAAGTCGTCAATATCAACACGAATCCTAAGCCTAAATGCACTCGATTCTGAACCAAAATGTAATCCTGGCACTAAGCCTGCCCCTAAACCTTGATTTTACGAAAACAAACCTTAACTCTAACCACAGCGAATTCTAACCATAACTGAAACCCTAAATGTGATCTATTCTAACCCTAACACTAACTCGTCAATTTCAACACTGAACCCCAGCACAAATGCAATTCATTCTGACGCAAAATGCAATCCTGACCCTAAGCCTAACCCTAAAGCTCGACTCTACGAACATAAACCCTAATCCTAACCCTAACGAATTCTAACCATAACTCTGACCTTAAATGTGCTCGATTCTAACCCTAACACTAACTCGTCAATTTCAACACTAACCCTAAGCCTAAATGCACACCATTGTGACCCAAAATGCAATCCTGACCCTAAGCCTAACTCTAAACCACGATTCTACGAACACTAACCCTAACTCTAACCCTAACGAAGTCTAACCATAACTCTAACCCGATTTGTGCTCGATTCTAATCCTACAACTAATTCGTCAATATCAACACTAATCTTAAGCCTAAAGGCACTCAATTCTGAACGAAAATACAATCGTGGCACTAAGCCTGCTCCTAATCCTCGATTTTACGAAAGCAAACCTTAACTCTAACCACAGCGAATTCTAACCATAACTGAAACCCTAAATGTGATCCATTCTAACCCTAACACTAACTCGTCAATTTCAACACTATCCCTTAGCCTAAATGCACACCATTGTGACCCAAAATGCAATCCTGACCCTAAGCCTAACTCTAAACCTCGATTCTATGAACACTAACCCTAACTCTAACCCTAACGAATTCTAACCATAACTCTAACCCTAAATGTGCTCGATTCTAAACTTAACACTAAGTCGTCAATATCAACACTAATCCTAAGCCTAAATGCACTCGATGCTGACCCAAAATGCAATCCTGGCACTCAGCCAAACACTAAACCTCGATTTTCTGAACACAAACGTTAAATCCAACCATAACGATTTCTAACCATAACTCTAACCCTAAATGTGCTCGATTCTAACCCTAACACTAAGTCGTCAATATCAACACGAATCCTAAGCCTAAATGATCTCGATTCTGAACCAAAATGTAATCCTGGCATTAAGCCTGCCCCTAAACCTCGATTTTATGAAAACAAACCTTAACTCTAACCACAGCGAATTCTACCCATAACTGCAACCCTAAATGTGATCCATTCTAACCCTAACACTGACTCGTCACTTTCAACACTGAACCTCAGCGTAAATGCACTTCATTCTGAGGCAAAACGCAATCCTGACCCTAAGCCAAACCCTAAACCTCGATTCTAGGAACATAAACCCTAATCCTAATCCTAACCCTACCGAATTCTAACCATAAATCTAACCCTAAATGTGCTCGATTCTAACCCTAACACTAATTTGTCAATTTCAACACTAACCCTAAGCCTAAATGCACTTGATTCTGACCCAAAATGCAATCCTGACCATAATCTTAACCCTAAACCTCGATTCTACGAACACAAACCCTAATCGTAACCCTAACCCTAAGGAATTCTAACCATAACTCTAACCCTAAATGTGCTCGATTCTAACCCTAACACTAATTCGTCAATTTCAACACTAACCCTAAGCCTAAATGCACTTGATTCTGACCCAAAATGCAATCCTGACCCTAATCCTAACCCTAAACCTTGATTCTACGAACACAAACCCTAATCGTAACCCTGACCCTAACGAATTCTAACCATAACTCTAACCCTAAATGTGCTCGATTCTAACCCTAACACTAATTCGTCAATTTCAACAAGAACCCTAAGCCTAAATGCACTTGATTCTGACCCAAAATGCAATCCTGACCCTAAGCCTAACCCTAAACCTAGATTCTACGAACACAAACCCTAATCGTAACCCTAACCCTAACGAATTCTAACCATAACTCTGACCTTAAATGTGCTCGATTCTAACCCTAACACTAACTCGTCAATTTCAACACTAACCCTAAGCCTAAATGCACACCATTGTGACCCAAAATGCAATCCTGACCCTAAGCCTAACTCTAAACCACGATTCTACGAACACTAACCCTAACTCTAACCCTAACGAAGTCTAACCATAACTCTAACCCGATTTGTGCTCGATTCTAACCCTAACACTAATTCGTCAATATCAACACTAATCCTAAGCCTAAAGGCACTCAATTCTGAACGAAAATACAATCGTGGCACTAAGCCTGCTCCTAATCCTCGATTTTACGAAAGCAAACCTTAACTCTAACCACAGCGAATTCTAACCATAACTGAAACCCTAAATGTGATCCATTCTAACCCTAACACTAACTCGTCAATTTCAACACTATCCCTTAGCCTAAATGCACACCATTGTGACCCAAAATGCAATCCTGACCCTAAGCCTAACTCTAAACCTCGATTCTATGAACACTAACCCTAACTCTAACCCTAACGAATTCTAACCATAACTCTAACCCTAAATGTGCTCGATTCTAAACTTAACACTAAGTCGTCAATATCAACACTAATCCTAAGCCTAAATGCACTCGATGCTGACCCAAAATGCAATCCTGGCACTCAGCCAAACACTAAACCTCGATTTTCTGAACACAAACGTTAAATCCAACCATAACGATTTCTAACCATAACTCTAACCCTAAATGTGCTCGATTCTAACCCTAACACTAAGTCGTCAATATCAACACGAATCCTAAGCCTAAATGCACTCGATTCTGAACCAAAATGTAATCCTGGCACTAAGCCTGCCCCTAAACCTTGATTTTACGAAAACAAACCTTAACTCTAAACACAGCGAATTCTAACCATAACTGAAACCCTAAATGTGATCTATTCTAACCCTAACACTAACTCGTCAATTTCAACACTGAACCCCAGCACAAATGCAATTCATTCTGACGCAAAATGCAATCCTGACCCTAAGCCTAACCCTAAAGCTCGACTCTACGAACATAAACCCTAATCCTAACCCTAACGAATTCTAACCATAACTCTGACCTTAAATGTGCTCGATTCTAACCCTAACACTAACTCGTCAATTTCAACACTAACCCTAAGCCTAAATGCACACCATTGTGACCCAAAATGCAATCCTGACCCTAAGCCTAACTCTAAACCACGATTCTACGAACACTAACCCTAACTCTAACCCTAACGAAGTCTAACCATAACTCTAACCCGATTTGTGCTCGATTCTAACCCTAACACTAATTCGTCAATATCAACACTAATCCTAAGCCTAAGGCACTCAATTCTGAACGAAAATACAATCGTGGCACTAAGCCTGCTCCTAATCCTCGATTTTACGAAAGCAAACCTTAACTCTAACCACAGCGAATTCTAACCATAACTGAAACCCTAAATGTGATCCATTCTAACCCTAACACTAACTCGTCAATTTCAACACTATCCCTTAGCCTAAATGCACACCATTGTGACCCAAAATGCAATCCTGACCCTAAGCCTAACTCTAAACCTCGATTCTATGAACACTAACCCTAACTCTAACCCTAACGAATTCTAACCATAACTCTAACCCTAAATGTGCTCGATTCTAAACTTAACACTAAGTCGTCAATATCAACACTAATCCTAAGCCTAAATGCACTCGATGCTGACCCAAAATGCAATCCTGGCACTCAGCCAAACACTAAACCTCGATTTTCTGAACACAAACGTTAAATCCAACCATAACGATTTCTAACCATAACTCTAACCCTAAATGTGCTCGATTCTAACCCTAACACTAAGTCGTCAATATCAACACGAATCCTAAGCCTAAATGCACTCGATTCTGAACCAAAATGTAATCCTGGCATTAAGCCTGCCCCTAAACCTCGATTTTATGAAAACAAACCTTAACTCTAACCACAGCGAATTCTACCCATAACTGCAACCCTAAATGTGATCCATTCTAACCCTAACACTAACTCGTCACTTTCAACACTGAACCTCAGCGTAAATGCACTTCATTCTGAGGCAAAACGCAATCCTGACCCTAAGCCAAACCCTAAACCTCGATTCTAGGAACATAAACCCTAATCCTAATCCTAACCCTACCGAATTCTAACCATAAATCTAACCCTAAATGTGCTCGATTCTAACCCTAACACTAATTTGTCAATTTCAACACTAACCCTAAGCCTAAATGCACTTGATTCTGACCCAAAATGCTATCCTGACCCTAATCTTAACCCTAAACCTCGATTCTACGAACACAAACCCTAATCGTAACCCTAACCCTAACGAATTCTAACCATAACTCTAACCCTAAATGTGCTCGATTCTAACCCTAACACTAATTCGTCAATTTTAACACTAACCCTAAGCCTAAATGCACTTGATTCTGACTCAAAATGCAATCCTGACCCTAATCCTAACCCTAAACCTTGATTCTACGAACACAAACCCTAATCGTAACCCTAACCCTAACGAATTCTAACCATAACTCTAACCCTAAATGTGCTCGATTCTAACCCTAACACTAATTCGTCAATTTCAACAAGAACCCTAAGCCTAAATGCACTTGATTCTGACCCAAAATGCAATCCTGACCCTAAGCCTAACCCTAAACCTAGATTCTACGAACACAAACCCTAATCGTAACCCTAACCCTAACGAATTCTAACCATAACTCTGACCTTAAATGTGCTCGATTCTAACCCTAACACTAACTCGTCAATTTCAACACTAACCCTAAGCCTAAATGCACACCATTGTGACCCAAAATGCAATCCTGACCCTAAGCCTAACTCTAAACCACGATTCTACGAACACTAACCCTAACTCTAACCCTAACGAAGTCTAACCATAACTCTAACCCGATTTGTGCTCGATTCTAACCCTAACACTAATTCGTCAATATCAACACGAATCCTAAGCCTAAAGGCACTCAATTCTGAGCGAAAATACAATCGTGGCACTAAGCCTGCTCCTAATCCTCGATTTTACGAAAGCAAACCTTAACTCTAACCACAGCGAATTCTAACCATAACTGAAACCCTAAATGTGATCCATTCTAACCCTAACACTAACTCGTCAATTTCAACACTATCCCTTAGCCTAAATGGACACCATTGTGACCCAAAATGCAATCCTGACCCTAAGCCTAACTCTAAACCTCGATTCTATGAACACTAACCCTAACTCTAACCCTAACGAATTCTAACCATAACTCTAACCCTAAATGTGCTCGATTCTAAACTTAACACTAAGTCGTCAATATCAACACTAATCCTAAGCCTAAATGCACTCGATGCTGACCCAAAATGCAATCCTGGCACTCAGCCAAACACTAAACCTCGATTTTCTGAACACAAACGTTAAATCCAACCATAACGATTTCTAACCATAACTCTAACCCTAAATGTGCTCGATTCTAACCCTAACACTAAGTCGTCAATATCAACACGAATCCTAAGCCTAAATGCACTCGATTCTGAACCAAAATGTAATCCTGGCACTAAGCCTGCCCCTAAACCTTGATTTTACGAAAACAAACCTTAACTCTAACCACAGCGAATTCTAACCATAACTGAAACCCTAAATGTGATCTATTCTAACCCTAACACTAACTCGTCAATTTCAACACTGAACCCCAGCACAAATGCAATTCATTCTGACGCAAAATGCAATCCTGACCCTAAGCCTAACCCTAAACCTCGACTCTACGAACATAAACCCTAATCCTAACCCTAACGAATTCTAACCATAACTCTGACCTTAAATGTGCTCGATTCTAACCCTAACACTAACTCGTCAATTTCAACACTAACCCTAAGCCTAAATGCACACCATTGTGACCCAAAATGCAATCCTGACCCTAAGCCTAACTCTAAACCACGATTCTACGAACACTAACCCTAACTCTAACCCTAACGAAGTCTAACCATAACTCTAACCCGATTTGTGCTCGATTCTAATCCTACAACTAATTCGTCAATATCAACACTAATCTTAAGCCTAAAGGCACTCAATTCTGAACGAAAATACAATCGTGGCACTAAGCCTGCTCCTAATCCTCGATTTTACGAAAGCAAACCTTAACTCTAACCACAGCGAATTCTAACCATAACTGAAACCCTAAATGTGATCCATTCTAACCCTAACACTAACTCGTCAATTTCAACACTATCCCTTAGCCTAAATGCACACCATTGTGACCCAAAATGCAATCCTGACCCTAAGCCTAACTCTAAACCTCGATTCTATGAACACTAACCCTAACTCTAACCCTAACGAATTCTAACCATAACTCTAACCCTAAATGTGCTCGATTCTAAACTTAACACTAAGTCGTCAATATCAACACTAATCCTAAGCCTAAATGCACTCGATGCTGACCCAAAATGCAATCCTGGCACTCAGCCAAACACTAAACCTCGATTTTCTGAACACAAACGTTAAATCCAACCATAACGATTTCTAACCATAACTCTAACCCTAAATGTGCTCGATTCTAACCCTAACACTAAGTCGTCAATATCAACACGAATCCTAAGCCTAAATGCACTCGATTCTGAACCAAAATGTAATCCTGGCATTAAGCCTGCCCCTAAACCTCGATTTTATGAAAACAAACCTTAACTCTAACCACAGCGAATTCTACCCATAACTGCAACCCTAAATGTGATCCATTCTAACCCTAACACTGACTCGTCACTTTCAACACTGAACCTCAGCGTAAATGCACTTCATTCTGAGGCAAAACGCAATCCTGACCCTAAGCCAAACCCTAAACCTCGATTCTAGGAACATAAACCCTAATCCTAATCCTAACCCTACCGAATTCTAACCATAAATCTAACCCTAAATGTGCTCGATTCTAACCCTAACACTAATTTGTCAATTTCAACACTAACCCTAAGCCTAAATGCACTTGATTCTGACCCAAAATGCAATCCTGACCATAATCTTAACCCTAAACCTCGATTCTACGAACACAAACCCTAATCGTAACCCTAACCCTAAGGAATTCTAACCATAACTCTAACCCTAAATGTGCTCGATTCTAACCCTAACACTAATTCGTCAATTTCAACACTAACCCTAAGCCTAAATGCACTTGATTCTGACCCAAAATGCAATCCTGACCCTAATCCTAACCCTAAACCTTGATTCTACGAACACAAACCCTAATCGTAACCCTGACCCTAACGAATTCTAACCATAACTCTAACCCTAAATGTGCTCGATTCTAACCCTAACACTAATTCGTCAATTTCAACAAGAACCCTAAGCCTAAATGCACTTGATTCTGACCCAAAATGCAATCCTGACCCTAAGCCTAACCCTAAACCTAGATTCTACGAACACAAACCCTAATCGTAACCCTAACCCTAACGAATTCTAACCATAACTCTGACCTTAAATGTGCTCGATTCTAACCCTAACACTAACTCGTCAATTTCAACACTAACCCTAAGCCTAAATGCACACCATTGTGACCCAAAATGCAATCCTGACCCTAAGCCTAACTCTAAACCACGATTCTACGAACACTAACCCTAACTCTAACCCTAACGAAGTCTAACCATAACTCTAACCCGATTTGTGCTCGATTCTAACCCTAACACTAATTCGTCAATATCAACACTAATCCTAAGCCTAAAGGCACTCAATTCTGAACGAAAATACAATCGTGGCACTAAGCCTGCTCCTAATCCTCGATTTTACGAAAGCAAACCTTAACTCTAACCACAGCGAATTCTAACCATAACTGAAACCCTAAATGTGATCCATTCTAACCCTAACACTAACTCGTCAATTTCAACACTATCCCTTAGCCTAAATGCACACCATTGTGACCCAAAATGCAATCCTGACCCTAAGCCTAACTCTAAACCTCGATTCTATGAACACTAACCCTAACTCTAACCCTAACGAATTCTAACCATAACTCTAACCCTAAATGTGCTCGATTCTAAACTTAACACTAAGTCGTCAATATCAACACTAATCCTAAGCCTAAATGCACTCGATGCTGACCCAAAATGCAATCCTGGCACTCAGCCAAACACTAAACCTCGATTTTCTGAACACAAACGTTAAATCCAACCATAACGATTTCTAACCATAACTCTAACCCTAAATGTGCTCGATTCTAACCCTAACACTAAGTCGTCAATATCAACACGAATCCTAAGCCTAAATGCACTCGATTCTGAACCAAAATGTAATCCTGGCACTAAGCCTGCCCCTAAACCTTGATTTTACGAAAACAAACCTTAACTCTAACCACAGCGAATTCTAACCATAACTGAAACCCTAAATGTGATCTATTCTAACCCTAACACTAACTCGTCAATTTCAACACTGAACCCCAGCACAAATGCAATTCATTCTGACGCAAAATGCAATCCTGACCCTAAGCCTAACCCTAAAGCTCGACTCTACGAACATAAACCCTAATCCTAACCCTAACGAATTCTAACCATAACTCTGACCTTAAATGTGCTCGATTCTAACCCTAACACTAACTCGTCAATTTCAACACTAACCCTAAGCCTAAATGCACACCATTGTGACCCAAAATGCAATCCTGACCCTAAGCCTAACTCTAAACCACGATTCTACGAACACTAACCCTAACTCTAACCCTAACGAAGTCTAACCATAACTCTAACCCGATTTGTGCTCGATTCTAACCCTAACACTAATTCGTCAATATCAACACGAATCCTAAGCCTAAAGGCACTCAATTCTGAGCGAAAATACAATCGTGGCACTAAGCCTGCTCCTAATCCTCGATTTTACGAAAGCAAACCTTAACTCTAACCACAGCGAATTCTAACCATAACTGAAACCCTAAATGTGATCCATTCTAACCCTAACACTAACTCGTCAATTTCAACACTATCCCTTAGCCTAAATGCACACCATTGTGACCCAAAATGCAATCCTGACCCTAAGCCTAACTCTAAACCTCGATTCTATGAACACTAACCCTAACTCTAACCCTAACGAATTCTAACCATAACTCTAACCCTAAATGTGCTCGATTCTAAACTTAACACTAAGTCGTCAATATCAACACTAATCCTAAGCCTAAATGCACTCGATGCTGACCCAAAATGCAATCCTGGCACTCAGCCAAACACTAAACCTCGATTTTCTGAACACAAACGTTAAATCCAACCATAACGATTTCTAACCATAACTCTAACCCTAAATGTGCTCGATTCTAACCCTAACACTAAGTCGTCAATATCAACACGAATCCTAAGCCTAAATGCACTCGATTCTGAACCAAAATGTAATCCTGGCATTAAGCCTGCCCCTAAACCTCGATTTTATGAAAACAAACCTTAACTCTAACCACAGCGAATTCTACCCATAACTGCAACCCTAAATGTGATCCATTCTAACCCTAACACTAACTCGTCACTTTCAACACTGAACCTCAGCGTAAATGCACTTCATTCTGACGCAAAACGCAATCCTGACCCTAAGCCAAACCCTAAACCTCGATTCTAGGAACATAAACCCTAATCCTAATCCTAACCCTACCGAATTCTAACCATAAATCTAACCCTAAATGTGCTCGATTCTAACCCTAACACTAATTTGTCAATTTCAACACTAACCCTAAGCCTAAATGCACTTGATTCTGACCCAAAATGCTATCCTGACCCTAATCTTAACCCTAAACCTCGATTCTACGAACACAAACCCTAATCGTAACCCTAACCCTAACGAATTCTAACCATAACTCTAACCCTAAATGTGCTCGATTCTAACCCTAACACTAATTCGTCAATTTTAACACTAACCCTAAGCCTAAATGCACTTGATTCTGACCCAAAATGCAATCCTGACCCTAATCCTAACCCTAAACCTTGATTCTACGAACACAAACCCTAATCGTAACCCTAACCCTAACGAATTCTAACCATAACTCTAACCCTAAATGTGCTCGATTCTAACCCTAACACTAATTCGTCAATTTCAACAAGAACCCTAAGCCTAAATGCACTTGATTCTGACCCAAAATGCAATCCTGACCCTAAGCCTAACCCTAAACCTAGATTCTACGAACACAAACCCTAATCGTAACCCTAACCCTAACGAATTCTAACCATAACTCTGACCTTAAATGTGCTCGATTCTAACCCTAACACTAACTCGTCAATTTCAACACTAACCCTAAGCCTAAATGCACACCATTGTGACCCAAAATGCAATCCTGACCCTAAGCCTAACTCTAAACCACGATTCTACGAACACTAACCCTAACTCTAACCCTAACGAAGTCTAACCATAACTCTAACCCGATTTGTGCTCGATTCTAACCCTAACACTAATTCGTCAATATCAACACGAATCCTAAGCCTAAAGGCACTCAATTCTGAGCGAAAATACAATCGTGGCACTAAGCCTGCTCCTAATCCTCGATTTTACGAAAGCAAACCTTAACTCTAACCACAGCGAATTCTAACCATAACTGAAACCCTAAATGTGATCCATTCTAACCCTAACACTAACTCGTCAATTTCAACACTATCCCTTAGCCTAAATGCACACCATTGTGACCCAAAATGCAATCCTGACCCTAAGCCTAACTCTAAACCTCGATTCTATGAACACTAACCCTAACTCTAACCCTAACGAATTCTAACCATAACTCTAACCCTAAATGTGCTCGATTCTAAACTTAACACTAAGTCGTCAATATCAACACTAATCCTAAGCCTAAATGCACTCGATGCTGACCCAAAATGCAATCCTGGCACTCAGCCAAACACTAAACCTCGATTTTCTGAACACAAACGTTAAATCCAACCATAACGATTTCTAACCATAACTCTAACCCTAAATGTGCTCGATTCTAACCCTAACACTAAGTCGTCAATATCAACACGAATCCTAAGCCTAAATGCACTCGATTCTGAACCAAAATGTAATCCTGGCATTAACCCTGCCCCTAAACCTCGATTTTATGAAAACAAACCTTAACTCTAACCACAGCGAATTCTACCCATAACTGCAACCCTAAATGTGATCCATTCTAACCCTAACACTAACTCGTCAATTTCAACACTGAACCTCAGCCTAAATGCACTTCATTCTGACGCAAAACGCAATCCTGACCCTAAGCCAAACCCTAAACCTCGATTCTATGAACATAAACCCTAATCCTAACCCTAACCCTAACGAATTCTAACCATAACTCTAACCCTAAATGTGCTCGATTCTAACCCTAACACTAACTCGTCAATTTCAACACTAACCCTAAGCCTAAATGCACTTGATTTTGATCCAAAATGCAATCCTGACCCTAATCCTAACTCTAAACCACGATTCTACGAACACTAACCCTAACTCTAACCCTAACGAAGTGTAACCATAACTCTAACCCTAAATGTGCTCGATTCTAACCCTAACACTAATTCGTCAATTTCAACAAGAACCCTAAGCCTAAATGCACTTGATTCTGACCCAAAATGCAATCCTGACCCTAATCCTAACTCTAAACCTCGATTCTACGAACACTAACCCTAACTCTAAGCGTAACGAATTCTAACCATAACTCTAACCCTAAATGTGCTCGATTCTAACCCTAACACTAATTTGTCAATTTCAACACTAACCCTAAGCCTAAATGCACTTGATTCTGACCCAAAATGCAATCCTGACCCTAAGCCTAACTCTAAACCACGATTCTACGAACACTAACCCTAACTCTAACCCTAACGAATTCTAACCATAACTCTAACCCTAAATGTGCTCGATTCTAACCCTAACAGTAATTCGTCAATTTCAACAAGAACCCTAAGCCTAAATGCACTTGATTCTGACCCAAAATGCAATCCTGACCCTAAGCCTAACCCTAAACCTAGATTCTACGAACACAAACCCTAATCGTAACCCTAACCCTAACGAATTCTAACCATAACTCTGACCTTAAATGTGCTCGATTCTAACCCTAACACTAACTCGTCAATTTCAACACTAACCCTAAGCCTAAATGCACACCATTGTGACCCAAAATGCAATCCTGACCCTAAGCCTAACTCTAAACCACGATTCTACGAACACTAACCCTAACTCTAACCCTAACGAAGTCTAACCATAACTCTAACCCGATTTGTGCTCGATTCTAACACTAACACTAAGTCGTCAATATCAACACGAATCCTAAGCCTAAAGGCACTCAACTCTGAACGAAAATACAATCGTGGCACTAAGCCTGCTCCTAATCCTCGATTTTATGAAAGCAAACCTTCACTCTAACCACAGCGAATTCTACCCATAACTGCAACCCTAAATGTGATCCATTCTAACCCTAACACTAACTCGTCAATTTCAACACTGAACCTCAGCCTAAATGCACTTCATTCTGACGCAAAACGCAATCCTGACCCTAAGCCAAACCCTAAACCTCGATTCTATGAACATAAACCCTAATCGTAACCCTAACCCTAACGAATTCTAACCATAACTCTAACCCTAAATGTGCTCGATTCTAACCCTAACACTAATTTGTCAATTTCAACACTAACCCTAAGCCTAAATGCACTTGATTCTGACCCAAAATGCAATCCTGACCCTAATCCTAACCCTAAACCTTGATTCTACGAACACAAACCCTAATCGTAACCCTAACCCTAACGAATTCTAACCATAACTCTAACCCTAAATGTGCTCGATTCTAACCCTAACACTAATTCGTCAATTTCAACAAGAACCCTAAGCCTAAATGCACTTGATTCTGACCCAAAATGCAATCCTGACCCTAAGCCTAACCCTAAACCTCGATTCTACGAACACAAACCCTAATCGTAACCCTAACCCTAACGAATTCTAACCATAACTCTGACCTTAAATGTGCTCGATTCTAACCCTAACACTAACTCGTCAATTTCAACACTAACCCTAAGCCTAAATGCACACCATTGTGACCCAAAATGCAATCCTGACCCTAAGCCTAACTCTAAACCACGATTCTACGAACACTAACCCTAACTCTAACCCTAACGAAGTCTAACCATAACTCTAACCCGATTTGTGCTCGATTCTAACCCTAACACTAATTCGTAAATATCAACACTAATCCTAAGCCTAAAGGCACTCAATTCTGAACGAAAATACAATCGTGGCACTAAGCCTGCTCCTAATCCTCGATTTTACGAAAGCAAACCTTAACTCTAACCACAGCGAATTCTAACCATAACTGAAACCCTAAATGTGATCCATTCTAACCCTAACACTAACTCGTCAATTTCAACACTATCCCTTAGCCTAAATGCACACCATTGTGACCCAAAATGCAATCCTGACCCTAAGCCTAACTCTAAACCTCGATTCTATGAACACTAACCCTAACTCTAACCCTAACGAATTCTAACCATAACTCTAACCCTAAATGTGCTCGATTCTAAACTTAACACTAAGTCGTCAATATCAACACTAATCCTAAGCCTAAATGCACTCGATGCTGACCCAAAATGCAATCCTGGCACTCAGCCAAACACTAAACCTCGATTTTCTGAACACAAACGTTAAATCCAACCATAACGATTTCTAACCATAATTCTAACCCTAAATGTGCTCGATTCTAACCCTAACACTAAGTCGTCAATATCAACACGAATCCTAAGCCTAAATGCACTCGATTCTGAACCAAAATGTAATCCTGGCACTAAGCCTGCCCCTAACCCTCGATTTTATGAAAACAAACCTTAACTCTAACCACAGCGAATTCTACCCATAACTGCAACCCTAAATGTGATCCATTCTAACCCTAACACTAACTCGTCAATTTCAACACTGAACCTCAGCCTAAATGCACTTCATTCTGACGCAAAACGCAATCCTGACCCTAAGCCAAACCCTAAACCTCGATTCTATGAACATAAACCCTAATCGTAACCTTAACCCTAACGAATTCTAACCATAACTCTAACCCTAAATGTGCTCGATTCTAACCCTAACACTAATTCGTCAATTTCAACACTAACCCTAAGCCTAAATGCACTTGATTCTGACCCAAAATGCAATCCTGACCCTAATCCTAACCCTAAACCTTGATTCTACGAACACAAACCCTAATCGTAACCCTAACCCTAACGAATTCTAACCATAACTCTAACCCTAAATGTGCTCGATTCTAACCCTAACACTAATTCGTCAATTTCAACAAGAACCCTAAGCCTAAATGCACTTGATTCTGACCCAAAATGCAATCCTGACCCTAAGCCTAACCCTAAAGCTCGATTCTCCGAACACAAACCCTAATCGTAACCCTAACCCTAACGAATTCTAACCATAACTCTGACCTTAAATGTGCTCGATTCTAACCCTAACACTAACTCGTCAATTTCAACACTAACCCTAAGCCTAAATGCACACCATTGTGACCCAAAATGCAATCCTGACCCTAAGCCTAACTCTAAACCACGATTCTACGAACACTAACCCTAACTCTAACCCTAACGAAGTCTAACCATAACTCTAACCCGATTTGTGCTCGATTCTAACCCTAACACTAAGTCTTCAATATCAACACTAATCCTAAGCCTAAAGGCACTCAATTCTGAACGAAAATACAATCGTGGCACTAAGCCTGCTCCTAATCCTCGATTTTACGAAAGCAAACCTTAACTCTAACCACAGCGAATTCTAACCATAACTGAAACCCTAAATGTGATCCATTCTAACCCTAACACTAACTCGTCAATTTCAACACTATCCCTTAGCCTAAATGCACACCATTGTGACCCAAAATGCAATCCTGACCCTAAGCCTAACTCTAAACCTCGATTCTATGAACACTAACCCTAACTCTAACCCTAACGAATTCTAACCATAACTCTAACCCTAAATGTGCTCGATTCTAAACTTAACACTAAGTCGTCAATATCAACACTAATCCTAAGCCTAAATGCACTCGATGCTGACCCAAAATGCAATCCTGGCACTCAGCCAAACACTAAACCTCGATTTTCTGAACACAAACGTTAAATCCAACCATAACGATTTCTAACCATAACTCTAACCCTAAATGTGCTCGATTCTAACCCTAACACTAAGTCGTCAATATCAACACGAATCCTAAGCCTAAATGCACTCGATTCTGAACCAAAATGTAATCCTGGCACTAAGCCTGCCCCTAAACCTTGATTTTACGAAAACAAACCTTAACTCTAACCACAGCGAATTCTAACCATAACTGAAACCCTAAATGTGATCTATTCTAACCCTAACACTAACTCGTCAATTTCAACACTGAACCCCAGCACAAATGCAATTCATTCTGACGCAAAATGCAATCCTGACCCTAAGCCTAACCCTAAAGCTCGACTCTACGAACATAAACCCTAATCCTAACCCTAACGAATTCTAACCATAACTCTGACCTTAAATGTGCTCGATTCTAACCCTAACACTAACTCGTCAATTTCAACACTAACCCTAAGCCTAAATGCACACCATTGTGACCCAAAATGCAATCCTGACCCTAAGCCTAACTCTAAACCACGATTCTACGAACACTAACCCTAACTCTAACCCTAACGAAGTCTAACCATAACTCTAACCCGATTTGTGCTCGATTCTAACCCTAACACTAATTCGTCAATATCAACACTAATCCTAAGCCTAAGGCACTCAATTCTGAACGAAAATACAATCGTGGCACTAAGCCTGCTCCTAATCCTCGATTTTACGAAAGCAAACCTTAACTCTAACCACAGCGAATTCTAACCATAACTGAAACCCTAAATGTGATCCATTCTAACCCTAACACTAACTCGTCAATTTCAACACTATCCCTTAGCCTAAATGCACACCATTGTGACCCAAAATGCAATCCTGACCCTAAGCCTAACTCTAAACCTCGATTCTATGAACACTAACCCTAACTCTAACCCTAACGAATTCTAACCATAACTCTAACCCTAAATGTGCTCGATTCTAAACTTAACACTAAGTCGTCAATATCAACACTAATCCTAAGCCTAAATGCACTCGATGCTGACCCAAAATGCAATCCTGGCACTCAGCCAAACACTAAACCTCGATTTTCTGAACACAAACGTTAAATCCAACCATAACGATTTCTAACCATAACTCTAACCCTAAATGTGCTCGATTCTAACCCTAACACTAAGTCGTCAATATCAACACGAATCCTAAGCCTAAATGCACTCGATTCTGAACCAAAATGTAATCCTGGCATTAAGCCTGCCCCTAAACCTCGATTTTATGAAAACAAACCTTAACTCTAACCACAGCGAATTCTACCCATAACTGCAACCCTAAATGTGATCCATTCTAACCCTAACACTAACTCGTCACTTTCAACACTGAACCTCAGCGTAAATGCACTTCATTCTGAGGCAAAACGCAATCCTGACCCTAAGCCAAACCCTAAACCTCGATTCTAGGAACATAAACCCTAATCCTAATCCTAACCCTACCGAATTCTAACCATAAATCTAACCCTAAATGTGCTCGATTCTAACCCTAACACTAATTTGTCAATTTCAACACTAACCCTAAGCCTAAATGCACTTGATTCTGACCCAAAATGCTATCCTGACCCTAATCTTAACCCTAAACCTCGATTCTACGAATACAAACCCTAATCGTAACCCTAACCCTAACGAATTCTAACCATAACTCTAACCCTAAATGTGCTCGATTCTAACCCTAACACTAATTCGTCAATTTTAACACTAACCCTAAGCCTAAATGCACTTGATTCTGACCCAAAATGCAATCCTGACCCTAATCCTAACCCTAAACCTTGATTCTACGAACACAAACCCTAATCGTAACCCTAACCCTAACGAATTCTAACCATAACTCTAACCCTAAATGTGCTCGATTCTAACCCTAACACTAATTCGTCAATTTCAACAAGAACCCTAAGCCTAAATGCACTTGATTCTGACCCAAAATGCAATCCTGACCCTAAGCCTAACCCTAAACCTAGATTCTACGAACACAAACCCTAATCGTAACCCTAACCCTAACGAATTCTAACCATAACTCTGACCTTAAATGTGCTCGATTCTAACCCTAACACTAACTCGTCAATTTCAACACTAACCCTAAGCCTAAATGCACACCATTGTGACCCAAAATGCAATCCTTACCCTAAGCCTAACTCTAAACCACGATTCTACGAACACTAACCCTAAGTCTAACCCTAACGAAGTCTAACCATAACTCTAACCCGATTTGTGCTCGATTCTAACCCTAACACTAATTCGTCAATATCAACACGAATCCTAAGCCTAAAGGCACTCAATTCTGAGCGAAAATACAATCGTGGCACTAAGCCTGCTCCTAATCCTCGATTTTACGAAAGCAAACCTTAACTCTAACCACAGCGAATTCTAACCATAACTGAAACCCTAAATGTGATCCATTCTAACCCTAACACTAACTCGTCAATTTCAACACTATCCCTTAGCCTAAATGCACACCATTGTGACCCAAAATGCAATCCTGACCCTAAGCCTAACTCTAAACCTCGATTCTATGAACACTAACCCTAACTCTAACCCTAACGAATTCTAACCATAACTCTATCCCTAAATGTGCTCGATTCTAAACTTAACACTAAGTCGTCAATATCAACACTAATCCTAAGCCTAAATGCACTCGATGCTGACCCAAAATGCAATCCTGGCACTCAGCCAAACACTAAACCTCGATTTTCTGAACACAAACGTTAAATCCAACCATAACGATTTCTAACCATAACTCTAACCCTAAATGTGCTCGATTCTAACCCTAACACTAAGTCGTCAATATCAACACGAATCCTAAGCCTAAATGCACTCGATTCTGAACCAAAATGTAATCCTGGCATTAACCCTGCCCCTAAACCTCGATTTTATGAAAACAAACCTTAACTCTAACCACAGCGAATTCTACCCATAACTGCAACCCTAAATGTGATCCATTCTAACCCTAACACTAACTCGTCAATTTCAACACTGAACCTCAGCCTAAATGCACTTCATTCTGACGCAAAACGCAATCCTGACCCTAAGCCAAACCCTAAACCTCGATTCTATGAACATAAACCCTAATCCTAACCCTAACCCTAACGAATTCTAACCATAACTCTAACCCTAAATGTGCTCGATTCTAACCCTAACACTAACTCGTCAATTTCAACACTAACCCTAAGCCTAAATGCACTTGATTTTGATCCAAAATGCAATCCTGACCCTAATCCTAACTCTAAACCACGATTCTACGAACACTAACCCTAACTCTAACCCTAACGAAGTGTAACCATAACTCTAACCCTAAATGTGCTCGATTCTAACCCTAACACTAATTCGTCAATTTCAACAAGAACCCTAAGCCTAAATGCACTTGATTCTGACCCAAAATGCAATCCTGACCCTAATCCTAACTCTAAACCTCGATTCTACGAACACTAACCCTAACTCTAAGCGTAACGAATTCTAACCATAACTCTAACCCTAAATGTGCTCGATTCTAACCCTAACACTAATTTGTCAATTTCAACACTAACCCTAAGCCTAAATGCACTTGATTCTGACCCAAAATGCAATCCTGACCCTAAGCCTAACTCTAAACCACGATTCCACGAACACTAACCCTAACTCTAACCCTAACGAATTCTAACCATAACTCTAACCCTAAATGTGCTCGATTCTAACCCTAACACTAATTCGTCAATTTCAACAAGAACCCTAAGCCTAAATGCACTTGATTCTGACCCAAAATGCAATCCTGACCCTAAGCCTAACCCTAAACCTAGATTCTACGAACACAAACCCTAATCGTAACCCTAACCCTAACGAATTCTAACCATAACTCTGACCTTAAATGTGCTCGATTCTAACCCTAACACTAACTCGTCAATTTCAACACTAACCCTAAGCCTAAATGCACACCATTGTGACCCAAAATGCAATCCTGACCCTAAGCCTAACTCTAAACCACGATTCTACGAACACTAACCCTAACTCTAACCCTAACGAAGTCTAACCATAACTCTAACCCGATTTGTGCTCGATTCTAACACTAACACTAAGTCGTCAATATCAACACGAATCCTAAGCCTAAAGGCACTCAATTCTGAACGAAAATACAATCGTGGCACTAAGCCTGCTCCTAATCCTCGATTTTATGAAAGCAAACCTTCACTCTAACCACAGCGAATTCTACCCATAACTGCAACCCTAAATGTGATCCATTCTAACCCTAACACTAACTCGTCAATTTCAACACTGAACCTCAGCCTAAATGCACTTCATTCTGACGCAAAACGCAATCCTGACCCTAAGCCAAACCCTAAACCTCGATTCTATGAACATAAACCCTAATCGTAACCCTAACCCTAACGAATTCTAACCATAACTCTAACACTAAATGTGCTCGATTCTAACCCTAACACTAATTTGTCAATTTCAACACTAACCCTAAGCCTAAATGCACTTGATTCTGACCCAAAATGCAATCCTGACCCTAATCCTAACCCTAAACCTTGATTCTACGAACACAAACCCTAATCGTAACCCTAACCCTAACGAATTCTAACCATAACTCTAACCCTAAATGTGCTCGATTCTAACCCTAACACTAATTCGTCAATTTCAACAAGAACCCTAAGCCTAAATGCACTTGATTCTGACCCAAAATGCAATCCTGACCCTAAGCCTAACCCTAAACCTCGATTCTACGAACACAAACCCTAATCGTAACCCTAACCCTAACGAATTCTAACCATAACTCTGACCTTAAATGTGCTCGATTCTAACCCTAACACTAACTCGTCAATTTCAACACTAACCCTAAGCCTAAATGCACACCATTGTGACCCAAAATGCAATCCTGACCCTAAGCCTAACTCTAAACCACGATTCTACGAACACTAACCCTAACTCTAACCCTAACGAAGTCTAACCATAACTCTAACCCGATTTGTGCTCGATTCTAACCCTAACACTAATTCGTAAATATCAACACTAATCCTAAGCCTAAAGGCACTCAATTCTGAACGAAAATACAATCGTGGCACTAAGCCTGCTCCTAATCCTCGATTTTACGAAAGCAAACCTTAACTCTAACCACAGCGAATTCTAACCATAACTGAAACCCTAAATGTGATCCATTCTAACCCTAACACTAACTCGTCAATTTCAACACTATCCCTTAGCCTAAATGCACACCATTGTGACCCAAAATGCAATCCTGACCCTAAGCCTAACTCTAAACCTCGATTCTATGAACACTAACCCTAACTCTAACCCTAACGAATTCTAACCATAACTCTAACCCTAAATGTGCTCGATTCTAAACTTAACACTAAGTCGTCAATATCAACACTAATCCTAAGCCTAAATGCACTCGATGCTGACCCAAAATGCAATCCTGGCACTCAGCCAAACACTAAACCTCGATTTTCTGAACACAAACGTTAAATCCAACCATAACGATTTCTAACCATAATTCTAACCCTAAATGTGCTCGATTCTAACCCTAACACTAAGTCGTCAATATCAACACGAATCCTAAGCCTAAATGCACTCGATTCTGAACCAAAATGTAATCCTGGCACTAAGCCTGCCCCTAAACCTCGATTTTATGAAAACAAACCTTAACTCTAACCACAGCGAATTCTACCCATAACTGCAACCCTAAATGTGATCCATTCTAACCCTAACACTAACTCGTCAATTTCAACACTGAACCTCAGCCTAAATGCACTTCATTCTGACGCAAAACGCAATCCTGACCCTAAGCCAAACCCTAAACCTCGATTCTATGAACATAAACCCTAATCGTAACCTTAACCCTAACGAATTCTAACCATAACTCTAACCCTAAATGTGCTCGATTCTAACCCTAACACTAATTCGTCAATTTCAACACTAACCCTAAGCCTAAATGCACTTGATTCTGACCCAAAATGCAATCCTGACCCTAATCCTAACCCTAAACCTTGATTCTACGAACACAAACCCTAATCGTAACCCTAACCCTAACGAATTCTAACCATAACTCTAACCCTAAATGTGCTCGATTCTAACCCTAACACTAATTCGTCAATTTCAACAAGAACCCTAAGCCTAAATGCACTTGATTCTGACCCAAAATGCAATCCTGACCCTAAGCCTAACCCTAAAGCTCGATTCTCCGAACACAAACCCTAATCGTAACCCTAACCCTAACGAATTCTAACCATAACTCTGACCTTAAATGTGCTCGATTCTAACCCTAACACTAACTCGTCAATTTCAACACTAACCCTAAGCCTAAATGCACACCATTGTGACCCAAAATGCAATCCTGACCCTAAGCCTAACTCTAAACCACGATTCTACGAACACTAACCCTAACTCTAACCCTAACGAAATCTAACCATAACTCTAACCCGATTTGTGCTCGATTCTAACCCTAACACTAAGTCTTCAATATCAACACTAATCCTAAGCCTAAAGGCACTCAATTCTGAACGAAAATACAATCGTGGCACTAAGCCTGCTCCTAATCCTCGATTTTACGAAAGCAAACCTTAACTCTAACCACAGCGAATTCTAACCATAACTGAAACCCTAAATGTGATCCATTCTAACCCTAACACTAACTCGTCAATTTCAACACTATCCCTTAGCCTAAATGCACACCATTGTGACCCAAAATGCAATCCTGACCCTAAGCCTAACTCTAAACCTCGATTCTATGAACACTAACCCTAACTCTAACCCTAACGAATTCTAACCATAACTCTAACCCTAAATGTGCTCGATTCTAAACTTAACACTAAGTCGTCAATATCAACACTAATCCTAAGCCTAAATGCACTCGATGCTGACCCAAAATGCAATCCTGGCACTCAGCCAAACACTAAACCTCGATTTTCTGAACACAAACGTTAAATCCAACCATAACGATTTCTAACCATAACTCTAACCCTAAATGTGCTCGATTCTAACCCTAACACTAAGTCGTCAATATCAACACGAATCCTAAGCCTAAATGCACTCGATTCTGAACCAAAATGTAATCCTGGCACTAAGCCTGCCCCTAAACCTTGATTTTACGAAAACAAACCTTAACTCTAACCACAGCGAATTCTAACCATAACTGAAACCCTAAATGTGATCTATTCTAACCCTAACACTAACTCGTCAATTTCAACACTGAACTCCAGCACAAATGCAATTCATTCTGACGCAAAATGCAATCCTGACCCTAAGCCTAACCCTAAAGCTCGACTCTACGAACATAAACCCTAATCCTAACCCTAACGAATTCTAACCATAACTCTGACCTTAAATGTGCTCGATTCTAACCCTAACACTAACTCGTCAATTTCAACACTAACCCTAAGCCTAAATGCACACCATTGTGACCCAAAATGCAATCCTGACCCTAAGCCTAACTCTAAACCACGATTCTACGAACACTAACCCTAAGTCTAACCCTAACGAAGTCTAACCATAACTCTAACCCGATTTGTGCTCGATTCTAACCCTAACACTAATTCGTCAATATCAACACGAATCCTAAGCCTAAAGGCACTCAATTCTGAGCGAAAATACAATCGTGGCACTAAGCCTGCTCCTAATCCTCGATTTTACGAAAGCAAACCTTAACTCTAACCACAGCGAATTCTAACCATAACTGAAACCCTAAATGTGATCCATTCTAACCCTAACACTAACTCGTCAATTTCAACACTATCCCTTAGCCTAAATGCACACCATTGTGACCCAAAATGCAATCCTGACCCTAAGCCTAACTCTAAACCTCGATTCTATGAACACTAACCCTAACTCTAACCCTAACGAATTCTAACCATAACTCTAACCCTAAATGTGCTCGATTCTAAACTTAACACTAAGTCGTCAATATCAACACTAATCCTAAGCCTAAATGCACTCGATGCTGACCCAAAATGCAATCCTGGCACTCAGCCAAACACTAAACCTCGATTTTCTGAACACAAACGTTAAATCCAACCATAACGATTTCTAACCATAACTCTAACCCTAAATGTGCTCGATTCTAACCCTAACACTAAGTCGTCAATATCAACACGAATCCTAAGCCTAAATGCACTCGATTCTGAACCAAAATGTAATCCTGGCATTAACCCTGCCCCTAAACCTCGATTTTATGAAAACAAACCTTAACTCTAACCACAGCGAATTCTACCCATAACTGCAACCCTAAATGTGATCCATTCTAACCCTAACACTAACTCGTCAATTTCAACACTGAACCTCAGCCTAAATGCACTTCATTCTGACGCAAAACGCAATCCTGACCCTAAGCCAAACCCTAAACCTCGATTCTATGAACATAAACCCTAATCCTAACCCTAACCCTAACGAATTCTAACCATAACTCTAACCCTAAATGTGCTCGATTCTAACCCTAACACTAATTCGTCAATTTCAACACTAACCCTAAGCCTAAATGCACTTGATTCTGACCCAAAATGCAATCCTGACCCTAATCCTAACCCTAAACCTTGATTCTACGAACACAAACCCTAATCGTAACCCTAACCCTAACGAATTCTAACCATAACTCTAACCCTAAATGTGCTCGATTCTAACCCTAACACTAATTCGTCAATTTCAACAAGAACCCTAAGCCTAAATGCACTTGATTCTGACCCAAAATGCAATCCTGACCCTAAGCCTAACCCTAAAGCTCGATTCTCCGAACACAAACCCTAATCGTAACCCTAACCCTAACGAATTCTAACCATAACTCTGACCTTAAATGTGCTCGATTCTAACCCTAACACTAACTCGTCAATTTCAACACTAACCCTAAGCCTAAATGCACACCATTGTGACCCAAAATGCAATCCTGACCCTAAGCCTAACTCTAAACCACGATTCTACGAACACTAACCCTAACTCTAACCCTAACGAAGTCTAACCATAACTCTAACCCGATTTGTGCTCGATTCTAACCCTAACACTAAGTCTTCAATATCAACACTAATCCTAAGCCTAAAGGCACTCAATTCTGAACGAAAATACAATCGTGGCACTAAGCCTGCTCCTAATCCTCGATTTTACGAAAGCAAACCTTAACTCTAACCACAGCGAATTCTAACCATAACTGAAACCCTAAATGTGATCCATTCTAACCCTAACACTAACTCGTCAATTTCAACACTATCCCTTAGCCTAAATGCACACCATTGTGACCCAAAATGCAATCCTGACCCTAAGCCTAACTCTAAACCTCGATTCTATGAACACTAACCCTAACTCTAACCCTAACGAATTCTAACCATAACTCTAACCCTAAATGTGCTCGATTCTAAACTTAACACTAAGTCGTCAATATCAACACTAATCCTAAGCCTAAATGCACTCGATGCTGACCCAAAATGCAATCCTGGCACTCAGCCAAACACTAAACCTCGATTTTCTGAACACAAACGTTAAATCCAACCATAACGATTTCTAACCATAACTCTAACCCTAAATGTGCTCGATTCTAACCCTAACACTAAGTCGTCAATATCAACACGAATCCTAAGCCTAAATGCACTCGATTCTGAACCAAAATGTAATCCTGGCACTAAGCCTGCCCCTAAACCTTGATTTTACGAAAACAAACCTTAACTCTAACCACAGCGAATTCTAACCATAACTGAAACCCTAAATGTGATCTATTCTAACCCTAACACTAACTCGTCAATTTCAACACTGAACTCCAGCACAAATGCAATTCATTCTGACGCAAAATGCAATCCTGACCCTAAGCCTAACCCTAAAGCTCGACTCTACGAACATAAACCCTAATCCTAACCCTAACGAATTCTAACCATAACTCTGACCTTAAATGTGCTCGATTCTAACCCTAACACTAACTCGTCAATTTCAACACTAACCCTAAGCCTAAATGCACACCATTGTGACCCAAAATGCAATCCTGACCCTAAGCCTAACTCTAAACCACGATTCTACGAACACTAACCCTAAGTCTAACCCTAACGAAGTCTAACCATAACTCTAACCCGATTTGTGCTCGATTCTAACCCTAACACTAATTCGTCAATATCAACACGAATCCTAAGCCTAAAGGCACTCAATTCTGAGCGAAAATACAATCGTGGCACTAAGCCTGCTCCTAATCCTCGATTTTACGAAAGCAAACCTTAACTCTAACCACAGCGAATTCTAACCATAACTGAAACCCTAAATGTGATCCATTCTAACCCTAACACTAACTCGTCAATTTCAACACTATCCCTTAGCCTAAATGCACACCATTGTGACCCAAAATGCAATCCTGACCCTAAGCCTAACTCTAAACCTCGATTCTATGAACACTAACCCTAACTCTAACCCTAACGAATTCTAACCATAACTCTAACCCTAAATGTGCTCGATTCTAAACTTAACACTAAGTCGTCAATATCAACACTAATCCTAAGCCTAAATGCACTCGATGCTGACCCAAAATGCAATCCTGGCACTCAGCCAAACACTAAACCTCGATTTTCTGAACACAAACGTTAAATCCAACCATAACGATTTCTAACCATAACTCTAACCCTAAATGTGCTCGATTCTAACCCTAACACTAAGTCGTCAATATCAACACGAATCCTAAGCCTAAATGCACTCGATTCTGAACCAAAATGTAATCCTGGCATTAACCCTGCCCCTAAACCTCGATTTTATGAAAACAAACCTTAACTCTAACCACAGCGAATTCTACCCATAACTGCAACCCTAAATGTGATCCATTCTAACCCTAACACTAACTCGTCAATTTCAACACTGAACCTCAGCCTAAATGCACTTCATTCTGACGCAAAACGCAATCCTGACCCTAAGCCAAACCCTAAACCTCGATTCTATGAACATAAACCCTAATCCTAACCCTAACCCTAACGAATTCTAACCATAACTCTAACCCTAAATGTGCTCGATTCTAACCCTAACACTAACTCGTCAATTTCAACACTAACCCTAAGCCTAAATGCACTTGATTTTGATCCAAAATGCAATCCTGACCCTAATCCTAACTCTAAACCACGATTCTACGAACACTAACCCTAACTCTAACCCTAACGAAGTGTAACCATAACTCTAACCCTAAATGTGCTCGATTCTAACCCTAACACTAATTCGTCAATTTCAACAAGAACCCTAAGCCTAAATGCACTTGATTCTGACCCAAAATGCAATCCTGACCCTAATCCTAACTCTAAACCTCGATTCTACGAACACTAACCCTAACTCTAAGCGTAACGAATTCTAACCATAACTCTAACCCTAAATGTGCTCGATTCTAACCCTAACACTAATTTGTCAATTTCAACACTAACCCTAAGCCTAAATGCACTTGATTCTGACCCAAAATGCAATCCTGACCCTAAGCCTAACTCTAAACCACGATTCTACGAACACTAACCCTAACTCTAACCCTAACGAATTCTAACCATAACTCTAACCCTAAATGTGCTCGATTCTAACCCTAACACTAATTCGTCAATTTCAACAAGAACCCTAAGCCTAAATGCACTTGATTCTGACCCAAAATGCAATCCTGACCCTAAGCCTAACCCTAAACCTAGATTCTACGAACACAAACCCTAATCGTAACCCTAACCCTAACGAATTCTAACCATAACTCTGACCTTAAATGTGCTCGATTCTAACCCTAACACTAACTCGTCAATTTCAACACTAACCCTAAGCCTAAATGCACACCATTGTGACCCAAAATGCAATCCTGACCCTAAGCCTAACTCTAAACCACGATTCTACGAACACTAACCCTAACTCTAACCCTAACGAAGTCTAACCATAACTCTAACCCGATTTGTGCTCGATTCTAACACTAACACTAAGTCGTCAATATCAACACGAATCCTAAGCCTAAAGGCACTCAATTCTGAACGAAAATACAATCGTGGCACTAAGCCTGCTCCTAATCCTCGATTTTATGAAAGCAAACCTTCACTCTAACCACAGCGAATTCTACCCATAACTGCAACCCTAAATGTGATCCATTCTAACCCTAACACTAACTCGTCAATTTCAACACTGAACCTCAGCCTAAATGCACTTCATTCTGACGCAAAACGCAATCCTGACCCTAAGCCAAACCCTAAACCTCGATTCTATGAACATAAACCCTAATCGTAACCCTAACCCTAACGAATTCTAACCATAACTCTAACCCTAAATGTGCTCGATTCTAACCCTAACACTAATTTGTCAATTTCAACACTAACCCTAAGCCTAAATGCACTTGATTCTGACCCAAAATGCAATCCTGACCCTAATCCTAACCCTAAACCTTGATTCTACGAACACAAACCCTAATCGTAACCCTAACCCTAACGAATTCTAACCATAACTCTAACCCTAAATGTGCTCGATTCTAACCCTAACACTAATTCGTCAATTTCAACAAGAACCCTAAGCCTAAATGCACTTGATTCTGACCCAAAATGCAATCCTGACCCTAAGCCTAACCCTAAACCTAGATTCTACGAACACAAACCCTAATCGTAACCCTAACCCTAACGAATTCTAACCATAACTCTGACCTTAAATGTGCTCGATTCTAACCCTAACACTAACTCGTCAATTTCAACACTAACCCTAAGCCTAAATGCACACCATTGTGACCCAAAATGCAATCCTGACCCTAAGCCTAACTCTAAACCACGATTCTACGAACACTAACCCTAACTCTAACCCTAACGAAGTCTAACCATAACTCTAACCCGATTTGTGCTCGATTCTAACCCTAACACTAATTCGTAAATATCAACACTAATCCTAAGCCTAAAGGCACTCAATTCTGAACGAAAATACAATCGTGGCACTAAGCCTTCTCCTAATCCTCGATTTTACGAAAGCAAACCTTAACTCTAACCACAGCGAATTCTAACCATAACTGAAACCCTAAATGTGATCCATTCTAACCCTAACACTAACTCGTCAATTTCAACACTATCCCTTAGCCTAAATGCACACCATTGTGACCCAAAATGCAATCCTGACCCTAAGCCTAACTCTAAACCTCGATTCTATGAACACTAACCCTAACTCTAACCCTAACGAATTCTAACCATAACTCTAACCCTAAATGTGCTCGATTCTAAACTTAACACTAAGTCGTCAATATCAACACTAATCCTAAGCCTAAATGCACTCGATGCTGACCCAAAATGCAATCCTGGCACTCAGCCAAACACTAAACCTCGATTTTCTGAACACAAACGTTAAATCCAACCATAACGATTTCTAACCATAACTCTAACCCTAAATGTGCTCGATTCTAACCCTAACACTAAGTCGTCAATATCAACACGAATCCTAAGCCTAAATGCACTCGATTCTGAACCAAAATGTAATCCTGGCACTAAGCCTGCCCCTAAACCTCGATTTTATGAAAACAAACCTTAACTCTAACCACAGCGAATTCTACCCATAACTGCAACCCTAAATGTGATCCATTCTAACCCTAACACTAACTCGTCACTTTCAACACTGAACCTCAGCGTAAATGCACTTCATTCTGAGGCAAAACGCAATCCTGACCCTAAGCCAAACCCTAAACCTCGATTCTAGGAACATAAACCCTAATCCTAATCCTAATCCTACCGAATTCTAACCATAAATCTAACCCTAAATGTGCTCGATTCTAACCCTAACACTAATTTGTCAATTTCAACACTAACCCTAAGCCTAAATGCACTTGATTCTGACCCAAAATGCAATCCTGACCCTAATCTTAACCCTAAACCTCGATTCTACGAACACAAACCCTAATCGTAACCCTAACCCTAACGAATTCTAACCATAACTCTAACCCTAAATGTGCTCGATTCTAACCCTAACACTAATTCGTCAATTTCAACAAGAACCCTAAGCCTAAATGCACTTGATTCTGACCCAAAATGCAATCCTGACCCTAAGCCTAACCCTAAACCTCGATTCTACGAACACAAACCCTAATCGTAACCCTAACCCTAACGAATTCTGACCATAACTCTAACCCTAAATGTGCTCGATTCTAACCCTAACACTAAGTCTTCAATATCAACACTAATCCTAAGCTTAAAGGCACTCAATTCTGAACGAAAATACAATCGTGGCACTAAGCCTGCTCCTAATCCTCGATTTTACGAAAGCAAACCTTAACTCTAACCACAGCGAATTCTAACCATAACTGAAACCCTAAATGTGATCCATTCTAACCCTAACACTAACTCGTCAATTTCAACACTAATCCTAAGCCTAAATTCACTCGATTCTTACCCAAAATGCAATTCTGATCCTAATTTTAATTCTAAACCTCGATTCTATCAACACAAACCCTCACCCTAACCATAACGAATTCTGACCATAACTCTAAACCTAAATGTGCTCGATTCTAACCCTAACACTAACTCGTCAATTTCAACACTAACCCTGAGCCTAAATCCACTTCTTTCTGACCCAAAATGCAATCCTGACCCTAAGCTTAACTCTAAACCACGATTCTAGTAACACTAACCCTAACTCTAAGCATAACGAATTCTAACCATATCTCTAACCCTAAATGTGCTCGATTCTAAACTTAACACTAAGTCGTCAATATCAACACTAATCCTAAACCTAAATGCACTCGATGCTGACCCAATATGCAATCCTGGCACTCAGCCTAACACTGAACCTCGATTTTCTGAACACAAACGTTAACTCCAACCATAACTATTTCTAACCATAACTCTAACCCTAAATGTGCTCGATTCTAACCCTAACACTAAGTCGTCAATATCAACACGAATCCTAAGCCTAAATGCACTCGATGCTGACCCAAAATGTAATCCTGGCACTAAGCCTGCCCCTAAACCTCGATTTTGTGAAAACAAACCTTAACTCTAACCACAGCGAATTCTAACCATAACTGAAACCCTAAATGTTATCCATTCTAACCCTAACACTAACTCGTCAATTTCAACACTGTACCTCAGCCTAAATGCACTTCATTCTGACGCAAAATGCAATCCTGACCCTAAGCCAAACCCTAAACCTCGATTCTATGAACATAAACCCTAATCCTAACCCCAACCCTAACGAATTCTAACCATAACTCTAACCCTAAATGTGCTCGATTCTATCCCTAACACTAATTCGTCAATTTCAACACTAACCCTAAGCCTAAATGCACTTGATTCTGACCCAAAATGCAATCCTGACCCTAAGCCTAACCCTAAACCTCGATTCTATGAATACAAACCCTAATCGTAACCCTAACAATAACGAATTCTAACCATAACTCTAACCCAAAATGTGCTCGATTCTAACCCTAACACTAACTCGTCAATTTCAACACTAACCCTAAGCCTAAATGCACACCATTGTGACCCAAAATGCAATCCTGACCCTAAGCTCAACTCTAAACCACGATTCTAGGAACACTAACCCTAACTCTAACCCTAACGAATTCTAACCATAACTCTAACCCTATTTGTTCTCGATTCTAACCCTAACACTAATTCGTCAATATCAACACTAATCCTAAGCCTAAAGGCACTCAATTCTGACCGAAAATACAATCGTGGCACTAAGCCTGCCCCTAATCCTCGATTTTACGAACACAAACCTTAACTCTAACCACAGCGAATTCTAACCATAACTGAAACCCTAAATGTGATCCATTCTAACCCCAACACTAACTCGTCAATTTCAACACTATCCCTTAGCCTAAATGCACACCATTGTGACCCAAAATGCAATCCTGACCCTAAGCCTAACTCTAAACCTCGATTCTACGAACACTAACCCTAACTCTAACCCTAACGAATTCTAACCATAACTCTAACGCTTAATATGCTCGATTCTAACCCTAACACTAACCCGTCAATTTCAACACTAATCTTAAGCCTAAATGCACTCGATTAAGACCCAAAATGCAATCCTGACCCTAAGCCTAACCATAAACCTTGATTCTACTTACACAAACCCTAATCCTAACCCTAATCCTAACGAATTCTAATCATAACTCTAACAGTAAATGTGCTCGATTCTAACCCTAACACCAACTCGTCAATTTCAACACTAACCTTAAGCCTAAATGCACCCCATTTTGACTCACAATGCAATCCTGACCCTAAGCCCATCTCAAAACCACGATTCCACGAACACAAACCCTAATCCTAGCCCTAATCCTAACGAATTCTAACCATAACTCTAACCCGATTTGTGCTCTATTCTAACCCTAACACTAAGTCGTCAATATCAACACAAATCCTAAGCCTAAATGCACTCGATTCTGACCCAAAGTGTAATCCTGGCACTAAGCCTGCCCCTAAACCTCGATTTTACGAACACAAACCTTAACTCTAACCACAGCGAATTCTAACCATAACTGAAACCCTAAATGTGATCGATTCTAACCCGAACACTAACTCGTCAAATTTCAACACTAACCCTTAGCCTAAATGCACTCCATCGTGACATAAAATGGAATCCTGACCCTAAGCCTAACCCTAAACCTCGATTCTACGAACATAAACCCTAATTCTCACCCTAACCCTAACGAATTCTAACCATAACTCTAACCTTTAATGTGCTCGATTCTAACCCTAACACTAACTCGTCAATTTCAACACTACCTCTAAGCCTAAATGCACTTCTTTTTGACCCAAAATGCAATACTGACCCTAAGCTTAACTCTAAACCACGATTCTACGAACACTAACCCTAACTCTAACCCTAACGAATTCTAACCATAACTCTAACCCTATTTGTTCTCGATTCTAACCCTAACACTAATTCGTCAATATCAACACTAATCCTAAGCCTAAAGGCACTCAATTCTGAACCAAAATACAATCGTGGCACTAATCCTGCCTCTAATCCTCGATTTTACGAACACAAACCTTAACTCTAACCACAGCGAATTCTAACCATAACTGAAACCCTAAATGTGATCCATTCTAACCCTAACACTAACTCGTCAATTTCAACACTATCCCTAAGCCTAAATGCACTCGATGCTGACCCAAAATGCAATCCTGGCACTCAGCCTAACACTAAACCTCGATTTTCTGACCACAAACGTTAAATCCAACCATAACGATTTCTAACCATAACTCTAACCCTAAATGTGCTCGATTCTAACCCTAACACTAAGTCGTCAATATCAACACGAATCCTAAGCCTAAATGCACTCGATGCTGACCCAAAATGTAATCCTGGCACTAAGCCTGCCCCTAAACCTCGATTTTACGAACACAAACCTTAACTCTAACCACAGCGAATTCTAACCATAACTGAAACCCTAAATGTGATCGATTCTAACCCTAACACTAACTCGTCAATTTCAACACTAACCCTAAGCCTATATGCACTCCATTCTGACCTAAAATGGAATCCTGACCCTAAGCCTAACCCTAAACCACGATTCTACGAACACAAACCCTAATCCTAACCCTAACCCTAACGAATTCTAACCATAACTCTAACCCTAAATGTGCTCGATTCTAACCCTAACACTAACTCGTCAATTTCAACACTACCTCTAAGCCTAAATGCACTTCTTTTTGACCCAAAATGCAATCCTGACCCTAAGCCTAACCCTAAACCACGATTCTACGAACACTAACCCTAATTCTAAGCGTAACGAATTCTAACCATAACTCTAACCCTAAATGTGCTCGATTCTAACCCTAACACTAACTCGTCAATTTCAACACTAACCCTAAGCCTAAATGCACTCCCGTTGTGGCCTAAAATGGAATCCTGAGTCTAAGCCTAACTCTAAACCTAGATTCTATGATCACTAACCCTAACTCTAACCCTAACGAATTCTAACCATAACTCTAACCCTAAATGTGCTCGATTCTAAACTAAACACTAAGTCGTCAATATCAACACTAATCCTAAGCCTAAATGCACTCGATGCTTACCCAAAATGCAATCCTGGCACTAAGCCTAACACTAAACATCGATTTTCTGAACACAAACCTTAACTCTAACAATAACAAATTCTAACCATAACTCTAAACCTAAATATGCTTGATTCTAACCCTAACACTAACTCGTCAATTTCAACACTAACCCTAAGCCTAAATGCACACCATTGTGACCCAAAATGCAGTCCTGACCCTAAGCCTAACTCTAAACCACGATTCTACCAACACTAACCCTAACTCTAACCCTAACGAATTCTAACCATATCTCTAACCCTATTTGTGCTCGATTCTAACCCTAACACTAATTCTTCAACATGAACACTAATCCTAAGCCTAAATGCACTCAATTCTGACTGAAAATGCCATCCTGGCACTAAGCCTTCCCCTAAACCTCCATTTTACGAACACAAACCTTAACTTTAACCACAGCGAATTCTAACCATAACTGAAACCCTAAATGTGATCCCTTATAACCCTAACACTAACTGGTCAATTTCAACACTAAACCTCAGCCTAAATGCACTTCATTCTGACCCAAAATGCAATCCTGATCCTAAGCCTAACCATAAACCTCGATTCTACGAACATAAACCCTAATCCTAACCCTAACCCTAACGAATTCTAACCATAACTCTAACCCTAAATGTGCTCGATTCTAACCCTAACACTAATTCGTCAATTTCAACACTAAAACTCAGCCTAAATGCACTTTATTCTGACCCAAAATGCAATCCTGACCCTAAGGCTAACTCTAAACCTCGATTCTACGAACACTAACCCTCACCCTATCCCTAACGAATTCTAACCATAACTCTAACCCTAAATTTGCTCGATTCTAACCCTAACACTAACCCGTCAATTTCAACACTACCCCCAAGCCTAAATGCACTCGATTATGACCCACAATGCAATTCTGATCCTAATTCTAACTCTAATCCTCGATTCTACGAACGCAAACCCTAACCCTAACCCTAACGATTTCTAACCATAACTCTAACCCTAACCCTAACACTTATTCTAACCCTAAACCTAAACCTTAATGCTAACCCTAACCCTAACCCTAACCCTATCCAGAAGCCTAAATGCCTAGATTCAATTCTAACCCTAACCCTAACCCTAACCCTAACCCCAGGCATAACCATAACAGTAACCCTAAATGTACTCGATTCTAACCCAACCATTAACCCTAACCCTAACCCTAACGCTAAGCCTAACCCTAACCCTAACTGTAACCATAACTCTAACCCTAACCCTTACCCTAAATGCGCTCGATTCCAACCCTAACCATAACCCAAAACCTAACCCTAACCCTAACCCTACCCCTAACACTAACCCTAACCTTCACACTTGACTCTAACCTTAACCTTAACCCTAACCTGACCCTAACCCTAACCCTAACCCTAAATGCACTGTAAGCCAAACTCTAACCCTAACCGTAACCCTAAACCTTACCCTAACCCTAACCCTAAACCTAACCCTAACCCTAATTCTAAATGCATTCTCACCCTAACCCTAACCCTAACCTAACCCTAACCCTAACCCTAACCCTAAATGCGCTCGATTCTAACCCTAACCATAACCCAAAACCTAACCCTAACCCTAACCCTACCCCTAACACTAACCCTAGCCCTAACACTTGACTCTAACCTTAACCTTAACCCTAACCCTAACCCTAACCCTAAATCTGAACCTAACCCTAACCCTAACCCTAACCCTAATTCTAAATGCATTCTCACCCTAACCTTAACCCTAACCTAACCCTAACCCTAACCCTAAATGCCTCAATTCCATTCTAACCCTAACCCTAACCCTAACCCTAACACTGACACTAAATGCACTCGATTCTAACCCTACCCCTAACCCTAACACTAACCCTAACGCAAACCTGAACCCTAACACTAACCCTAACTCTAACACTTGACTCTAACCCTAACTTTTACTCTAACTCTAACCCTACCACTAACCCTAACCCTAACCTAACCCTAACCCTAACCCTAACTGTAACCGTAAATGCACTTGATTCAAACCCTAACCCTAACCCTAAATTTGCTGGATTCTAGCACTAATCCCAACACTAACAATAACCCTAACACTTGACTCTAACCCGAACCTTAACCCTAACACTAAGCCTAATCCGAACCCTAAATGCCCTAAGCTGAACCCTAACACTAAACCTAACCCTAACCATAACCTCAACCCTAACCCTAACCCTTACCCTAACCCTAACCATAACCATAACCATAACCCTAACCCTAACCCTAACCCTGAATGTGCACAATTCTATGAGGCCCTCAATTCGATTCTATCGATTCAAACCCTAACCCTAACCCTAAATTCCCTGGATACAAGCAGTAATCCCAACACTAACCTTAACACTAACATTTGACCCTAACCCTAACCTTAACCCTAAATGCCCAAAGCCTAACCCTAACCCTAACCATAACCTCAACCCTAACCCTAACCCTAACTCTAACCCTAACCCTAACCTTAACCCTAACCCTAACCCTAACCCTAACCCTAACCCTAAGCCTAAATATGCTCGATTCTATCACTCCCTCAATTCCGTTCTATCTATTCTAACCCTAACCCTAACCCCAACCATAACCCTATCACTAACCCAAACCCTAACACTTGACTCTAACCCTAACCATAACGGTAACCCTAACCCTGACACTAACCCTAACCCTAACACTGACCCAAAATGCACTCGATTCTATCACGCCTTCGATTAGATTCCATTGATTCTAACCCTAACCCTAACCCTAACACTAACTCTAATGCTAAGCTTAAATGCGCTCGATTCTAACACTAACCCTAACGCAAACGCTAACCCTAACCCTAACCATAACCCTAACACAAAGCCTAACCCTAACACTTGACTCTAACCCTAACCTTTACTCTAACTCTAACCCTACCACTAACCCTAACCCTAAACTTAACCCTAATCCTAACCCTAACCCTAAATGCACTCTAGCCCTAACCATAACCCTAATCCTAACCCTAACCTAAACCTAACCCTAACCCTAACCCTATCCCTAACCCTAAATGCCTCAATTCGATTCTAACCCTAATCCTAACCCTAACCCTAACCCTAACCCTAAATGCACTCGATTCTAACCCTACCCCTAACCCTAACACTAACTCTAAAGCTAAGTTTAAATGCGCTCGATTCTAAAACTAACCCTAACGCAAACGCTAACCCTAACCATAACGCTAACCATAACCCTAACACTAACCCTAACCCTAACACTTGACTCTATCCCTAACCTTTACTCTAACTCTAACCCTACCACTAACCTTAACCCTAAATTAACCCTAATCCTAACCGTAACCATAAATGCACTCTAACCCAAACCCTAACCCTAACCGTAACCGTAAATGTGCTCAATTCAAACCCCAACCCTAACCCTAAATTCGCTGAATTCTAGCACTAATCCCAACACTAACCATAACACTAACACTTGACTCTAACCCTAACCTAAACCCTAACACTAAGCCTAACCCTAACCCTAAATGTCCTAAGCTGAACCCTAACACTAACCTTAACCCTAACCATAACCTCAACCCAAACCCTAACCCTTACTCTAACCCTAACCCTAAACATAACCATAACCATAACCCTAACCCTAACCCTAACCCTAACCCTAACCCTAACCCTAAATGCGCTCGATTGTATGAGGCCCTCGATTCGATTCTATCAATTCTAACCGTAATCCTAACCCTATCCCTAACCCTAACACTAAATGCACCTGATTCGAACCCTAACAGTAACCCTAACCCTAACCCTAACCCTAAATACACTCGATTCCATCCCTAACACTGACCGTCACACTAACCCTAACCCTAACCCAAACCCTAACCTAACCCTAACCCTAACCCGAACCCTGACCCTAAATGCACTCGATTCTATCATGCCCTCGATTTGATTCTATTGATTCTAACCCTAACCCTAACCCTAAATGCACTCGATTCTAACTCTAACACTAACCCTAACCCTAACCCTAACCATAAATGCGCTTGATTCCAACCCTAACCATAAGGCAAAACCAAACCCAAACCCTAACCTAACACTAACACTAACCCTAACCCTAAATCTAAACCTAACCCTAACCGTAACTCTAAATGCACTCTAACCCTAACCCTAACCCTAACCCTAATCCTGACACTAAATGCCCTAAGCCTAACCCTAACCCTAAAATGAACCCTAACCGTAACCCCAACCCTAACCCTTATCCTCACCCTAACACTAACCGTAACCGTAAATGCGCTCGATTCAAACCCTAACCCTAACCCTAAATTCGCTGGATACTAGCACTAATTCCAACACCAACCGTAACCCTAACACTTGACCCTAACCCTAACCTTAACCCTAACCCTAAGCCTAACCCTAACCCTAAATGCCCAAAGCCTAACCCTAACCCTAAGCCTAACCCTAACCATAACCTCAACCCTAACCCTAACCCTAACTCTAACGCTTACCCTAACCATGACCTTAACCATAACCCTTACCCTATCCCTAACCCTAACCCTAATCCTAAGTGGGCTCGATTCTATGAGTCCCTCGATTCGATTCTATCTATTCTAACCCTAACCCAAACCCTAACGCAAACCCTAACCCTAACCCTAACCATAACCATAACACTAACCCAAACCCTAACACTTGACTCTAACCCTAACCTTAACCGTAACCCTAACCCTAACATTAACCGTAACCCTGACCCTAACCCTAACCCTATCCCTAACACTAAATGCCTCAATTCAATTCTAACCCTAACCCTAAATGCACTCTAGCCCTAACTGTAACACTAACCCTAACCCTAACCTAACCCTAACCCTAACCCTATCCCGAACACTAAATGCCTCAATTCGATTCTAACCCTAACCCTAACCCTAACACTAACCCTAAATGCACTCAATTCTAACTCTACCCCTAATCCTAACCCTAACCCTAACGGAAACCCTAACCCTAACCCTCACCCTAACCATAACCCTAACACTAACCCTAACCCTAACACTTGCCTCTAACCCTAACCTTTACTCTAACCCTAACCCTACCACTAACCCTAACCCTAAACTTGACCCTAATCCTAACCCTAACCATAAATGCACTCTAACCCTAACCCTAACCCTAACCTAACCCTAACCCTAACCCTAACCGTAACCGTAAATGCGCTCAATTCAAACCCTAACCCTAACCCTAAATTCGCTGGATTCTACCACTAATCCCAACACTAAGAATAACCCTAACACTTGACTCTAACCCTAACCTTGACTCTAACCCTAACCCTACCACTAACCCTAACCCTAAACTTGACCCTAATCCTAACCCTACCCATAAATGCACTCTAACCCTAACCCTAACCCTAACCTAACCCTAACCCTAACCCTAACCCTAACCCTAACAGTAAATGTGCTCGATTCAAACCCTAACCCTTACCCTAAATTCGCTGGATTCTAGCACTAATCCCAACACTAAGAATAACCCTAACACTTGACTCTAACCCTAACCTTAACCCTAACACTAAGCCTAATCCGAACCCTAAATGCCCTAAGCCGAAGCCTAACACTAACCCTAACCCTAACCATAACCTCAACCCTAACCCTAACCCTTACTCTAACCCTAACCCTAACCCTAACTATAACCATAACCCTAACCCTAACCCTAACCCTAAATACGCTCGATTCTAACCCTAACACTAACCCTAACCCTAACCCTAACCCTAACCCTAAATGCACTGGACTCCAACCCTAACACCAACCCTAACCCTAACCCAAATCCTAACCCTAACCCTAACTCTAATAATAAACGACAAACCTAACCCTAACCCTTACCCTAACCCTAACCCTAAATGCACTCGAACCCTGACCCTAACCCTAACCCTAAACCGAACCCTAGCCCTAACCCTAACCCTAACCCTAAACCTAACCCTAAATGCATTCGGACTCTAACCCTAACCCTAACCCTAACCTAACCCTAACCCTAACCCTAACCCTAACCCTAAATGCACTCTAACCCTAACCCTAACCCTAATCCTAACCCTAATCCTAACCCTAACCCTAACCCTAACCTTAACCATAAACGACAAACCTAACCCTAACCCTAACCCTAAATGCATTCGGACCCTAACCCTAACCCCAACCCTAACCCTAAGCCTAACCCTAACCCTAACCCCAACCCTAACCCTAACCCTAACCCTAACCCCAACCGTAACCCTAAATGCCCTAAGCCTAACTCTAACACTAACCCTAACCCTAACCATTACCCCAATCCTAATCCTAACCGTAACTCTAACACTAACACTAACCCTAACCCTAACCCTACCCCTAACCCTAAAATGAACCCTAACCCTAACCCTAACACTAACACTAACACTAACCCTAACACTAACCCTAAACCCTAACACTACCCCTAACCCTAACCCTAACCCTATCCCCAATCCTAACCCTAACCCTAACCCTAACCCTAACCCTAAATGCACTCAATTCTATCAGGCCCTCGATTCGATTCTATCGATTCTAACCCTAACCCTAACCTTAAAACTAACCCTAACACTAACCCTAACACTAACCCTAAACCCTAACGCTAACCCTAACCCTAACTCTAACTCTAAAATGAACCCTCACCCTAACCCTATCACTAACCCTAACCCTAACCCTAAATGCGCTCTATTCTAACCCTAACCGTAACCCAAAACCTAACCCTAACCCTAACCCTAACCCTAACACTAACCCTAACCCTAACACTTGACTCTAACCCTAACCTTAACCCTAACCCTAACCCTAGCCCTGACCCTAATCCTAACCCTAAGCCTAACCCTCAACCTAACCGTGACCCTAACCCTAAATGCACTCTAAACCTAACCCTAACCCTAACCCTAACCCTTACCCTAACCATAACCATACCACCAACCCTAACCCTAACACTAACACTAACCCTAGCCCTAACCATAACCCCAACCTTAACCCTAACCCTAACTCTAACCCTAACCCTCACTCTAACCCTAATCCTAACCCTAACCCTAAACCCTAATGGTAACCCTAACCCTAACCCTAACCCTAAAATGAACCCTAACCCTAACCCGAACCCTCAATATGCTCGATTCAAACCCTAACCCTAACCCTAAATTCGCTGGATTCTAGCACTAATTCCAACACTAACCATAACCCTAACACTTGTCTCTACCCCTAACCTTAACCCTAACCCTAAGCCTAACCCTAACCCTAAATGCCCTAAGCCTAACCCTAACACTAACCCTAACCCTAACCATAACCTCAACCCTAACCCTAACCCTAACTCTTACCCTAACCCTAACCCTAACCATAACCATAACGCTAACACTAACCCTAACCCTTACCCTAACCCTAAATGCACTCGATTCTAACCCTAACTCTAACCCTAACCCTAACCCTAAATAACCTCTCATTTTTCCTTCTAGGACATCCTCCTCACCTTGAAAAGTGCTGTGGAGAAATACCATGAAGCTATGGAAAAGGCAGCAGAGGACGGCAAAGCTAGAATTAACGAAAACGCTGCTGAGCTGAAGAGAGAGTTAAATGCACTCGATTCTATCATTTAGACTGTTAAATCGACTCGTTTTGTTCAAAATTTAAACGAACATGTGAAGGTTCAAAGTTTTGAGAGAGGGACTACGCAGTGAGACCATTTGAGTGTTAGGATAACAGACTGTGGCTCTCTGGATGAAAATTAAAACGGACTTTGACATAGAATGATCTGGTTTTAATGATTCACTTTAAAGAAATCACTTGTCAATAAAGTAATTTTCCTCAGAATTCACGACTGGACTCTGGTCATTTGTCAGGAGGACTGAGGAGATCCAGAAAAGCAAGGGCTTTAGAGGTGTTTTTGTTTGCTTTGGAGGAGGAGCTGCTTTGCAGGTCCACTCTTCTTTGTTTCTATTGGGCTCTCTTCCATCCATGATGTCACTGGACCCTCACATGAACTCTGGGAGCTTAGTGCTGTTACCATCACTGTTTTAGAGAAAACAGGCTCAGAGGGTTCACTGACTTGCTCAGTCATCCAACAGAAGGTTGGCTTCCAATCCACGTCCTCATGCCCAGCACTGCTGGGCCCCAGGAAGTCTTCTTTACCACATACCCCTACATGCCTGACAGGCAGAGGAGCTTTGTTCTCCCAAAATCTGACCAGTAGTTTAGTTTTCCTTTGTCGCCAAAGACATCAGTGGTGTTAACAGCTCTTCCTTTCATGCTTACACCAAGTGTTAGTGAAACATGCAAGTCCTAACCAAGTGTAGTATTTGGGACTTTGACCTGGAAGAAGGGAATTCCTCCTTGACCCCTGGTCTTACCTATGAACTGCTGGAACATCTAGATGTTGTGTGGTTTGTGAAGTTAGAATTGTGAAACTGAGGATGCTTCTCTCTCAGAATTTATCTGAAAACTACTCTTTTCACTGTACATCTATTCTGAGTTTATTTAATCCAATTTTAAGTGGGATTTGGATGATTCACCACCACAAAGATATACAGAAGGCAGCTTCCAGTTTTGTTTTGTTTTTTTTTTTTTTCGGAGTCTAGTCAGCAAACTGCTGTGGGTGGAGCCAATATTTAATTTCACGTTGCAACTGACATTTCGAGTAATTAATCTATTTTATCACAAAGCAAGGGAAATCGAAATTTGTACCTAGCAGGGTTCGTATGTATCTGATTAGAGATTAACAAGATGTTTCTATGCTTCCTATTTTTCATAGCACCAAGGGAAGTTTTATGTTGAATTCCATTTTCAGATAAAATGCCCATCGTGGATTCCAATTAAGTCAACTGTGTTTATCACTTTGATTAAAATACACTTCTTGAGGTACAGAGCCAAGATGGTGGAGTAAAGGCAGGATCAGAGTTCTCCCAAATTCCCCTACAACAAGTTTAAAATAATGCCTTAAGACAAATTCTGTAAAACAGTGTTGAGTGGGGGTGAAAACCTTTTCTAGCCTGAGACAACTTAGAGGGTTACCAAGAAATATGTGTGTCTGGTGTGAGTGACCAGCAGCCCAGCAGCCAGCCTGGTTACAAGGAGATTGCAGAGGACCTTTTGCTGTCACTAGGTGCATTATAGGAGCACTAGTGTTGGTTAGATTGTGTTAAAGGGGACTCCCACTTCCTGACCCTCACCCAGGTAAGCCACTTGAGCAGGAGAAGGGGGGCCTGTATTCAAGAGAAGAGGGCTTGTGGCTTCATTGACCAGATCCTCAACCCCCATGCCCTCTGCCATGTAGTCTGGCCCCAACTCTAAATGCACCTCTCCCCTCCCATGGCTCCAGGATTCTACTCATTCCCTTTCAAATGGGTTTCTGCCACCACTGTGCACTTCAGTTGAGAGAGGGAGGTCTCAGTTACTCACTAAAACACTGCAGCAATTGAGAACTGGACCCCCTCCCTTCCAGGAGCTTCTTCCATGGGCTGAAAACATTTAATGACCATGCCCAAAGAGAAACTCCAAAGGCTCATACTTGATAAGTCCTCAAAGAACTTCATAGGAAAAGAGAATTTAATTTATTTAATTAATTAATTTAATTATCCATTTTGTACTTCATAATGTTCTCTATTTCTTGTTGGGTCATAAATTTCTCCATTCCTACAAATGTGACAAATATACTATTCCTTGCTCCTCTAATTTGTTTGTAGGATCCATCTTTATGCCTACATCATGTATTCATTTGGAGTTTATTCTTGTGTGGTGTCAGACACTGGTTTATGCCCAGTTTCCTCCACACTGTTATCCAGTTTTCCCAGCAATTTTTGACAAATAGTGAGTTCTTATCCCAGAAGCTGAGGTCCTTGAGTTTATCAAACAGTAGATATTTTTTTCTAGTTCTTGAAAATAATTATCTGGTAGTTTGATTGGTATGGCACTGAATAAGTAAGTTAATTTAGGTAGAATCGCCATTTTTATTACATTAGCTCGGCCAACCCCCGAGCAATTGATGTTTTCCCACTAACATAGATCTGACTTTATTTGTGTATAAAGTATTTTGTAATTGTGTTCATATAGTCCCTGGGTTTGTTTTGGCAGGTAGATTCCCAGATGTTTTATAGTGTCTACCATAGCTTTAAATGGGATTTCTCTTTCTATCTCTTGGCTTTGTTTTTGTAACCTGCAGCTCTGCAAAAGTTTTTTTATTATTTCAAGTAGTTTTTTACTTGATTCTCTGTGATTCTCTTAAGTATATCATCATATCATCTGCAAAGAGTGATAACTTAGTTTCTTATTTGCCTATTCTAATTCCTTCAGTTTCTTTTTCTTTTCTTATTGCTACAACTAGAATTTCTAATACCATACTGAATAACAGTGGTGTTAATGGACATCCTTGTTTCATCCTTGATCTTATTGGAAAAGCCTCTAATATTTAATTGCAAATAATGCTTGCTGATGGTTTTAGGTAGATACTACTTATTATTTTATGGAAAGTTCCATTTATTCCTATGCTTTCCAGCGTTTTCAACAGGAATGGGTATTGTATTTTGTCAAAAGCCTTTTCTGCATCTATTGAGCTAATCATGTGTTTTCTGTTAGTTTTGTTGCTGATATGATCAATAATGCTAATTGTTTTTCTAATATTGAGCCAGCTCTGCATTCCTGGTATAAATCCTACCTGGTCATAATGTATTATTCTCATGATAAGTTGCTGTATTCTTTTTGCTAATATCTTATTTAAAATTTTTACATCTATATTCATTAGAGAAATTGGTCTTTAATTTTCTTTGTTTTGATTCTTCCTGGTTTAAGTATTCGAACCATATTTGTATCATAAAAAGAACTTGGTAGGACTCATTCTTTGGCAATTTTCCCAAATTGTATTTGAATTAACTGTTCTAAATTTCTCCCCCCTCTTTCCACTCCCCCTCCCCAGGAGGGCCTGCAATTTTATGGGCTGTACATGTATGATTAAACTAAACCTTTCCACATTAGTCATTCTGAAAGAAGAATCAGAACAAAAGTGAAAAACAATAAAAAAAAGAAAATACTCTGCTTTGATCTGTATTCAGAGTGCATAGATTTTTCTTTAGATGTGGATAGCATTTTTCTTCGTGAGTCTTTTGGAGTTGTCTTAGATCATCAAAGTCAGTCATGGAAGGATGTTGCTGTTACTGTCTAGAATACCTCACTCACTATCAGTTCATGCAGGCCTTCCCAGGTTTTTTCTGAAGTCTGCCTGTTCACCATTTTTTAAGGCACAACAGTATTCCATTATATTCTGTATCAATAAGCACCCCAACATACACAAGGGGGCCTGGTGTCACAGGTTCTTACATCTGCATTTATAAAAGGAAAGGCAACTTTTGAGGGGTTAACAATCACTTTAGTTACATTCAACATGCAGAGACCAACCTTCCAATTATCTATCCATTACATACATACATACATACATACATACATACATACATACATACATACATACATAAATACATAGCTACCAGAGAGAAGCACAGACTTTTGGGTTGTCAAAGCTGCTTAGTGACTTCCCAGAGTCTCATTTGGCACATAGACCTTTGTAAACTAAGCTCCAAAGTAAAACCTCCCTTCTGAGTACATGTACTCTTTTCAGAGCTACAGGGCATGACCCCTGCTGACCCAGTGCCTAATTAGCAATCCTTCAAAAGTGTAGGCCTTCATAGGAGACAAGCCTCCCTTAATCAAACTTCCTTCAATATACCTGAGGCCTATCAAGAGGAGGGAAAGATTTTTAACTCCAAATGCATATTCATATACCACAACTTGTTCATCTATTGCCCAGTTGATAAGCATCCGCTCAGTTTCCAATTCTTTGCCCCCACAAACAGAGGTGCTATAAATATTTTTGTACATGTGGGTCCTTTTCTTTTTTTGAATCAGTTTACAACTCCACAATGTATTAGTGTTCCAATTTTTCCATATTTCTAACATTTATCATTTTCCTGTTTTGTCATGTTAACCAATATGATAAGTATGATGTTGTTTGTGTGTTGTTTTAATTTGCATTCTTAAATTTCTTTATCTGAAAACTGACTGTGTAAGTATAACAGAAAGTATTAGAGATTTAAAACATGAAACAACACTGTCAAATGACATCAAATTGGCTGAATTTCTGCATTATCTCATAGGAAAATCACTTCATCCATCTGTTCATTTGACACTAGGCTGCATTCAGAGTAGAACGGAGCCATTCTGATCCCACTACATTTAATTCTGGCCTCCTAACCCTATCACCCTAATGCCGAATGTTAAGTCTATTTTATATCAAGATCTGATCTGGGGCTCAAAGAGCCAAATGATCCAATGGGAGAGAACATTATCTTTTAGATGAGGAAAATCTCCCTCTGATCAATCTACACTGACTGTGCTCCATCTTCCTGCCCCTTTCAATTAGTCTGGTGCCCAAGTGGGATCTTTGCAGTCTGCTCAGAAGGAGGCATGGGGGTGGGACGGGACAGAGTGGGAAGGGGGGAGTTGTGAGGAAGGGGCAGCCCCCAGAGATGAGGATTGAGGTGGGGTGGGCCCAGGTGGGTTAGGGTTAGGCCAAGGCCACCTGATGGAGGGCAGGGCTTGAGGAATAGGGTCTTGCTGGGTCCTGATTGGAGGGGCAGGGCTCTTGGAACTAGGAGGCCCCTACCAGTGTGGGCTGGTGGGAAGTCAGGGAGCTGACATCACTGCTTCCCAGAAGGGTGCACCCCTGACTCTCTCCTCTTCTGACCTCCTGGTGGGTCCCTCTGGAGTCATGGACTGGACAACAAGTGCCCACGCATCTAGCACAGCGTGGATGTAATAACTAAATAGTAATTGTTTCTCACCAAATCACCCTGAGGGTATTCCCCTCCCAGTTTGATTTTCTTTATTAAAGGGGCCATCCCTTGAGTAACTTAAAGCAGCGCACTCATTGAATGGGTGTATCTCTCACTCAGTGAGAGTGTGATAAGACCTCAGCCTGAAAGGGCCAGGGTCTCCCATTGCATCCTGGGCCGTCTCCAGTCGTTCTGATGAATATCAGGCCACTGGACCCAGCTTGCTCAGGAGGAGAAAGTGAAGCTGGTGACCTTGCACAGCCTTCCCTCCCGCAAATCAAAGTCAACAGCAAGTTCTGTCATCATCCCGATGTCATTGTCCTCCTGCAGAATGAAGGAAAAAACTCAAGCCTCCTGGTGGGTTTCTGTCAGGTCTGCTAGGTGCACACCTCCCCCTGGGGCCTGGCCACTGGCCACTTCCCTTCCTACCCTCCAGCCGTGCCCAAGTCCCCTCAGGACCCTCAGTGACTCCTCCCCAACCTTCCCACTTTGCCCCTGGGGACCCCAAAGTACAGCTTTCAGCCCTTCAGCAAACCTGGGTGTCACATGTCCCTGCCCCTTCCCCCGCCCAAGCACCCACCCCAGCGACCCCACCTGGATACCAGAGTCAGAACTCTCCCTCTGTCTCTGGTCTGTCTGGACCCACAAGTCCTGTCTCCCTGTCCTGCCCCCTGGAAGCTCAGCCACTCCCCCCACCCCAGGACCCCACCCAGGATGCTCCTGCCTGCCTTCTTTATCTGGACCCTGGCTTTGGGTTGCTTCCCCATTGGACCCCAGGCATTGGCTCCCCTGCTCGACGGGGAGTCCCAGGAGGCCCTGGGCTCCTAGTTAGACCCCAGGACTCAGCCCAAACCTCTGCTAATTTGTTGCAATAATTTGATACTGATAGCAATTATATCCAAATCTACTGTGAATTTTCTCTTTTCACTTGAATGTGTTTGTCCTTGGATAGGCCTTAAAAAGATGCTTTCAGAGAGATAGAGTCATTGGTTTGTGCTACAGGTATCCTAAGAAAGGGCACCAGTCTTATAAATGTTGGTCTGAAAGGTTCAGTGTCCAATTCTAAAGTTTTAAGGGGTGGACACAGAAGTGAAAAGTTAGGATCATAGCAGATTCTACAGGTTTTGTCACTGATTATTAAGCACTTTTGAAACACTTTCTTACAATCGACGTCACTCACTCCCCCCACACTCCCTTCCCTTGAGTCAAGAGGGTATCTCAGTAAGACTGCAAACAACCCTGGAGTTTTTCTATTAATTCCTCCCATCCCAGATCAGATTACCACGTTTTTCCCCCACCTGGAAAGAGGAAAGAGGGGAAGGGGCAGAAGCTACAGCCTGGAAGTATCCAGATTCAGCACACAGTCACAGCTCTGGGGAGAGGGTGAAGGGGGACAGGTCAAGATAAAAAAGCCAGCCAATCCTCTGCAAGACAACTCATTCTTCAATCAATAATTTTATATGAGAGGCAGCTAGGTGGTGCAGTGGGTAGAGTACCAGTGCAGGAGTCAGGAGGACCTGAGTTCAAATCTCACCTCAGACACTTGACACTCACTAGCTGTGTGACCTTGGGCAAGTCACTTAACCCCAATTGCCTCATCTTGGGTCATTTTCAGTCATCCTGATGAATATCTGGTCACTGGATGGCTCTAGAGGAGAAATGAGACTGGTGACCTGCACAGCCCTCCCTCACTCAAAACAAAGTCAAGTGCAAGTCATGTCATTATTTCTCTGATGGCATGGTCTTCTTCTACAACGAGGGATGAACACACACTGTTTTATATGATCTGGAAATATAATTGATGTCATCTGAAGTTTATTGTTTGTGTTACAGCTAAAGCAATTTTGCTGTCACGAAAATTGTAAGATTGCTAGTTATTTTTTAATACTAAAACCTCAAGCTGGTAATTGATTCCGATGTGTGTTGTATGTAAAGGAGAGTTCTGCCCATTCAGAGCAGTCCTCAGGGCTTGTCAAAAAGTACAGTCCCCAGCAGTTTTAAGGAGCGAATTTGAGTCATTGAGTTCTTAAACAAGGAATTTGTTTTAGTGAGAATTCGAAAATATATGGAAATGATCTCTAGTGACTGACTTTTGCACAAGGACAATTTTAAATTTGAGATGTGAGTCCTGGCACATTCTTGATCACTGATACTTCCCATCTGAGGTTAAAGCTCTTGGGACTATAACAAATTGTGTTTTGAGTTATCTAAATCCATCAATAATCAATGATCAATAACCCACCATCTGAGAGAAATGCTACAAGCCACTCAGAGAAAACGTGACTATTACAGGCAGAAATCTTCCCCTAGAAAAGCTGAGAAGATAATCCTAACCTCAGTCTAGAATGGGATCCTCCTGGCTCAATTTCCCCATTACGTTCCTTTGAAAAGGAATGTTTCCCACCTGGCTATTCCTGACTCTGGCTATGAGGTGGAATTGATACTACATGTTTGCAAGGACAGCAAGGAGATATAATCAGACATTGCTTAAAGAAATTAATTTGGACTATTCACTGCAAGAGCAAATATATTGAAACTGAAAACTGAAATATTTTGAAACTGAAAGTGAAACTGAAATATTTTGAGCACATAGTGAGAAGATAGGACTCATTGGAAAAGGCCATGATGCTGGGAAATACTGAAGGCAAAAAGAAAAGGGGAAGGCAGAGGATGAGATGGATAGAGAGTGTCATGGAATCGGTGAATATGACCTTGGATAGACTTTGGGAGACAGTGGAGGATAGAAAGACCTGGTGTGCTGTGGGCCTTGGGGTCACAAAATCAGACACAACTGAACCACAAAATAAATGTTTGTTGATTGGTTAATTAACTGATGAGTTGTGTGACCAAAGGTAATTCAAATCACTTCCCTTAGCTCACTCAATTTTGGTCACTTATAGAATGGAGATAGTAATCTTTTTCCTACCCACCTTAGGTGGATGGTTTAAAGATTGCTCTTTGAAAACTTAGCACACAAGGGTCAGAACATGATCATTTGGCAGAGACACCCAAGGAGTTAGGGCTCTCAACATCTTCCCTTCTGACTGAGTGTGTTTGACTGAGTCTGTCTGTGAACCTTCCCTCGATTATCCCCAGCACACACCCACACACCCACGGACATACAGACACACGGACACACGGACACACGGGTACAGGCACACACACACACACACACACACGCACACACACACACACACACACACACACACCTTGTCTGCTCTGAAACCCCAAATGAAAAGCCAGAGAAGACAATAAAATGTGTGGAAACTAGACCACCCAAGCACCTTTGCTGAGCCTCTCTTATTTAAGGGATAAAATAAAAACCAACTTAATTTCTAAAACTTGCCACTCTGGGCATGGACCGAATGACTCTCCTGGGTCTCTTTTTCATGTGAATTATAAATACGTTCCTGAATGTTAGCCTTGTTTTTCCCTGGAGCAGAATCACAAGCCCTGTGCCCTGCTTTTGCTTATAAATCATTCAGTTTCCAATCCCCCAGAAGAATGCCAGTATTTAAAAGGAAGACATTGCCCATGTTAGCGTTCTGACTCCAGATGTTCATCCTAATGTCACCTCATCTCTCACCAGTGGCCCCCAAAGGCTGTGCCATGGGGGTGGGGGCTCTGGGAGGCTCTGGAAAGGTCTCAAGTGTCAGCTTTTCTCTATGGGGCAGCATTTCCACTAATCCTGGAAACCAGTCAAATGACTCTGCTTCTAGAAAGAAAACTAGGTGGGCCTGGTCGAACTCAGTGTTGTCAAAGTCACTTTGGCTCTCTTATGACCAGCTGTTCCCTTCCTCTTCCTGCCTTTCCTTTTAGGACAGGGTCTGGGGCTGCAGAGACCTTCAGCCTCTGCCATTTTGGGAGAAGAGCATCTACATTTCCCTATCTTGTCCGAGCTGCTGATGATGTGGAGGGCCCTTGTTGTTGGTCAGAACCAGAACTGGCCTCCCTATTTCTTGGTTCCTGAGGTTTTGAGGGTGGGAATTTTCATTGCACCATGTCAGAAACAATCATCTCTCCTTTGGGCAGAGAAATGTCTTCTATGTGAGGACATCCAGGATATGCCTCCCAAAGGGGTGAGGACTTAGATAAAGGGTCACACTTCTGGTTGTTGATGTGGGGAAGAAAGGAAGCCATGGAAGGGACCTGGGAAACCTCCGTGAGAGTGACCAAGTCCTGGCTAAGGACTGGAACCTCACTAGGTGGGGGTGATGTTTTTAGCACTTCTGCTGAAGACGGAAGGAGCATCAACAGAGAAAGAGTTTGGGGAAACAGGCCAGTTGTTCAGAAGACTGGGTCAGACTGTCAACACTTCACAGCTAACCCCTCATCAGGGTTTCCTTTGCACTTCCCTGGGGAGTGCAGCAAAGGGAGATGGAGAAGGTTTAATGCCTCTCTTGTCTCCTCCCTGACCCCATCCCTCTCCTCCACCTTCCTTCTCCCTCTACCCCATCCACCCTTCTCCCCCATCTCCTTGTCTTCCCTTCCCTCCCCTCCCCATTTCTCTCCCCCTCCATTTCTCCCACCCTCTCCCTCCCTCCCCTTTTCCTTCCCTCTATTCCCACTCAACCTCTCCTTCTTTTCTCTCTCCCCGTCCGCTTCTCCCTTACTCTTTCCTGTTCTTTCCCTCCCTCCCTCTATCCCCTATCCTCCCCTCCTTCACTCCTTCTTCTCCCTTCTTCTCCTATACCCCCTCCTTTTCCCACTTCCTTTTTCCTTTCTCTCTCTCCCTTCCCTTCCCCTCCCCTTCTCCTTCTCCCTGGCAGTTAATGATGACTTGCTAGAGAGTCACCTGGTGAGGTGCCCATGTTTGCCCAGGTGACCTGAGAGAGGAGGTCTTGAGCTCGGGTTCCTGGACATCTTCTGACTTTGTTTCCTTTTCTGAGGATGCTGACTACTGGTGGTCTCATCATAGACTTCCCCGGCCCAATGGAGTTTTGGCAGGAGCAGAGTCTTCCCTTCTTACTCTCCTTGCATTGTCTCTGCATGTGTGTAAGCTTTGGAATCTTGTGTGCTAAAAAGAATTTATTTTAACTTTGGGGCTATCTGTAACTTTGATTAAGGAATTCTATGTTTACAGAAATCTTTTCATTTCTCCAAGGCTTGGGCATGTTCTAGGTCAACTGCTTCAGACTATAGGTCATGCCCCACACTCCATAAGGGAGATTTTTCTGGGTTACAGACACTGCCTACAGAGCAGAGGGTCAATATTCTATTCCTAGGTCAGTGTGTGGCTGAGGGGGAGGGCTATGTACTTCAGATCCTCCTCTCCCTGCTCTCTAATGTGAGGGGAGGGAAGATGCATGGTTTCCAAAAGCTCTTCTGTTTCCTTCTAAAAGTCTTTGATTTTCCATGGGATTCATTGCCCTAGGCCTATCTCTTTGACTTCAAGATTCACTGGGGAAGATGTTGGTGAAGGTGGAAAGGGGAGTGAGGCCAAACCCTAAAGTGGCAGAGAAACAATTTGAATCTTTCCCAATGCTGCCCCGTTCCTCTGGTGCCTGAACATGTCGGGGAGGAGAACAAGTATCTATAAAGCCCCTACAATGTGCCAGGCACTGTGTTTATATGATTAGGATCTCATTTGATCCTTACAGCAGCCCTGGTAAGTAGATGCAATTATTATCCGAATTTTATAGATGAGGAACTAAAGCAGGCAGAGGTTAAGTGACTTGGTCAGGGTCACACAGCTAGGAAATGTCTGAGGCTGGATTTGAGTTTAGATCTCCTTGGCCCCAGGCCCAGCACTCCATCCACAGTGTCACTTGGAAGTGAGCTGTTGGGTCCTTCCGAAGTGTCCTTCCCAGGGTCCTGCCCCAGGGTCATTGGGATTGGAGGGGATAAAAGGACCATTGTGGGGTCTCCTTAGTGAGTGAGTGTATGTGTTTGTGTGTGTGTGTGTATGTTGTTTTTGGAGACAGCTTGCATCCAGCAGATAGCTTGTGCCTAGTTCACTTTTCCTTCCCTCTGCACCTGCTTTGATGTGAGGGGAAGATGAAGCCCCTGGAACCTGCCTGCCAGGCCTTTAGATGTTTGGAGAGCTCTAACTCTAATTTTTTCGAGGCTCTCAGTCCCCACCCCCATCCTCCCCGTCATGTGCAGTCAGAGTCTCTCAGCTGCTCTTGCAGGGGAGAAAAGCCTGGAGGCGACATTGTTGTCAGCTTTCTCAGCACCAGAGACCAGGCTTTTCAAAGGCTCGAGCACGTGGGCTGGGGTGGGCTGGGGTAGGCTCAGGGGCAAGGTGGGCCAGGCCTTGGTTACAAAAGCATAACCTTCCAGCCAGGTTCTTCCAGGCAGCAGAGATGGCAACAGGTTTAGGGAAGAGGGAGAAAGAAACAGATGATGATTTTCATTCTCTTTCTGTCCCCTCTTTCCTTTTACATGTGCAGAAATACATATGATATTTATTGGCATATCCATCCATGCACCAAACATTTAAGATCTTTTGAGGGCCAGCTATTGGTAAGAACTTCTGATAGTTAGTGAATTTTCACAGAAAATCAAATACACACAAATATGCATAAAACAAACCCTAGTATTATAAGAGACTTGAAGCCCTTTGCACCCTGATTCTATAGGTACTCCTGGCTGAAGAGGATCTCACTGATGTAATCCAGCTCCCTGCACAGTGATACCAGTTCATTTTATGTGTTTCTATAGTTATCCTTTTCTTAGTTAATTAGAATCCTTGAGAGCCGGGATGGTTCCCTTGTGTTCCACCTTCAGTGCTTAGCTCAATTCCTGGGACATACGTAGCTTTATTAATATATATTAACTAATTTATTAATACTGATTATTTGATTGATTCTCAGTGCTGGTTTAGAAAAGTGTCTTCAAAGCATCTCCAGGAAGTGATGTTGGATAATCCTGACACCACAGGTCTCCCCCCTGTCCCTGAATGGTCACTGGGAGCCCTTATCTATGGTAAGACAGTAACTGTATAGGTAATTAATTCAATATGTCATGAACCATTTCCCCAATGAGTAGAGTTTAAAAGAATAACATCTTACCCCTAACATCAACTTTCTTATCCTGTAGGGCAAAGGTATATGAGAACAGCGCTGTAAAGACCTGAAGGAGGCATTCCCAACAGGATCAAGTGAAATCAAAGGGGTGAGGAGAATACTTGAAAATGCTCACAGTTTGTGTTTTTCTACAGTTCCCTCTGACTCTAGTGTCATTTCTTCTCCTCAAGACAACAGGAATGTGAATATTAATGGGAAATTATGAGTATCAGCTTCTCTCAGACAGGAACTGGGATCCTAGGGAATTCCTTCCTTACTTCTCTCTTCATCTTCATATATCCCACTGGACAGTCTGAGACCCATGGACTAATCTCACTGAGATCACCTTGGCCAACTGCTTGGCACTTCTCCCTAAAGGAGTCCTTCAGATAATGCCAACTTTGGTTCTGAAGAATTTCCTTGATGATCTTGGCTATAAAATCATCTTATGCTTTCAGAGAGTATCCTGGGGTCTTTCCCCAACCATGACTTGCCTCCTGAGTGTCTTTCAGGTCACCACCCTAATTTTTAGCAGTTTCCATTCAGCAGAGCTTAAAGCAACAGCCCCAAAGTATATAATTGCCTCCAGTCTCTTCTCTTAGACTTTCCACCTACTTTTAAATGTCTTCATTGCTTTGGGAATGAAAGGACCAAGGCACATAGGGAATAGCATTGATATTCAACATTTTGAATATTGTTGTTATGTATCTGATCCAAGATATCAAGCTATCCTGCCTTCAATCATATTCTCTTTTCCTGATGCTGTTTGTTTGGGGCTCATGGCCTTTAGAAGTGACCAAATGGTATTTCTTTGGTATAGAAATCACAAGGAAGTCCAACAAATTCACATTTCCTCCATTTCTTCCAGAACCTCCCTGAGATCAGGGCCATCCAAACCATCCTGCTGCTGATGAGTGCCTTTGTCTCCATTTACTTACTCAACTCCATCTTCACAGCATATATGCATTTTACGAAAACTTCATTCTGGTGGACACAGACCTCTGCCTTCCTGACTTTGAGTTTCTCAGCTTTTAACCCCTATTTGCTAATCAGCAAGGACTCACAAGTTCCCAGGTACTGCTATGCTGTTTGCAGGAGGAAAAGATCGCATTCAGCCCTAGCACCAGATTAAAATCCTGTACTTAGGGTGACCCTATAAAAACTCTAAGCAGAGGAGAGGAATGAAACCTGAATCTGTCCCTTGATATTAAACTTGGCTCCCATATACTAGAAGCAATAAAGCTTGAGGTGATTGATCATGGGTGCAGGGAGAGAATAAACTCCCTGCTGATGATTCTTGGGGCTATTATTCCTAATGGAATCCCTAGAATCCCAGAATATCATATGCGCAGGTACCCCCTGCTCGGCCTATACCCCCCAGTAATCAACGTAAGCAAAAGGACTTACATGTACAATAATATCGGTAGTTGCTTATTTCATGTAGCCTAAATTGGAACCTCATGTAGTGCCATTACTATTGGGGAATGGCCAAACAAATTGTAGGATAATATTGTTGTGGAATATCCTTGTGGAAAAGGAATTGACAAAAGGTACAATTTCAGAGAATATTGAGAAGATCTCAATGAAATGAGGAACAGCCAAAAGGAAACAGAATCAGATGCATTTCCACAATGATAAAGCCATTATAGAGAAAATTGTTTTGAAAGACTTTACATCTCTAGTCAAATCAGTGACCAATCACACATCCAGAAGACTGAAAATGAAACATGACACACTCGTCTCATCAAAAGGTGAGGAATTTAAAATGAAGTAAGAAAAGGATATTTTTAGACATGGCCAGTAGGGGTATTTGTTTTGCTAGACGATGTATTTAAGTATTTAAGGCATTGGTTTCACAGTTTGAAAAAAATTTGCTCATTGGTGGAGAGATTCATGGGAGGGATAGATGAAAGAAAAATGCCCAAAATATCATGGTTTGAAGAGGGTGAGGTCTACAGGGTGGAGGGATTTAATGATAATAAAGCAAAATATACAAAAAAAAAAAAGTTTTCAAAGAAATGGATGTTCCTAAGAAAACTTATACAACTTTATACATGAGAATGTCATGTACAACAACCCTAACAATCTGTCACTCATACAGATTGAAAACCTTTTGAGACAGGAGTCCTACTGACTCGTGAAGTAAATAGTTCCTTTTTGGAACAGATTCAATTGATAGGCAGTGTTTGCATATACAACCACAAGGTGGCAGCATGAGCCCATTTACTCATTCAACCACAAAATTCTTTTGGGGATTCCCAAGTCCTTCCTACCCCAGGTGCCTCCTGACTCTGTAGCTGTGCACTCCAACCCAGTGGAGCAGGAAGTGCCAAGGTTTCCAAAAGAAAGGGGGTAACTCCAGGGTCTGGGCTGCCTGTAGTCAAGTGCAGTCATCCTCCCTCCACTGCCGGTTTGCTGTGCAGAGAGAGAGATCCCATTGCACAGCTTGCCTAGAGTGGAGAACAGTTAGAACGCGAACCCTAACCCTGGCCAGAGACCCCAGTATATAGGTTGCCTACAGCTTTGTACAGTCCCTCCCTTCGAACCTTGGTTTCTTCTCACTGGGATTGAGATCTGGATTTGCTGGGCATTCCAATCTTTGAAGCCAGGGGTCTGACTCACTTGGGGACAACAACCTTTTGCCTTGTGGGAGACAATGCTTACTACTGGTCACATGTCTGATCTACCCATTTCAAGAGTGACCTAGGCTTGCAGACATCAAACTCTGAGTCAGGAAGTTGTAGGGGATCCCTGTAATCTCAATGGAGTAGATGCTTTCATGGTGGGGGGGGGGGAGTCTCTTCAGCCACAGAAAGTGGCTGATTTAGATGTAGAGCCCACTGATCAAGAGTAGAATACTTTTACAGCACACATATGTAGTAGCTGTAGACCCTAAAATACCAGAGTCTTTAAATAAAACAACAAGATCCAGTGAGATGACCAGATCACGCAGATGATGGTGGTGATGATGAGGGTACAGGCTCTGTAGCTACATGCAATCCAGTCCTGGAAGATACACTCACAAGGGCCTGAGAATCATAGGGGTGTAAATAACCAATGGTCTGGGGCTGTTCAATGTATGGCAGTTCAAGCCTCATGTTAAGAGCACCACAACCTCAGTCATCTCCCACTATTCCTATATATTTTAGAAATGAGACGTTTATCACATACACTGGTGGCAAAAATTCTTTCCCAGTTTTCTGCTTCCCTCATAATCTTGGTTGCATTGGGTTTGGTTGTGCAAAAACTTTTCAGTTTAATGTAATCAAAATTATCCATTTTGTACTTCATCATGATTTTATCTCTTGTTTAACCAAAAAATTTCCCGTTCTCCATAAATATGATAAATACATGATTCCTTACTCCACTAATTGATTTGTAGTATTAATCTTTATACCTACATCATGTACCCATTTGGACTTTATTCTTGCATATGGTGTCAGGCATTGTTCTATGCCTAGTTTTCACCACACTGTTATCCAGTTTTCCCAGCAAATTTTGCCAAAATATGAGTTCATATCCCAAAAGCTAGGTTCCTTGAGTTTATCCAACAGTAGACTGCTATATTCATGCCCTCCTGTGTCTTGAGTACCTAGCATATTCCACTTGTCTACCATTCTGTTTCTTAGCCAGTACCAAGTGGTTTTGTTGATTACTGCTTTATAATACAATTTGAGATCTTGTAGTGCTAGGCCACCTTCCTTAGCATTTCTTTTCTTTAGTCTCCTTGATATTCTGGACTTTTTGTTCTTCCAGATAAATTTTGATTTTTTTCCAGCTATAGAAAATAATTAACTGATAGTTTAATTGGTATAGCACTGAATAAGTAAATTAATTAAGGTAAAATTGTCACTTTAGTTATATTGGCTCGGTCTACCCAACATCAGCTGATGTTTTTCCACTTACTTAGATCTTACTTTATTTGTGCGAAAAGTGTTTTGTAATTGTGTTCATATAGTCCCTGGATTTGTTTTGGCAGGTAGACTCTCAAATATTTTGTAGTGTCTACCCTAGCTTAAATGGGATTTTTCTTTCTGTCTTTTGCTTTTAGGCTTTATTAGTAATATATAGAAATGCAGCAAATTTTTGTGGGTTTATTTTGTAACCTGAAACTTTGCCAAAGTTGTTTATTATTTCAAGTGGTCTTTTACTTGAATCTCTGGAATTCTCAAGGTATATCATCATACCATCTGCAAAGAGTGATAACTTAGTTTCTTCTTTGCCTATTCTAATTCCTTCAATTACTTTCTCTTCTCTTATTGCTACAGCCAACATTTCAAGTACCATATTGAATAATCGTGGTGAAGATGGATATCTTTGTTTCACTCCTGATCTTATTGGAAATGCATGGAGCTTATATCCATTGCATATAATGCTTGGTGAAGCTTTAGGTGGATAGTGCTTATTATTTTATGGAAAGTTCCATTTATTCCTATGTTCTCCAGTGTTTTCAATAGGAATGGGTGTTGTATTTTGTCAGAAGCTTTTTCTGAATCTCTTGAGATAATCATGTGGTTTCTGTTAGTTTTGTTGTTGATATGATCAATAATGCTAATAGTTTTCCTAATGTTGAACCAGCCCTGCATTCCTGGTATAAGTCCTACCTGAACGTAATGTATTATTCTGGTGATAAGTTGCTGTATTCTTTTTGCTAAAATCTTATTTAAAATTTTTGCATCTATAGTCATTAGAGAAATTGATATATAATTTTCTTTCTTTGTTTGGACTCTTCCTCGTTCAGGTATCAAAACCATATTTGTATCATAAAAAGAATTTGTGAGGACTCCTTTTCCCCCAGTTTTCCCAAATATGCTATATAGTATTGAAATGAACTATTCTTTAAATGTTTGATACAATTCACTTGTTAATCCATCTGACCATAGAGATTTTTTCCTAGGGAGTACATTGATGGCTTGTTCAATTTCTTTTTCTGAGATAAGGCTATTTAAGTATTCAACTTCTTCTTCTGTTAATCTAGGCAAGTGATATTTTTTAAAATACTCATCCATCTCATTTAGATTGTCGAATTTATGGGCATACAGTTGGACGAAGTAGTTTCTAGTTATTGTTTTAATTTCCTCCTCATTGAAGGTGAGTTCACCCTTTTTACTTTTGATATTGGTTATTTGGTTTTCTTCTTTCTTTTTTTAATCCAATTGACCTGAGGTTTATCAAATTTATTGTTATTTTTCATAAAACCAACTCTTAGTTTTATTTATTAGTTCAAGTTTTCTAAATTTTAATTTTATTTATCTCTCCTTTGGTTTTCAGTATTTCTAGTTTGGTATTTACTTGGGGATTTTCAATTTGTTGTTTTTCGAACTTTTTCAGTTACATGTCCAATTCGTTGATCTCCTCTTTTTCTATTTTATTCATGTAAGCATTCAAAGATATAAAACTTCTGCTAAGAGCATTTTTTGCAGTGTCCCTTAAGAGTTTGTAGGTTTTCTCATTATTATGATTCTCTTGCATGAAATTGTTGATTTTTTCTATGATTTGTTGTTTAACTCACTCATTTTTAGGATTAGATTATTTAGTTCCCAATTAATTTTTGGTCTATCTTTCCATGACATTTTATTACATATAATTTTTATTGCATCATGATCTGAGAAGGATGCATTCACTATCTCTGTCTTTATGCACTGGGTTGTGAAGTTTTTATGCCTCAGTACATGGTCAGTTTTTGTGTGTGTGCCATGTCCCACTGAGAAAATGTGGTACATGGCACATATTTTCTCCAGAGATCTATCATATCTACCTTATCTAGAGTTTTATTCACCTCCTTATCTTGTTTCTTGTTTATTTTGAGGTTAAATTGATGAAGTTCAGAAAGGTGAATGTTGAGGTCCCCCTCTAGTATAGTTTTACTCTCTATTTCTTCCTGTACCTCTCTTAGCTTCTCTCTAAGCATTCTCCCTATACCACTTGGAACATATATGTTTATTAATGTAATTGCTTCATTGTCTATGGTGCATTTTAGTAGGATATAGTTTCATTCCTTATCTCTTTTGACTAGATCTATTTGTGCTTTTGTTTTGTCTGAGATTAGATTTGCTACCTCCTGCTTTTTTTTTACATCAGCTGAAGCACAATATATTCTGCTCCCACCTTTTACGTTTACTCTGTGTATGCTCCCATTTCAAATGTGTTTCTTGTAAACAATATATTGTTGGATTATCATTTTTAATACATTCTGCTATCCATCTCTGTTTTTGAGAGTTCATCCCATTCACATTCACAGTTATGATTACTATCTGTGCCTTTCTCTCCATCCTCTTTTCCCACATTTGCACTTTAATTCTCTCTTCTCCCTTCTCTTCCACAATAGTTTTAAATTTTGACCACCACCTCCTGCAGTCTTCCCTTCCTTCTTTCAGCCCCCCTCCCTTTTACTCCCTTTTACCCTTACTACTTCTTCTCTCCCTTTTAGACTCCCCTCCCTTTTCTCTCCCCCTTCCCCTAGTACTGCCTATAGAGCTAGTTAGCTTTATGTATTTAATTAAGTTAGCTGTTCCCTCCTTGAACCAAAACAGATGAAAGTACTTCTCAAACAATGCTCATCTCCCTCCGCTCTTTCCCTCTACTGTAATATAATTTTGTACCTGTGATGTAATTTATCATTTTCTGCCTTCTCCTTTTCACATCTCCTGTTACCATCCTTTTGCACCCTTAAATCACATTTTTATCATCATATCATTTACTTTATACCTGTTTCCTCTATCTACACATATCCGTTTTATATTTCATAATAAATATATAATTCTCAAGATTAACAAGTATCCTGTTCGCTTATAGGGATGTAAACAGTTTGTTCATATTGAGTAACAAGTTTATTTTTTTCTCTTTTGCCATTTTATGGCTCTCTTGAGGCCTGTGTTTGAAGATTGAACTTTCCATTGAGTTCTGGCCTTCTCATCAGGCAGGTCTGGAAATCCCTTATTTCATTGAATGTCCATCTCCTTGCCTGAAATATTATGCTCAACTTTGCTGGGTAATTGATCCTTGATTTAAAGACCCAGTTCCTTTGCCTTATGGAATACCATCTTTCCATTCCTTTGATCTTTTAACGTAGAAGCTGCAGGGTCCTGTGTGATCCTGACTGTAGCTCCTCGGTATTTTAATGATTTCTTTCTGTCTGCCTGCAGTATTTTCTCCTTCACTTGATAGCTGTGGAATTTGACAACAATATTCCTTGGTGCTTTTATTTTGGGATCCCTTTTGGGAGGTGAATGGTGGATTCTTTCCATGTTTATTCTGCCCTCTGGATCTAGGACTTCTGGGCAGTTTTCTTTGATTATTTCTTGGAAGATATTTTCCAACCTCTCTTTTTCCTCATGAGTTTCTTGTAGGCCTATAATTCTTAGATTTTTCTCTCCTGGATCTATTTTCCAGCTCAGTTGTTTTTCCAGTGAGATATTTTACATTTTCGTCTGTCTTTTCATTCTTTAGATTTTGTTTGACTGATTCTTTATATGTCATAGAGTCATCATCTTCTACTTCCCCCATTCTAACTTTTATTGAATTGTTTTCTTCAGTTAACTTTTGAATCTCCTTTTCCATTTGTCCAATCATTCCTTTTAATTAGTTATTTTGTCTAGTTAGTTTTTGTACTTCCCTTTCCATCTGTCCAATTTCCCCAGTTAGGTTTGTGCTTCCTTTTCCGTTTGTCAAATTTTTCTTTTTAAGGAGCTGTTCTTTTCTACGAATTCTTTTTTCATACTTTTAAAATCATTGGCCACTTTTTATTCTGTTTCTCTAATTTGGTTTTTAAAATCCCTCTTCAGCTTTTACAAGGGAGCTTTCAACCCGTTCATAGTCCCTTCTGAAGTTTCAGATGGGAATACAGTCTCAATGCTGACCTCTTTGATATTCATGTTTTGGTCCTTGTCCCCATAGAAAATTTCTATGCTTTTCTCCTTTGCTTCTTACTCATGATGATGATAATCACCTTTTTTTCCTGGCTTTTAAGTAGTTCTCTGCTTCTAGGGCACAAGAGGCTCTGTCCCACATTTCTTGTGCCTTGAACTGGAGGCTTTGTGTGTTGTGATGTTTCAGCTAGAAGCTAATGTCCTGCAGCTTACCTGGTGCTGAACTGGCTGATGTGAGAAAACAGAAGCCAGGTGAAATCTTTTTGTGTTTCCCCGGATTTACCCTGGATTTAGCTTGTTAAGTTCTGTAAAGGGTTGGTCTGGCCACAGAAGGTCTCCTTTACTGAACTGGAGCATGGGCAGGCTCAGTTGTTGGTGATTCTGGCTGCCCTAGTGTCTTCCTAATTTCCCTGGGGTGCTAAGGCATGCCTGGGGTCCTGGTGTTGGTGGTTGCAGGGCTCCATCACCCTGGGGCTCCAGATCTTCTCTCAGATTGGTGAGGTCGGGCTGTCTGGGACAGCTCCCATACTGCACTCGTCAGCCACAGCAAGAGGGACTCTCCTTAACAATTTTCCCAGTCTTACGTGCTAAAAGACTCTTTGCCCCTCCTGCTGATCCTACTGTTCTAGGATTTTTGTGGGGACATATTTCATGGTTCTTTCAAGATCAACAACTTGAGGGGGAGAGAGCATTTATCAATCACTCCACCATTTTGGCTTCTGGAGGTTCAAGTAAGTGATTTACAGAGGTTTTATCTGTGAACTGATAGTCTCAGGAGCAGTTGCTATATGTACCTGGGGCTCCTCGGTTTTTACTTGCTCTGTTCTGTTAGACTCATGTCCTGGACTGATATGCCTGAGATTCCTCAGTGCAGATGCTGCCTCAGACCTCCTATCATTTTCTGCTCAGCCCTACTGCTGCAGGGATGTGCTGGTACCACCTGTGCACTGTGCATAACGTGGTCCTCCAGCCCCATGGGATGAATCCTTCCTGTCAACATTCCAGTATGTCCTGGGCTGTGAATCTACCATGTTCTACCCCTCCAGAGTCTGCTCAAATTTTCTTTTTAGAGGTATCTGAAGGAGTTTTTGTAAGAGTTTAGGTGAGTAGTTGCTCTCCCTCCTCCATCTTGTCTCCTCCCTAAGACATTGCTTCTAACATTTCCCCTGTGGAGTCGGACAGAAACATTCCTTCTCTCTCTTCCCCTGTGACATTTTCCAGGTGGTTGAAAAGGATCATAATGTTCCACCTCAGTCTTCTCAATCTTCATCCTAGCTAGCCTCCATTGAACCAATCCCCGTTCCAGCCTTCTGTGAGGTCTTTTTGACTCAGGATTCTTTGATCCAACATGTCAATGATCTCTCTATTTTAGATCACCAACAACCCAGAAGAGTATTCTTCCCCTTTTCACTCAAATAGTTCCTTAAAAGAAGGGAGAAGTCTGCTCCAAGGACCAGGTCAGGGAGTTTTTGAACCAAATGATATAAAGGAGTGAGGTGTTGAGGGTCATATGTGTGGAACGGCTTTCACATTCCTAAAGGTGTTTAACTAAAGGATATTTCAACAGATAGGATTCAGTTTTCAATGCCAGAGAGACCTATTCTGCAGATCACCCTCGGGAAATAGAGAACTGGGAGCAGATGATAACAACTGAGCTGAGAACTGACTCTGGCCCATGGACAGAAAGAGTCTCACAGAGCTGCATGAAAGGGATGGAGGCTCTCCAAAAGAAAGGAGAGGCTTACCAATCACAGCAATCCAAGTGGAGCTTGAGGGTGGCTGCAAGAGCTGGGAAAAGACCTGAAGCCATAAGATCCTTGGTGTAGAGGCAATCATGTGGCCCTCAAAATAGACAGAGTTGAGGAATGTCTAGAGTGGAGAATAACTCTTGGCTTCAGTGGAGAGCAATCCTAGGCAAAGAGCATTACAAAAACGTAGAGAGCAGTGGCTATAAAGCCTCCAGTGGAGCCAATGCCAAAGAGAATGGGGGAAGTTATCTGTAGAGAACAGCAACAGTTTTCTAGCATCTGAAACATGAGTTACCCCAGCATGCTTGTGTTTTTCATGACCATCTCTTCACACAGATACTTTGCCACAAAATGCCCTCCTCCATGCCCAGATGCCCCTTACCTCGTTCCTCTCCATGTCCCCTCCTCCCAATGAGTGGATGTGTGGATACTCACCAACTCAGTTCATGGTGAGTGTTAGAAGTAGAATGAAAAGTATAAAGCAGAGACTTGCAAAGTATTTCATTTTCAGAACTTCTTTGCCATGTCTACCCCATGCTCCCCAAACTCACAGAACTGAGACTTTTAAATAAATTCTTTCCTGAGACTACCATATTAATTATTAAAAGTACAAGTTACTCAGATAATTCCAAGCCAAATATCTGAATTTCAACATTATGAAATAGAATATGCTATCTCTTGCAGGTTTAGAAATATCCTGTCACTTACCTACCCTGGCTCAAAATGAATCCTTTTTCAATAGGTGGATGGAAAGTGTTAGAGAGAAGAACTGACACTTGCAAAGACCACATGGGATCCACTCTGCTAATGTGGCCATTTGGTTAAGAAATGCTGAGCATCACTATGAAATTGAAAATGTTTCTATCCACAAAAGGAAAACTGCTCCTACTTCCCTCCTCCATCCTACTCAAACTGGGATGGTATTTGTTTTATGTTTCTTTTTTTTTATTTCTTACAATGGTCAACTTGCTAGGTAGTTAAAGAACAAAAAACCCTCATTTTCCTGAAATTAATCTTCAAACATGAGTTTTCCAAGTGTGGACATCGCTGCTGCTCATACTCAGTAAAATAAATAACATCTTCAATTGTTCCTATTTCACATTGTTAAAGAAATATAGATTTACAACCAATTGGTTTACTGAAAGACTTGCATGGAAAATGAATAGTACAATGTGTGGGATACCAGTCTATGTCCTTCTCCAAACTTTCTTACTTTTGGAAGTTTTATGAAAATCCTTCACTGAACATATTTTTAAAAGATTTTCCCTAAGAATCACCAAGATTTTCATCTGTATCCATCAAAGTCTTGTGTCTTTTAGTGATCCTTCAAAGGAGATATTTGCCTCATCAGCTGAAGAAGATTGCACAGCATGCTGTCATGTTTAACTCACTAGGAAAAGAAGACAAATTGTTCTGGAAATCCTAAGTCTTCACTTCAATCCAAACTTTCCTGAATTTTGTGGATGTATGGAGGTGATCACAGAAACTTTCTCCACTTTTCTTTTTCAGGCTAGGTAATCTCTCCAATACTTGCCAGCACTAAATCTCTGACACTCTAGGAAGCCACAGCTTATTACCAGAAAATTTGGGCTTATATGTTTGCAGTGTGATTATCTTTATATGAAGGTGCTTTTTTTGTACAGGCTTAAATGAAGAACATGAGAACACTATTGGTTTATGTGCACATTAAGTGCTATACAATGTGTGTTGTGTTATCATCTAGGCTTTGGATTGTGTAGGAATTGTGTGCTGAAAGTGATGGGGTTCAGGTCTGCTAGGAGGCATCACAGTGTATACAGCAGTAGGCCTGGCGTCTGGAAGACCTGAGTTCAAATCCAGCCTCAGACACTACTTAGTAGCAAGTGTGTTCACCTCTATTTGCCTTGCTTTCCTCTGTAAACGTCATCCCAGTCTGCAGCAAACAATCAAATAATGGCCATGTGTTAAGCACCTACTGTGTGCCACGAACTGGGCTAAGTGCTTTACAATTCTTATCTCATTTGATCCTGACAGACACCCTGGGAGGGATATACTATCATGATCCCCAACTCACTTAATCTGTTTGCCTCCGATTCCTCATCTGTGATGATAATGATACCACCTATCTCTCAAGGTTGTTGTAGGGATCAGTTGAGAACATAATTGCAAAGTCCTCAACCCAGTGCCTGGAACATAGTAAACACTATGTAAGTGTTTGTTATTATTATTTATTTATTATTAATTTTTTTATTGTAGACCCTTAGTATTAAGATTGCTCATCTATTTAGAATGTGTCATGGAATGCAATGTAAGGTGTTTTCCCAGAAGGTGTTTTAATCAAACAAAGAACATTTTCCTAGATGATTTGTGTTTTCCCTTTATCACACTCTGGGCTATTGAGTTCCATTGACTCTGATTCCTGTCTAGTCTCCCAACAATTTTTCTATTTTTTAACCAATACTAGATGGTTTGGATGATTGCTGCTTTCTAATAGAGTTTGAGGTCTGGAACTACTCTTCCCCCTGAAGAAGAGGTTTTGATTACCATTATGTTCGGCTCCTTTTGTGTGGCAAAGCACTTGGTTCTGATTCTATTCCAGCTGAGATTTACAAAAACTGACTGAAATTTTCTGGGTTATATGGCAAGAAGTGGTTATCCCACAGGAGTTAAAGGACACTTCCATTATCCATCTCTAGAAAGGTAAAGGAAACAGACTGTTCTGTGACAATCACAGGGAGGTCTCTCTCTTATTCATTGCTGGTGAGAATCTTGCCAGAGTCCCCCTTAATAGGCTGATCCTTCAACTGGAAGATGGGCATCTACCAGAGATCTAGTGTGGCTTCAGAAAGGGCCTCTATGTGGTGTTTGCTGCCCAACAACTCCAGAAGAAATGCCAGGAGTACAACAGATATCTGCACACAACATTTGTCCATTTGTCACTCACAAGTGCTTATGGAAAATTACATCAAATTTGTTTGCCCAGGAAAGTTCAATAGTACTGTATGTCAGTTGTGTAACATCATGCTTGCCCAGGTTCTAGAAAATTGACAATGTTCTCATGCTTTACCAGTCACCAATAGAGTGAAACAAGGCTATGTTCTTGCTCCCATGCTTTTTAGCATGACGTTTTCAGCCATGTTGTCAAAGACCATCAGTGAGGGCAAGCATGGCATCAAGGTCAGCTACCAATGGTAGTGATGGCAAACTATCTAACGTGAAAAGTTGACAAGCCAAAATTAAAGTGGAGGGAGAGTTGGTTCAAGACGTTTTTGTGCATGGATGACTGTGCACTAAATTCAGCCTCTCAAAATGAGATGTAACAAAGTAGGAATCAATTTTCTGTTGCTTGTGTTCATTTTGGCCTAACAATTAACACCTAGAAAACACAGCTGCTCCATCAGTCAGAACCACAGTTATGGCAAGTGGAGAAATTTGAAATAGTGTTGATAAGTTCACTTACCTTGGTAGTGTACTTTCCAGGGATGTACACAGTGACAATGAGGTCAATACATGCATTGAGAGCTAGCTCGGTGTTTGAGAGGCTCCAAAGGAAAGTATGGGGGAGAAGAGAGAGAAGAGACTGTCAAAGTGAAAGTCTACAGAGCCACTGTGATGACCTTATCGTTGTGTGCCTCTGAAAACTGGATGGCCTACCAGTGCCATGCCAGGAAACTGAATAGATTACATCTGAATTCTCTGATTCTGGAGATCACCTGGCAGTATTAGTACCAGGCACTGAGGTCTTCTCAAACTAAATGCCAAGCATTCAAACTCTATTACAGAGAGTGCAACTATGAAGGGCTGGCCACCTTATTTAAATGCCAAATATATGCTTGCCCAAAAGACTCTTTTATGGAGAACTTGCACAGGGCAAGGGATCACATGGGGGTCATAAGAAGTGATACAAGGACGCTCTTAAGGTCTCTCTGAAGAACTCTGGAATTGATTGCATGACATAGGATACACTGGCACAGGACCACATGGCATGCCCACTTCAGAGAAGGGGCTGTGCTTTACCGCAAAGCAGAATTGAAATAGCTCAAAAGAAAAGAGAGATGTGCGAATTTAGAGAATCCACCCCAAATGCTCACATGGACTATTTCTGCCCAGCCTGTGGTCGAGCTTTTCAAGCTTGTACTGGCCTGATCAGTTACATGTGGACACACTGTAACTTCACCCTAATATAATGGTGTCATCCTGGTCCTCTTCTACAACAAAGGACAACAGCCATAACATACACTGTATATGTTCTCGAGGTTCTACTCATTTCTCTCTGCATCAGTTCATACAAGAAGAAGGAGCACAAACTAGATAAGAAAAGCCAAAGCGACTGAAGGCAGTGAATCAGCACTGGATAAACTCACTGCCACAAATGGGCAAGTGAAGGATTCCCCTTTAGACAAGCACTGCAGAAAAACTGGAAAGCCATTTGGGATCAGTCGGGGTAAGACTCTCAGCTTCCACCTGCTACTACATTGCACTCAAAATGGGCACTGTACCTACCCATAAAAATTACTGATTAAAAGACCTACAAGAAAGATGGAGGAGAAGACAAGAGAACGTCCAGCTTGGCACAGCCACACCTTCTAAAAGCAGATGTAGAACATGGCCCAGCCTGAATCCTGGGTGGGAAATCCAAGAAACCACACAGAGAGACATTGTTCCAGACAGAGAGGGTTCTATGCACCCTGAGTCATATTCTAAACACGTTCTGTGAAAGGAGTACAGTTAGGAAAGGTGTAGCTAAGAGTGTCAGCTCAGGGAAAGACCGTTCCTCAGGCCAAGAAGGGGTCCCAGATCCAGCATAAAGGGATAGGAACAGGTGTGTATGGAAAGTCCTATCTCTTATTGCTCAACTTGGGGTTAGACATCTAGGGCAGACTGAGGGAATCTATCCCTAGAAGAGGCAGATCCCAGATGAGGGCAAGTGCAAGGACTTAGGCTGGGTCTTAAGCAGGAAACATATTCAAGGCAAGCAGCAGCTTGTGCTTCCAATTCCAGGAGCAGAGTGAAGTCTCAGGTCTCTTCCAGCTCAGTCTGAAGCCTGTAGAAAAATAACCATGGAAGGAGTTTAAAAGAAAGGGGACTCTAAAGTTCTGTCACTTTCTAGCAGCACAGCTTTCCAGCTGGTTTATAGTGACTGAATCAATCAGTAATCTCCACATGGGCCCAACCCACAGATGTATTGCTCAGACTCAAACATAGTTCAGGAATTTGTAGATCTATGATCACGGAGTGGTGGATAGGGAATCAGACCATCCTGGGAGCACTGAAAACTTAAAGGTCCCTGGAGTGAAATTTCCCTGAGATCATGGAATAACATGCAACTCAAAACCTCAAGAAAGCTGCAACAAGGTTATACAAACTAGCAGTATACGGTAAATATAAAGTAGCAGTATACAAAGGAACAAATGAGAATGTGATATTTATAAATATCTCCCAGGTAACTGCAAACTTTGTATTGAGATCATTGCTGCAGATAAGATATCTGGGGGTTTACCCTTTACATGTATGACTTCAGAGTTTTCCCTTTAGTTTATTTTCCTAAATGTGTTTACTTGGATTCCAATGGCCTATAATTGAAGAAATATTAAATATTGGGGTAACCTTCAGGAAATATGAACAAGATTGAAACTCATATTAATCATGAAGAAAGTGAAGGGAAACAATACGGTTAATGTAATATGTTCTTAGTTTTAAATGTATGTCTTGAAATACTTTCCACTCTATCTGCCATATGGCTCAGTGGAGCAATTGAGAATGAGATATTTATAAATATCTCCCAGGTAACTGAAAACCTTGTATTGAGGTCATTGCTGCAGATAAGATATCTGGAGGTTTACACTTTACATGTATTGCTTCAGAGTTTTCTCTTTAGGTTATTTGAAAAAATGGGTGTATTTTGATTGCTATAAACTACAACTGAAGAAATCCTATAAATTGACATAACCTCCAGGAAATATGTACAAGATTGAAGCTCATATTATCCAAGAAGAGAGTAAATTGAAACAATGCTGTTAATATAATATCTTTCTTGTGTTCATCGTATTTCTTGTGATACCTTCCATTATAGCTACCATATTGGCCAATGGAGCAATTTTGAATGCAGTATTTGCAAATATTTCCCAGGTAACTGCAAACCTTGTATTGAGCTCATTGCTGCAGATAAGATATCTGGAGATTGACTCTTTACATGAATTACGTAGTTTTCTCTTTAAGTTATTTGCCAAAATGTGTGTATTTGGATTCCTATGGGCTCCAAATGAAGAAATCCTAAATACTGAGATAACCTCCAGGAAATATTCGCGTCCCTTTGTGGGAGAGTGAGCCCAGCTAATCAGTCACCTCATGCGCGCCTTTTCTTCAGACCCACGTGTGGGTGAGCGTTCCCTGGGGTTGGGGGGAAGGAGAACAAAGAAAGGGGAGGTGAAGGGAGAACTCGTCCGTCGACCGGGTTTCCCGGCGAGCAGGTCTGAGGTCCATCCCTGGGGTTTTGTTTTGTTTCCTGAGGATCGGAAAGGGTCGACCAGCAGGCCCCCTCTGTTGGGACAACCAGCATTCTGACTGCAGGTGGGTTGTTGTTGGCAGTGTCTGCACAGTGGGAAAGTGGGCCTCCTTCTCCCTCCCTGTACACTAACACCCACTTATTGCGCGGGCGGCACAGCGGGACGATGACTGGCAGACCAGCACACCCGAAACCGTCCCACTGCTGCACACCACATCCTGAGGATAAGGATCAAAGAACCCATAGACACTGGTCTCGGTCTTGGTCTCTCCGTGTCTCTCTCTCTCTCTCTCTCTCTCTCTCTCTCTCTCTCTCTCTCTCTCTCTCTCTCTCTCTCTCTCTCTCTCTCTCTCTCTCTCTCTCTCTCTCTCCCCCCCGCCTCTGTCTCGTGTGTGTGTGTGTGTGTGTGTGTGTGTGTGTGTGTGCGTGTGACTGTGTGGGCAGGAGGGCGCGCGCGTTCGAGCGTCTGAGAGGGCCAGGAGGAGCTCTGCTTATTCGCGCTACAGAACCACAGAGGGCTGGACAGCGACCCCCCCCCCCCCCCCCGACCCCGCCTTCTCCCGCCTGCCCTCTCTGGCGCGCGCAGCCCCCACCCCCTCGCCCTGGCCCCCTGCCTCCTCCCGCCCCCCCCCCCCCCCAGTGCTTTTCTCTTCTCTCCCCATTTCTTTCTCTCTAACTCTCCCGCTCTAACTGTTCATGCCCTCTCCCTGTGGCATCCTGTCTCTGTCTCTCTGTCTTCTGTGTCTCGGTGTCTGCGTGTGTGTGTGTCTGTGTCTATGTCTGTGTGTGTCTGTGTGTCTGTGTGTGCGCGGGCGCGCGCGCGCTCGGGCCATAGAGGGCGGGGGAGGGGACCTTGCATATAAGCGCTAGAGAGCTGGAGGGAGAGGGGCTGGGGGGAGCAAGCGCCTCCCCAGCCCTCTCCTTGATAGTGTCTCTGGCGCGAGAATGCGCTCTCCCTCCACCCCCCCTCCCTCTGGACCCCCACCCCGGCCCTCTTTGTCTGGCACGCCCCTGGGCGCCCCACAACCCCTCCTTCTCACCTTCTTTCTGGCTGGCGCATGCGCGTTCGGGCCCCCTCCCTCTGTCACTCTGGGAGCTCTTCTTTCCCTCGCCCCCACCCCGGCATTTCCCCTTCTCTCCCCGCTCCCTGCTCCTTTCTCTCTGTCTCTCCCTCTCTCACTGTGTATGTCCTCTCCCTGTGGCACTCTTTGTCTCTGTAGTGTGTGTGTGTGTGTGTGTGTGTGTGTGTGTGTGTGTGTGTGTGAGAGAGAGAGAGAGAGAGAGAGAGAGAGAGAGAGAGAGAGAGAGAGAGAGAGAGAGAGAGAGAGAGAGAGAGAGAGAGAGCAGGGGGGTGCGCTCACCCCCGCGCCAGAGACTTGGTTGGGGGAGGGGGGCTTGCGTATTCGCGCTAGAGAGCTAGAGGGAGAGGGCGGAGGCTCTTGCGCCCCCGCGTCCCCTCCCCGGGACGCTATCTTTGTCAGCGTAGGCGCTCGCCCTCTCTGTGCCACCCCCGGCTCTCTTTGGTGCTGGCTCCCCCTGCCCCCCCCTCCCTCTGGCCACCCCTGCCCTCCCCAGACCTTGTCTGGCGCGCGCATGAGATCGCACCCCTGCCGCCCTCTGCCCCACCCGCCCCGCTCCCTCCCTCTGACTCTCTGTCGCTAGCATGCGCACGCCCCTCCCAGCCCCCTCGCTCTGCACCCTGCCCCGTCCCTCTGCCACTCTGGGTGCTCTTTCCCCCCTTGTCGCACTTTCCCCTTCTCTCCCCACTCCCCGTTTCTCTCTCTGTCTCTCTCCCTCCCTCCCTCCCTCCCTCTCTCTCTCTCTCTCTCTCTCTCTCTCACACACACACACACACACACACACACACACACACACACACACACACACAGAAAGAGAAATCTTCACATGTCTTATTTTTGTTTTTTTAATTAATTCCAGATTTTTTCTTTTTTTCTTTTTTCTTTTTTTTTGGTGTCTGCCCTCAGGAGACCTCCGCCGGACTCCTAGCCAAAAAGGAAAAAAGAAGCAGAAAATGAAAGCTGGGTTGGGGGGGGGGGGGTTGAGAAAAAGCAAATATGCGACATCCCACCTCCAGTTAGCGTCAGCCAGTGAGACTCTGCCCTCCCTTGAGCTCCTCCCTCATGTACACCTGACACCGTGTCCATCCCCTGATATTTCGGCCCAGGCAATTCGTGCCCGAATTCTCGACTTTTCTCGAAACACGTTCCACAGTTCTACCTAAATTAACTTGCTTATTTAGTGCGATACCAATTAAACTATCAGACAATTATTTTCTAGAGCTGGATAAAATAATATCAAAATTCATTTGGAAGAACAAAAGGTCCAGAATATCAAAGGGACTAATGAAAAGAAATGCTTGGGAAGGTGGCCTAGCGCTACCAGACCTCAAATTGTACTATAAAGCAGCAATTATCAAAACCACTTGGTATTGGCTAAGAAACAGACGGGTAGACAAGTGGAATAGACTTGGCACTCAAGACGCAGTAGGCAAGGAATATAGCAACCTTCTGTTTGATAAACCCAAGGACCCCAGCTTCTGGGATAAGAACTCACTGTATGACAAAAATTGCTGGGAAAACTGGATAACAGTGTGGTGGAAACTAGGCATAGACCCATGCCTGACACTGTACACAAGGATAAAGTCCAAATGGGTACATGATTTAGGTATGAAGATTGATACCATGAATAAACTGGAGAAGCAAGGAATAGTGTATTTATCAAATTTATGGAGAAGGGAAGAATTTTTTACTAAAGAAGAGATAGAAAGCATTATGAAATGCAAGATGGATAATTTTGATTACATTAAACTGAGAAGTTTTTGCACAACCAAACCCAATGCAACCAAAATTCGGAGGGATGTAGTAAATTGGGAAAGAACTTTTATGACGAAGCTTGGGGATAAAGGCGTCTTTTCTAGAATATATAGAGAACTGACTCAAATGTATAACCATACAAGTCATTCCTCAATTGATAAATGGTCAAAGGATATGAACAGGCAATTTTTGGAGGAAGAAATTAAAGATATCTATAATCATATGAAAAAATGCTCTAAATCACTTTTGATTAGACAGATGCAAATCAAAACAACTCTGAGGTACCACATCACACCTATAAGATTGGCAAACATGACAGAACAAGAAAATGATAAATGCTGGAGAGGATGTGGGAGAGTTGGAACACTAATTCATTGTTGGTGGAGCTGCGAGCGCATCCAACCATTCTGGAGACAAATTTGGAACTATGCCCAAAGGGCTACAAAAAATGTGCATACCCTTTGACCCAGCAATAGTGCTACTAGGACTGTATCCCCAAGAGATCATAAAAATGGGAAAGGGTCCCACATGTACAAAAATATTTATAGCAGCACTCTTTGTAGTTACCAAAAACTGGAAGTCAAGGGGATGTCCATCAATTGGGGAATGGGGGAATAAATTATGGTATATGAATGTAATGGAGTACTATTGTGCCGTAAGAAATGATGAACAAGAAGACTTCAGAGAGGCCTGGAAGGACTTATATGACCTGATGCTGAGTGAAAGGAGCAGAACCAGGAGAACTTTGTGCACAGCAATGACCACAGTGTGCGAGTTTTTTCTGGTAGACTTGGAATTTCGTAATAACGCAAGAACTTAAAAAAAAAATCCCAATGGTGGTTATTTAAGGCAAAATGCCTTCCACACTCAGAGAAAGAAATATGGAAGTCATTCGCAGAATGTAGCAGATCATGTTTGTGTGTGTATGTGTTTTTGTGTATCATGTTTTGATTTGTTATATGATTTCTTCCATTTATTTTAGTCCGACTACATAGCATGACTATAGTGAATATGTACTGAATTGGAAAGTATATGTAGAACCTATACAGAATTGTACGCAGACGTGGGGAGGGAGGGGGGTAGTGGGGGGCAGGTGTGGGGGGGATCAAATCTCAATTGTATGGCAGTGATTCTTAAACATTAAAAAATAATAATAATAACAAAATTTTAAAAAAAACAAAACACGTTCCACAGGACTTCAGCGGTCATCCAGGCACGGCCTGGCACGCTCTCTGGCTCTTCCCCTCTACCTCGTCCTGTGGCTCAGTCTTGGCCTCTGGGCCTGCGTACAAGGTGCATTGGCGTTAAAGGTCTCTTTTGCCCCTCTCCCTCACGTTTTTCTTCCAACAGCGAGGCATAAAAACCAAATGTGAGGCATAGAAATCAATTGAAGACAGTTTTCCAACATGGAACCGAGCCCCCGGACTCTGGGTCAGAGGCAGGACACCTTCCTTCTGATGGAGGAGGAGGAGGAGGAGGAGGAGGAGGAGGAGGAGGAGGAGGAGGAGGAGGAGGAGGAGGAAGTGGAGGAGGAGGAAGCCCAGGGATGGATTTCCCTGTCTTTGCCCTCCGGACGGACAGCTTCCCTCGCTCCCTTGATTCTTCACAGCCCCCCCTCCCCCAACATTCTCCAAAAGGGCAGGTGTTCCTTGAGCTAAATAGGTTCGACAGCCCTAACGTGATTTCGATCGTCGGTTTCCCAACACTGGCAGAAACACTTTAAGTATTGAGATTCATTCACTTCGTTCCTTCCCATTCGACCCCAAAGCATTCGTTGATTTGCCATTTTCTAGAAATCGAATGACATCTTCCCTCAACGACCAGTGGTTGGAATAAAAAAAAAATAGATTAATGAATGAGTGAATGAACGAATGGAAAGGGAGAGAGAGAGAGAGAAAGAGAGAGGGAGGGAGGGAGGGAGGGAGATGGAGAGACAGGTAGAGAGAGACAGAGCTGCAAAGTCACAGAGACAAAGGGAAATAACTAATGGTGTAACTCTGAACTTGTCACTCCAGTTCTCTGGCTTTTTTTTTTTTTTTTTACTTAGCTCTAGTTTTATTCTCTTTTGCTCAAGGAGCCCAAGGTGGAATTATGTTTTCCATGACCTCAGGTGGAGAATGGGTATCCTGTGGTTTGCCTCCTGGATAGAGGGAGAGGTTAGTATAAACAAGAAGGGGATTTGAAATTCTGAAATTCTTTCCTTTCCCACTTCATTTTTTATTCAACTACCCATAGTATTTATTTTGTATTCTGTACCTTCCAATGACGTATAGAAATGATTTTAACACTGTTTTTCTTTTTTGAAGTGCCAGTGATTCTCTTCCACCCTCCCAACATACCTCCACTTTCTTCTCCATCTCACTCCACCCTGAGGACTATAAACAATTAGAAGCATGTAACGAAGACAGCAGAACCGACCGAGAAGCAAATGAAAAGAAACAAAGGAACAGGAATGCCACCACTCCTCCCCCAAAGCGGGTGGCCTTTCCAACGTAGCCTCCCTCAAGGCTAAGGCAAGTCCCTCCCTCATTTCATCTAATGATAGGTGACTGTCCTGGTTTAGGACACTGACACAGAGGCATGGGAACCCAGGGCAGGGAATGCTTCCTCTCTGTCGGGGGCAGCTCCATGCCAGACAACTTCTCTCCGGTCCCAGGTCTCTGGGTCCCTTACCCCCACCCCCAACCCCCTACCATGAAAAATCCTTCATTCTCTTTCCTTTTTTTCATTTTGAAGAAATAACAAAAATCAACCTTATTTTTTACTTGATTGTTTCATTTCCCTAGACACCCCCCCTTCGATTCCCTCTCTCTAACCTGTCACCACTGGCAGGCCGTCCACCCTACCCCACCCCGGACTATGCCCCCTGGGATAGGCCAGGGGACCTCAAACCACATTTAACTACAGACATCAATTTCCTTCAGGGACATAGGGTTGGGACTGTGTACAGAGTACTAATCGAAGTTGTCCAAAAGGCCGAGCTCCCAGGACCTAAGGATGTGAAGTTCCTCCACCCACCCAGGGAGGCCAGAGCAGACAAGGGACAACTTCCTGGCAGCCTTCGCTGCTGCTCCTGCTCACCTCTCGATGGAGATAAAAACTAGAAAGAGAGAAAGGAGCTCTGAAGGCCAGGGAGGGGCTTTGGACAGACAGGCTCTTCCCCAGGTTCCCAACTCCATCTGTCCATCTCTGCAGGGATTCACCCAGGCATGAGGAGTCAGTCAACCACTCACTCACTGAACTCCTTGGCAGGCAGTGGCACAGAAGACCTATGGATGGAAAAGAAAGGAGACTGGTGAATGTCTGGATGAGGGACAGAGCGGGAATTCCCACTAGCAATAGAGAAACTTCTCCCTGCAGTCGGGGGGTCACGCAGGCAGGCAGGTAGGCAGGCAGGCATGCAGGGAGACTGGGGCTAAGAAGGGGCCGGGGTAGCCAATCCAGCTCTGCCCCAGGGCTGGCCCACCTGTTATCTGCCAGACTGAGGAACAAAACTCTAGGCACTCTGTTCAGGAGAGCCATCGGAAAAAAAGAAAAAACAAAAACAAAAACCCGAAGTGAGCTATCATAGGATGGAACCGCATACCTGACTGTAGGGAGCCGTTGAGGACCACAACAGTTCCATGAGTTCATGATGGCCTGATAAGCCCACTCTATTGTGCTGATGGAGCAAAGGTAGTTGGTTCCAATAGCCCCAAGGCTTTTGGGTCTTAGGTAAACATCTTGGTATTTGACAAACATTCGAGGCAGTTTGTTGAAGAAAGGGGACTGGTGAAAGTAATCACAGCACGAGCTTGCCACCAGCATGGAACTTGCTGCTGCACAGCATATAACGCTTGTACTTGCTAATAATAAACGGAGCTTGTAACATCTTTGTCTCCCGCCTTTTCACTGCGTGCCTGAAATCGAGACGTCCCGCGGGTTGGGGGTCTCTCCACTGAGCCGGCAGATTGACGCCTAACGTGGGACCTCTTCCAATAGACAAGAGAAGAGAAAATATAGGACCCTAGGGGACCTCTGGACTCGGAGGGAGTCTCACCCACAGTTCTGGACCAGACACAAGGCGGTCACTGTAAACAGCTTCCCAGAAGAGCGAAGTCTCCAGGCAGCACTCCCGGAGGAGAAAGAAGACTTCTGAGAGGTAAGTATAAATTTTCTTATCATGAGGCAGAAACTAGGAACAAAGGAAAAGGAATCTTATGAAAGACTTATCTATAAAATGTTAAAGAAACAGGGTTGCTCGGTACGCCCTTCTCAAATTAAAACGTTCCTAGAGACAGCATACAAGGTATCTCCTTGGCTTGTTAAAAATCCTTCTTGTGATATTGATTCTTGAAAAGTGGTTGGAGAACAGCTTACTGAATTTCATAGACAAAACCCCGAGAAAATCCCCACAGACAGTTTTGTTATATATAATCTTATAAAGACAGGATTGTCTGACCCACTCTGTTTAGCAGAGAGGAGGTGCTTTGAGGCACAAACACAGATGTCCTTTAGAAATTCCCCAGGTACACAAACCCCGGAGAAAAACAATGAGGAAGAGGGGCTACAAGAAGAGAAGGTCAGGGTACATAATTCGATTGATCCTGATTTGTCTATACTCCAGGAAGGTAGAAAAGATGAGATAGAGAAATGTAATAAAATGCAGGATTTAGGGACTCAAATTAGACAGCTTGAAAAGAAACTTGATAAATTGAAATTTTCCTGAGGAAAAGAGGAAATATCAGGAGTTAAGACTGGAAAAATTGTCATCCCTGCAAAAAAAGAAGTACACTGGGCTCCAAAAATTGAATATACAGCGTTACCTGGGGGTGAAATAAGTTTTAATAGCCAAACAGGAAAGGCTTGTACAATAAGGATGTCTTGTGGCTTATCACTGCTACAACAGATGATTGCAAATGCAAAGCCCCTAGGGGAGGATCTCAGTGAGTTGGGGTGGAATATGGCTATGCCTGTATTAGAGGATCATGAGGACGATCTTCAGAATCCTAGGCAGAGAGGTGCTGTAAGAAGACATGGGGCATTAGAAGTAAATTTAATAAAAGAATTGAAAAAGGCCATAGTAGCGTATGGGCCAAAATCACCATATGTATTATTGCAATTGAAGTCTATGGCTGCTTACGTACTCACTCCAAATGATTGGGAGGCAGTGGCTAGGTCAGTGCTAGAACCAGGATAAGCCATTTCCTGGGTTACTGCCTACAGAGAAAAATGCAGAAAAATGGCTCTTCAACATAATCCTGGAAATTCCACTAATGCCACATATATTTCAAAAAACTTTCTTGTACAGGGAGGCATGCTACAGACAATACACAAATTGAATTCCCTATAGAGACATATGAAAGAATTGTTAGTTGTGTTGAAATGACTTGGGGACCATCCCAGTTGCAGGAGAATTACAAGTACTATTCACTCAGTTTAGACAGAAGACACAAGAACCGTTTGTAGATTTCCTCGTCCGAGTACAAGAGGTGGTGGCTAGGACTATGGGGGAAGTTCAAGGAATAGAAGTAGTTAGTAAACAAGTAGTAAGAGAAAATTGTAATCCAGATTGTAAGAAAGCTATGACTGCATTAAAAAAGGATGCGTCAATAGAGGAAATGATACAAAGATGTAAGCAAGTAGGTTCTCAAGTTTTTAGTGCACAAGTTTACGCTGAGGCAATGCACGCACAGAGGGTGAATACTAAACGATCCACATGTTATCAATGTGGAAAGATGGGTCATTTCAAAAAAGAATGTTGGCAGTCACAAAAATCAGGAGCACAAAGAAAAGATCTCCCACGCCCAAATACCCCATGTCCGAAATGTAAAAAACCTGGCCATTGGGCATCAGAATGTAGGTCCCAGTTAAACATCAAAGCAGGCCCAAGTCCCAGGGCCCCAGTAAACAACACTTGGGGTATTATGGGAATACAAGATCCTTCTCCTGCCATTCAGGGGCTTCGAAAGCAAGATGCCTCTCTGGCGGCCGCTCACCCGCCTACAGGATTATAAAGTTATAAAGTTCAGGGGACTATTGTGTTCAAGCCCATACTCCTGTGGAAGTCCCCATAAAAAAAAATTGGAGAAGAATTAATAGAGGGAGAAGTACGGTTACTGACATCCACCCCTGTAGATGAATATTCAGGTTTATTACCTACAACTATTCCAATTAAATGTGAGATTCAGAAAGTACCTATGATAAATATAAATCCAGAACAAATTTATATAGATAAGGACCAATGTATAGCACAGTTAATCATTTTTCCAAAAGCATACAAAGAAGAACAAAACACGATCATGTTCACTACGCAGATATCAAGTTACAAACCAATACTCAAAGTGGGGGTGGAGATAAGACTGTCTTCCCTCAGGAACAATGGCCTTTACATCGGCCTACTCAACTAACCTTTTCACACCTGATAGGCATAGGGGGAGTACAGGAAACGCAATTATTACAGAAATACCTTAAATGGCATTGTGAAGGGAAAATTGGGAGAGTGTGGCCTTATGTTGTCACAGGGTTACCAGTTATACTTTGGGGAAGAGACTTATTGCAACAGATGGATGTGCAAATAACTACTGGTTTTTAGTGGGGGCTGCTGTTGAGAAAGAGGGGTGTATCATTCCTCCTCCACTACAATGGAAGAGTGATGACCCAATATGGGTGGAACAGTGGCCCTTGAACAAAGAAATGATAGAAGCACTTGAAGAAATAATAAACCAACAGTTGGACCAAGGTCATATTGAGCCGAGTACAAGCCTGTGGAATTCACCTGTATTTTGTATAAAGAAAAAATCTGGCAAATGGCAAATGTTAATTGATTTATGACAAGTTAATGCATCCATGCATGCAATGGGAACTTTACAACCAGGACCCCCATCTCTCAATATGATACCTCAACAAAATTCTTTATGGGTTATAGATATTAAAGATTGTTTTTGTTCAATTCCCATTCAATCTGAGGATGCTGTGAAATTTGCATTCTCTATACCGTCCATAAATCTTGCAAGGCCTGCACAAAGAAGTCCTCCCTCAGGGTATGAAAAATAGTCCGACTATTTGTCAATGGTATGTAGATCAGATTTTACAACCGATTAGGAAAAGACATCCAGATGCTACCAATATTCATGATGTGGATGGTATTTTGACTTCTCATAAAAACATAGAAACATTAGAAAATATAATGATGGTTACAATGCACAGTTTAGCAGAACAAGGCCTTACGGTAGCACTGGATAAAGTTCAAAGAAAAGCGCCTTTTCAGTATCAAGGACATCAAGTTTATGATAATGCAATTATTTTAAGGCCTCCAATTATTGGCACCTCTAAGATCAAAACATTGAACGATTTTCAAAAATTTATTGGTAGACAACAATATGTACATGTATGTGTAGACACTTACTCAGGGTTTGTTATGGCTACCCCTCAAACAGGAGAAGCAGTTAAACATGTCAGAAGCCATTTATTAAGTTACTTTGCTCAATATGGGGTGCCACAGTCTATAAAAACTGATAATGGCCCAGCTTACACATGTAGTGCTTTCCTCAGTTTTTGCACTGAATTTGCCATTCACCATACTAGAGGAATCCCATACAATCCCCAAGGACAGGCGATTGTTGACCATACCAACAGAACTATCAAAATGTTTTTACAAAAACAAAAAGGAGGAGATGTGAGTAATGTAAACAGGTTAAATACAGCAATATATACCATGAATTATTTAAAATTTGATTCGACCCCGCAATGAAATGTCAGATTGGTAATATGGCCAGAAAACAAATGTGGCTTTCAAAACATCTCTCCTTATTACAAGACAGGGTCATGTGGAAAGATAAGGAAATATATATATATATATATATATATATAGAAAGAGAGAGAAATTAATTCATTAATTAATTAATTAATTAAGATAGATTAAATAAATAAATAAAGAAGGAAAAGAGCTAGGGCCTGATAAGGTTATAACAAGGGGGCCAGGATTTCTTTCTCTTTCCACAGATAATGGAGAACAATGGATTCCTGAAAGAGTTATGAGAATTGTCATTGGCAGAAAAACAGAGACGAAAGAGAAGGAGATCATCAAGAAGGAGGAGAACATGGATGAATCCACATAAAAAGGAGATGAAGCAGTCATCGCCCTGATAACCACTCTTGTCTTGCAGGCTCGAGTTATTCAAGGGGCCCCTATACCTCCAGAAACAAGTCTACAAAGATGGGCTTATATACCAGGACCACCGTGGGTCCAGGTAGTTACTTGGGGAGAAGGAGTCCAGGAGCCTATATTGCAAGGAAACTTATCTAAGGTCTTACCTAAGGAATTTTCTAGCACACCTCCTTTTGTGCAAAAGGTTGATTTAATCATACAGAACTTGCTTATAAAGCACCTATATGTCTTAAAGTAAAACATGTTACTCCTGATTTACCATGTGTTACAGTGAAACCTATCACATATGGCATACATTATGGAATTTACATCACTACTGGATATTGGGTTGTTAGACACTTGGGGACTTGATAGTGTAAAACGGAAAAATAATACGGTTAGAGTGTCAACAAGACAAAGGTGCAGGGCCTTCATACACCACCACAAAAGAGGGACAGTAGGCACCCATTTTTCATTGACTGTGATATTGCAGAAGGGGAACTTATTTCAGTGGACAATATTACAGTCTTGCAGTCCTGGCACAATATCACCACAGAAAATGAAACTTATTTCCAGGGCTTCCCATCACCACATTGGATCAAGAATACTGGACAGATAACTCCTAGTATACGGAAGATTGCTGTTGTTATTGGTGGTCCCACTAATCTTTATTATGCAGATACCAAGGGACATCATCTTCCTTTTAATAATGAAACTTTATCAGCTAGGGTTTGTTTGGGGGCACAACATGCGTTTATGTGGGGATGAAGGGAAAATGTTACTATTGTAAAACAAAGTATTAATGGTACTTTACAAGGGGTTAAAGAGGACATTTATAACATCACATGTTTCAGTTGTAAGGTCTCCGAGTGTATGGATTCTAAGGCTTCTGGTGTAGTGTTCATTATAACCTGACCACGGATGGCCTTAATTCCAGTAAAAAGAAAAGGATGGTATCAGTCTAGCGCAGATCGTGTATTTTATGAATTAGAAGAGCAGATAAATACTATATCCACCCAGAGAGTAAAAAGATGTATAAGCTGTGTAATTTTAGGAATTAGCCTACTTATCACGTTGATTACTCCTTCTGTATCAATTGTTATGTCCATATCTAATGCTCAAAATGAAATTGTACAAGAGAATTTCTTGAATGAATTAGCAAAAAATGTGTCCATGGGATTTCAGGAACAAAGACAAATTGATCAGGAATTTTATACTATAATAAAAGAACTTCGAGATACCATTGCGGCAGTCGGAGATGAATTGGATATTGTCGAATTTAGACAAAGATTGGTGTGTGATTATCGTTATTCTCATGCTTGTGTTACAAATGCATTGTGTGAGTCATTATGATTGGGAACGAATTTGCAATCATTGAAATGGAATGATTGACAATCCTAATGTTACCCTAGATATTAATGCCTTGTATAATATTGCCCGACACATTCATGATGCCATGCAACAGGAGCTTACCCCAGAAAGTTGCTCAAAATAATATTTATTTTTTAAAACACTTATCAATTGCAAGTATCTTTCAAGACATTGTTAGGGTGCTTATAACCACAGCTATGGTACTTATTTTAATACTTTTACTTTTGCCATTCATCTTTCGGTTATTTTTCTGTGCTCTTAATGAGGTCTTGGATGTTATGCGATTACGATCCTGGAAGCTGCACTATCAAAACAAGAAAGGGGAATATTGTAGGGAGCTGTTGAGGACCACAACAGTTCCATGAGGTCATGATGACCTGATAAGCCCACTCTATTGTGCTAATGGAGCAAAGGTTCTTAGGTAAACTTCTTGGTATTTGACAAACACCTGAGGCAGTCATGGGGACATGTGTTTGTTGATGAAAGAGGATTGGTGAAAGTAATCACACAGCATGAGCTTGCCACAAGTATGGAACTTACAGCTGCACAGCATATAAGGCTTGTACTTGCCAATAATAAACGAAGCTTGTAACATCTTTGTCTCCCGCCTCATCACTGCATGCCTGAGATCGAGACGTCCCGCAGGTCGGGGGGTCTCTGCACTGAGCTGGCCATAGCACCTCATAAGTTCTGGGACGGGTCACCCAGATCTCATGTCTCTTCTCTTCCTTCAATCACAGGTAAAGTGGTGGAAGATGAAGCACGCTGAAGAAAAGAGATACAAATAAAATAGCACAGAAAGCAAGAGACCTACACACAGGCACAAATACACACACACACACACACACACACACACACACACACACGGGCACCCTACCTGGATTCGCTCCCCCCTACCCCCTCCAAATGCCTTCAGGCCTGTCTTTCCTACTAGGAGAGATTCCAGGGCGAAGGGTCAAAGCTGCCCTAATTCTCCTCAAGAACTCATCCTTGCTGGCTCTGGCTGGAGACAGTCAAGGGCCTTGGGGGAGGGCCGGAGAAAGAGAGAGACAGAAACATAGAGACAGAGACCTCCTCTTACGCATGCGTGTACAGAAAGCAAGAGGCCTACACACAGACACAGATACACACACACACACACACACACACACACACACGCACACACACACACACACACTGGAAAGGCGTAGACCTCAGACTGTTGCTTTAGGAGACAGAGCTGATTCAACCATTCTGGAAAGCCCTGCGGAACTAGGCCCAATGGTCTCTGACCCTGTGCCTCCCCTTCGATTCACCAATACTATTTCCCTTCTGGGGCTGTATCCCACAAAGATCATGTAAAAGGGGAAAGGACTCAAGTGTACAAAATATATTTGTAGCAGTAGACTCTTTAGGTGGAGGTCAAGAACTGGAAATGGAGCCAAGCAACAAGAGGTAGAAAGAGAAATTCCATGTAAAGTTAATGTAGACATTATAAAATATTTGAGAGTCTACCTGCCAAAACAAACCCCGAGAACTCTATGAACTCAGTCACAAAACACTTTTTACAAAAATGAAGTCAAATTTCAAGATATGAGAAAACATCAGTTGCTTCTGCGTAGGTCGAGCTACTAGGATAAAAACAACCATCCTACCCTAACTAATTCACTTATTCAGTGTAATACGAATCAAAGTACCAAAGAATTATTTCATGGACTTAGGGAAAAACAAACAACCAATCAACCATATCAAAATTCATCTGCAAGAACAAAAGATATAACCAGAACATCAGGGGAATTAATGAAAAGGAAGGCTAGGGAAGGTGACCTAGCCCTACAAGATCTCAAATTGTATTATAGACCAGCCAGCGTCCAAACCACTTGGTACTGGCTAAGAAACAGAAGTCAAGTGAGCTCTTTTTGCGTTTTCCCACAGTTGCCCTTTAGGTAGCTCCTTAAGTGTGTGGGAGGGTTGGTCTGGTCACAGGAGGTATCCTTTGATGAGCTAGAGAATAGGAAAGCTTAGTAATTGGTGATCCCTTCTGCTCTAGTGTCTTCCCGATTCCCATAGGGTTCTGAGGCACCCTTGGGGTCCTGTTTTTGGTGGTTGTGGGTTTCAACCCCCATGGGCTCAGAATCTTGTCCAGGTTTCCTGAAGTTTGTCTGTCTTGAACAGCTCTGGTCCTTTTCTGGTCCACTCCAGCCACAGCAAGAGGGACCATCCTTATTGACTTTCCTACTCTTTGGGGCTAAGAAACTGTTTCCCCCTTCTGCTGCTCCCAGGGTTTTTCCCGGGGAGATATTCTCTTGGCTCATCAAGGTCAGCAAGGGGAAAGAGTAATTACTGATCACCCTCCTGTCTTGACTCCCAGAACCGGAAAAAAATCTGGTTTTCTTAATATTTAAAAAAAAATAGAAAATCTCTTTTACTTGCCGCTGTCAAGTCCCATTGATATAGGATTAATGTCCTAGATGTGGCATTAAAACTTTACAGACTATTGAACCAACAAACTATGAAACCCAGTGTTCAATGAATGAGTCCAAAGCATTAACCTCCTGGTTCTTTCCATGACATACTTGAAGCTCAAATGATATACTCATACAAGGGGCATGTTGTGCTATCTTTCAACGAACTTGCTTTTATGTTTTTTTATTTTACTTCTTCTAATGATCATTTCAGCTGTTGTAACTGGTGAACACTTTGTTTCTGAAAGAAATATGGCTTAATGAATGAAAACTGGGAAATTACTTTCACAAGAATTTGCTTTATTTCCTTTCCAAAAAACTTTCTTAAAACCTAGAATGAGCCCTCCCGCCTACCCGTCTCTCAGGGTTCGGCCGCCAGCCCCCTCCCTCCTCTCCATTCGCCCCCTGGAGGGTGGCCCCTGCAGCCCCAACAAAGTGCTGCTCTAGTTGCCTTTTCCAGCACTGAAGAGACTTGGCATCTGGAGCCCAGAAGGGAAGTTGGTCGCCTGCCAGGGCTTTTCCGCATCGTCCCCTCTCTGCTGGAGCCGAGCCACTACCAAGGGTCTTGTTTTAGGCATCCATGCCAAAGTAAAGAATCAAGATGCCCTTCAGTTTACAAGGGCAGGAAACAAATTTGATCAACCTGTTTCTGGAAAACACGGGAACTGGTGAATTCATCAAGTGAAATAGAATAAGAGAAAAGAGGATTTGGGACAAAGATTTGTAGGACACCACACTTAGTGGATATGGCTTGGATGAAGATCCATCAAAGGCAACTTAGATACTGCAGTCAGATACGTAGGAAAAAAATCAGTAGGAATAGTCATAAAATCCTAGAGAGTAGTGAGTATCAAAGAGAAGAGAGTGATTGATAGGACAAGGTATTTGGACCTAAGAGAACAGAGCAAATGGAATAATGAAGAGTTCATATAGTCTGTCAGATACACTATATTTCCTGGTGTTGGGAGGGAGGGGAAGACAAGGAAGAATTGCTCTGCAAAGTTTTGTATTTGTACTAACATTTTGTAATAGACAAGTATCCCCTCAGTTTTCATTTTTTGCTTCTATAAAGAGTAATTATAAATAGTTCCAAAGGATTCATAAAGAAAAACGGTATTCATTTCCAGATAGAAAAGAGATGGACTGAGTACAAATTGAAGCACACTTTGTTTTCCCATCCTTTCTCTTCCTTCCTTCCTTCCTTCCTTCCTTCCTTCCTTCCTTCCTTCCTTCCTTCCTTCCTTCCTTCCTTCCTTCCTTCCTTCCTTCCTTCCTTCCCTAGCACTCCTTTCCCTAACTCTCCCTATTTACCTTCCTTTCTTCTTATTCTTCTCCTCCTCCTTCTTTCTTTTTTCCTTCTTTTTATTCTTCTAAAAAATTCATTCATATCTGACGCAGAAATTTATTACGTAGTGAGTTTGCAAATTTTATATCACATTATGCATATTTGCTCAATAAATCGACTGGCAGAGAGAGCAGTGAATGAAGAAATATACTGATTCCTTTTTGGTACGTATGAAAGTGTGGTCTGGACAGTAGAGCAGACTTCCCTATATCCTTTGCAGCCATGACAAGGAAGAAACCTTTGTGGACCAACTCGATGCCATCAATCTTGACTAAGATCTTTTTCCTTTAGATGAATTACATAGGTCAGAAGACCATGGGTAGCACTACAAGAACCAGATAATACATCACATACAATATCGCACATCTCCTTCCAGTTTTTTCATGAAACTAATTAGGATAATATTTCAGTTAAATTTTAAAAATGTGCCATGGGTTATATCATATAGACTTTTGGCTATCAGCTATCAGATGGATCCTTCCCGGATCCATCTAGCATATTTGGATTAGTTGTCTGGGATAGGAAGTCATTTCCAAATTTCAGATTCTATTATGTTGGATAACACACAAAAAAGCAAATCCTACCTAATAGATCTGGTCTCTGTCTTCCTAGGAGTTAATTAAAAGAACTTGGAAAATGATACAGTGTAAATTTTAAGCTCTGTTTAGACAAAATCACACATATCTTGCTACCTGTGTGACCACTGGCAAGTCATTTAACGTCACTGAGCTTCAATTTTCTAATTTGAAAAATGAGACAATTATATCTCTAGAATCCATTTTGTCAGTTATTATAAAGTTAAAGTGAATTGGTGCATATACATAATTAAGCACATATGCACAAAACTCTTTGCAAAGCAAAAATCTACATAATGTCCAGCTACAAATTTAAACATCATCCTCACTGTCATAATCCCCTTTCGACTTTTAGATAATTCATTCTCCTTTCCTTGACCTCAACTTCTTTGCATTTGTCAAATGATGGCTTCAAACAAATGATCCAGTTCGCCACACAATGATAAGCTACTTTCTAATTATAATTTTGTGCAGTTAGATGGCACAGTGATTATAGTGCTTAACCTTCAGTCAGGAATGCTTGAGTTCGAATTCAGCCTCAGACACTTTACACATCTGTGACATTGAGGAAGTCTCTTAACTTCTGTCTGCCTCACTTTCCTCAGTTTTAAACTGAAGATATCAATACATACCTTAAAAGGTGTTTTCTATATTAAATAAGACAATAAGAGTCTTAAATAAGAGTACTTAGGATAGTGACTAGCTATCATTGTAATTTAAATGGGGATATATTTCATATTCATTAACAGTCCCATGTGGCCTGTCTGGTTCACATAGAAGACTGAGTCATATGAGTCTGAGGCACATGGAATCTGTGATGGGAGGAGTTTGCTGAATGGGTGGAACAGAACTGAAGGATGCAGGCAACCAGTAACTGGATATTTTGTTTAAGGAAAGACTGTGTGTGAATTGTTTAAGAGACCCAGTTTGTTGGAAATCTAGCAGGGGGAAGGCTTGGGGAAGGCTTCTCTGCATTGTTATTGTGTATAGATTTTTGTTACTATGATAGATTTGTCTTTTTGGTGTCTAAATAAATGGTTCTGCCTCCATGTGGAGAGTCTGTGCTGTTCCATGATGCAGAATTTTGCAGGGGTATTCATGGCCTCTGCGAGTACTGTGAATATCTCATTTGCACTCCACTGGCACACATAGTAGCTATTTAATAAATTCTTCTTTCTTTCCTGCAATGTAATGGAAAGTCTCTAACTACATAGCAATTTGTCGTTAAATCTAATGACATCAAAAACATGATCCTAAAAAAAGGACTTTTTCAACTTTTCCCCATTATTGTGCTATTTTGTCAAAATGAAATTAAGAACTAAATCAGTTATGTGGACTTTTACCAATGATTGACCTCTTTGCAGCATCCTTGACCTCCTTGTTTCTTAGGCTATAAATGAGAGGGTTCAGCATAGGGATTATGAACGTATAAAACACAGCAGATATTTTCTCTTGCTCCATGGAATACTGAGAACTTGGCTGGATGTAACTGAAGGTCACAGAACCATAGAACAATGTCACGGCTGTCAAGTGGGATGCACAGGTAGAGAAGGCTTTGTGCCTCCCCTCAGCTGATCTGATTCTCAGGATAGCTATGATGATATGGATGTACGACACCATGATGATTATGAAGGTAAACATTGCAATCACTCCAGAGAAGACTAAAAGTAACATTTCATTGATGTATGCATCAGAACAAGAGAGTTTCAAAAGAGGGCGGATGTCACAGAAGTAATGATTTACCACATTGGGACCACAGAAATTCAACCTGAGCAAACCAATTGTGTGGGTCAATGAGTTAATTAAACCTCCTAAGTAGGACCCAAGAACCATCAAAATGCAAACTCTTTGAGTCATAATAACTGGATAAAGCAATGGAGTGGCAATGGCTACATATCGGTCATATGCCATCATAGAGAGGAGGATGCCCTCAGTGGTGACATACACAGCAAAAAAGAAACTTTGTAAAATACAACTAGCAAATGAACTTGTTTTGTTCTTTACTAGAAAACTGACTAATATCTTGGGAGCAAAAACAGTGGAGTAACAAATGTCGCATAAGGAAAGGTTGCTGAGGAAAAAGTACATGGGGGTGTGAAGTTGGACATTTATCCAGATAATTATGATCATCCCCCAATTCCCTACAAGAGTGACCATGTAAATGACAAAGAAAATAAAAAAGAGAGGGACCTGAAATTTGGGGATTTCAGTCAGTCCCACGAGAAAGAATTCTTTAACAAAACCAGTGCTATTCTGTGCTATCTCCCACATTTCTGTGTTAATAGTCCTTTTATGCATCTAACAAAATATCATTTAAGAATAAACAGAAGTGCTTGTTTCTGGGATCTTGTTTCCATAGAAGGAGATATTAGTTCACATTTTCCTACAAAAGAAAAATAACAATTTGTTAATGATCATAATGATTGCTCTATTTTCAACTTTTAAATTAGCCCCAGATAGAAATGATCATGTGATGCCACAGTGCTATTATTCCTAAACTTGATCTTAGCCAAAACTTAGGAAGTTAAACTATAATTCGTTTATATTTAACCTTCTGTCAATTATTTCAAGACACTTACATAACTTGCCATCTGTATTTGGATAATGACTAAGAAATAAAGGCCTCCTCTTTAAGGTGACGAAACACATTTGCAATATACCTTCAAAAGCAGACAGGATAAGTGTGATTATATATTTTTCATCTGGTTCCCACATAAGCTTGATTTCTTTTGCTATGTTCATAACATCTTACATCTAAAATACTACAAGATTAGAGCCATCTGGGACAAATCTATAAATTTTTTTGTAATAGATGCTATTATAATGGTAATTATTTATACTATTTTAGGTTGTGATGATTGTGCAGATTCAGTAAAATTTGTTAAATGAGTACCCTCAGAAGATTATTCCTGGGATCTTGCCTCTTGTGGTTCATAAAACAGAGTGCCTTATGACAAGCAGAACTTGCTATTAGAATATTTCTTGGTAAGTATTCAGAAAGTCCTCAACTTTCATAATTTGAAGTAATGTGTTTTAGTTTCTACCATATGCTTGAATACTTTTTTATGTTTATAAATTTATTTTTAGTTTTCAACATTCATTTCCACAAAATTTTGAGTTCCAAATTTTCTACCCTTCTCCTCCCTCCCCTCACACTGTAACGCCTTGCATTCTGATTACCTCTTCCTTCAATATATCTTCCCTTCTATCACACCCCTCCCTTCCCTTATCCCCATATTCTCCCTTTCCTTATAGAGCAAAATTGATTTCTATACCTCATTGTCTGTATTTCTTATTTCCCAGTTGTATGCAAAAACAGTTCTCAACATTTGTTTCTAATACTTTGAATTTCTACTTCTCTCCTCTCCTCCCTCCTATCCATCTCAACTGAGAAGGCAAGGAATTCAATATAGGATATATATGTGTAGTTTTGCAAAAGACTTCAAATTAATCATGCTGTGTAAAATTAACTATATTTAGCTCCCTCCCCATTTATTCTGTTCTCTCTTTTGACCTTATACTTCCCCAAAACGGTTTACTTCTAATTACTCCCTCCTCCCATTTGCCCTCCTTTCTCTCATCCTCCCACCCCATTTGGCCACTTCCCCCCTACTTTCCTGTAGTGTAAGATAGATTTTCATATCAAACTGAGTGAGCATGCTTTTCCCTCCTTTAGCTAAATGTGAAGAGAGTAAGATTCACTTCTTCCCTCTCACCTCCTCCCTTTTCTTCTTCATTGGAAAAGCTTTTTTTTAGTCTTTTATGAGAGATAATTTGCCCCAATCCATTTCCCCCTTTCTCCTCCCAAGATATTCCTCTCTCACCACCTAATTTTATTTTTGTAGATAGAATTCCTTGTTCACCTCACCCTGTGCTCTCTGTCTCTGTCTCTGTCTCTCTTTCTCTCTCTCTCTCTCTCTCTCTCTCTCTCTCTCTCTCTCTCTCTATATATATATATATATATATATATATATATATACACATATATATGTATATATATACATATATACATATATGTATATATATATATATATACACATATAGGTATATATAAATGTGTATGTATAATCCCTCCAGCTACGCAAATATTGAGAAAAGTCTCAATAGTTGCAAATGTTACCTTTCCATGAAGGAATGTAAACAGATCAACTTTAGAAAATCCCTTCTGATTTCTCTTTCCTGTTTACCTTTCCGTGCTTTTCTTGATTCTTGTGTTAGAAAGCCAGATTTTCTATTCTGTTCTGGTCTTTTCATCAGGAATGCTTGAAAGTCCTCTATTTCACTGAACAACCTTTTCCCCACTGCAGCATTATACTGAATTTTTCTTGATAGGTGATTCTTGGTTTTAATCCTAGTTCGTCTGACTTCTGGAACATCATATTCCAAGCCCTTCGATCCTTTAATGTAGAAGTTACTAGATCTGGGGTTATCCTGATTGTATTTCCACAATACTTGAATTATTTCTTTCGAGCTAATTGCAATATTTTCTCCTTGATCTGGTAACTCTGGAATTTGGCTGTATTATTTCTAGAAGTTTCTCTTTTTGGATCTCTTTCAGGAGGTGATCATTGTATTCTTTCAATATTTACTATGCCCTCTGATTCTAGAATATCAGGGCAGTTTTCCTCGATAATTTCATGAAAGATGATGCCTAGGCTTTTTTTTTTTTTGAACATGGCTTTCAGGTAGTCCCATAATTTTTAAATTGTTTGTCCTTGATATATGTTCCAGGTCAGTTGTTTTTCAAAGAAGATATTTCACATTATCTTCTATTTTTTCATTCTTTCGGTTTTGTTTCGTAATTTCTTGGTTTCTCATAAAGTTATTAGCTTACAACTGGTCCTCTCGACGTTTTAAAGAACTTCGATGAGCTGTTGAACCTCCTTTTCCATTTGGCTAATTTTCCTTTTTTAAAGCATTCTTCTACTCATTGGCTTTTTGGACTTCTTTTGGTGATTGAATTATCCTATTTTAAAGGTGTTCTTTTTTCAGTATTTTTTGGATTCTCCTTTAGTCAACTGTTGATTTGCTTTTCATGATTTTCTTGCATCACTCTCATTTCTCTTGCCAATTTTTCCTGCTTCTCTCTTACTTGATTTTCAAAATCCTTTTTGAGCTCTTCCATGGCCTGAAAACATTGTGTATTCATTTTGGAGGTTTTGGAAGCCTTGACTTCCTCTGATGGCATGCATTGTTCTTCCTCATCTGAAAGGATGGAAGAAAATATCTATTCACCAAGACCTTCTATAATCTTAGTTTCACTTTATGAGCATTTTCCCAGTCAGTTACTTGACTTTTGAGTCCTTTCTCAAAAGGAGGGTATACTTTGGGAACATGTAAGTTCTCAGTTCCTCCAATATGGCACAATCAAGGGAGAGAAGTTGCTCCTCTCCTGGCCTGTGCACTGGTTTGGGAGCACTCACAACTTTTCTGCCCAGAATCTGTGAGTAGAATTCCCTTTCCACAAGCTCCTCAAACTCCGCCATGCCAGTGCTCCTCTTCCTCACCCCAGGTCTCTGCTCAGAACTGAGATTTAGATCAGCTGCTCAATTCACCTAGACACTCTAGGTAGAGGGCAGCACAACCTCTCAGAGCTAAGATTCAGATACCCCAGGGACTTTAGGTGGAGGGCTCCAAAAATGGACACTGCAACTGCAGTGGCTGCTGTTGGTAGGCCCATACTGCATTCCTGTGTCACCCACATAAATAAACTTTATCACTGGCTTTTCAAACTGTCTATGGCATTTGTGGGTTGACCAATCTGTGAACTGTTGCCAGTGGTGCCTTGAAGCCCGTTCAGGGACTTGTCCCTGCACCACTGTGCAGTCCATATTGGGCTGCGCTTTGCTCTGCACCAGTGTGATAGACCTTTCCTGTTGACCTTCCAGGCTTGGGCTGGAAATCTCTTTCACTCTGTCCTCTTGTGGCTTCTATTCCACCAGAATTTGTTTAGAGTCATTTTTACAGGTATTTTGTGGGCTATGTGGGGGAGCTTCTACAGGTCCGTCTTTTTACTTCACTGTCTTGGCTCTGCCCCCTTGAATACTTTTGATTGGTCACTAATTCAGGCATCCTTAATTAAAATCATTCTGTGATTTCAGCTGGAAACAGCAAGATTCTGAATTACATTTCAACAGCAATAAAATCTGTGACAGCAATTATTCGATACTTTATTGTCATGATCTTAGTTCATTCTATGTAACTCCTACAATCTTTATGTCTTATTATCTTCAAAATTTTTATTTTCATTTCATACTATACAATAATATAACATTATTTTTGTCCATTAACATTTCTATTTGTTACACTTTACTGATTACTCAGTTGATATTCTTTCTAATCCTTTATAAACACAAAGGTTGTTATGAATATTTGTCTTTCACCTACTTGTTGAAAAAAACTTGAAGTAAGATCTCTGGATCAAGGTTTGTTTGCAGGTAACTTATTTTCAATTAGAATAATGAATATCGATAGTTTTATTTACATTATTTCCCTTCTAAAAAAAGTAAAGTTACTTGGTTTGATTTTGTATACCCAAGTTCTTAATATTGAACTTTGTACATATTAGGTGCCTACTATGTTTTTAATTTAAAGATGACGTAGTGGATAGTGTGCCAGGCCTGGTGTCAGGAAAACTCTTTCTCTAGAGTTGAAAAAAACCTCAGACACTTTCTAGCTGTGTGACCCTTGAAAATGCACTTAAATCCTTTTCACTTCAGTTTTCTCATCTGTATAATGAACTGGTTACGGAAATGAAAAACTATTTCAGTATCTTTACCAAGGAAGCCTCAAATGATATCACAAAGTGTCACATATAGCTAAAAAAAAAAAGAAAGAAAGAAAGAAAGAAAGAAAGAAAGAAAGAAAGAAAGAAAGAAAACAACAACAAAAAGAAGAGCAGTGAAATTTGTTTGCCACTTTTTCCAAAGCTTATCATTCACTTTCTGCAGGCATTTCCCCTCAATGTGACCAAAATATTCACACAAAATGTACATGGAGAGGTTCAGTTAGCTAATAGAGCAACTCTCCAATAGTCTGATGTCTATAAGCCCTTCAATATCACATACTCTAGATTTACTTAATGACTATAACTTTCTCTGGGATTCTCAGGGCCAAAGAAACTCCAGCACAAGCATGTTACTCATTTGGTTTTAAGCTGTTCTTTCAATACCAGCGTTAGAACTGTATAATCAAATTCAATTACATATTAATAGCAGATAAAATTCATTGAATAATGGTCTCTGATTTTCATTTCTCAGTGAAAATTTCTGTAGGTAGTGAGATTAAAAGCTATAGATGTCTTTTCATGTTGAATGAAGCCACTTGGTCATTCTTGTGTATCAAAGATCCAGGGGCAGAGTCACGATGGTGGACGAGAAAGAAGCACATACTCTAGCTACTCCCACACAGGGCATAAAATACCTGTAAAAATGACTCGAAACAAATTCGAGAGCAGCAGAATCCACAAAATGACAGAGTGAAAGAGATTTCCAGCCCAATGTAATGTTACCTGGTTGACCAAAAGGGAAGGTCCATCACACGAAGCACAGAGAGGAGTGCAACACATGCAAACACATGCAACACATGCAACAAAGCCTTGGCCACTCAGTGAAGCAGGAAAAAGACTGGAACAGGCAAAATCCTCCTCAACAGCAGTGGTTCTCAAATTCCTCTACCTACAAAGACCAAAGGCACTTCAAAGTTCAAAGAAAAAGTTTTTCATCCTGGGTGAGAAGGGAGCAGGGTCTTCCTCTAGCCCAGGCCCCAGGCAGTAGTGGCAGAAGCAGTGTCCATTTCTGGAGCCCACAGCCTAAAACCTGTGGGGGAATTGAGTTGCTGATCTGCGTATCAGAACTGAGTGGAGATCTGGGGGTGAGAAAGAGTGTTGGCTGGCGTGGTACAGCTGATAGAGGCTCTAGAAAGGGAATTCTACTTGCAGATCCTAGGCAGAAAAGCTTTTGGAACCCCCAGCCAGAGTGCAGACCAGGAGAGGAGTAAATTCCTTCTCCCTGATTGAGTCACCTTGGAGGAACTGAAAATTTACAGGTCCCCAGAGTATAACCCCTTCTTGAGAAAGGACTCAAAAGTCAGGTAACTACCTGGGAAAATGTCCAAGAAAGGGGAAAAAAAGATAATAGAAGGTTACTTTCTTGGTGTATAGATATTTTCTTCCATCCTTTCAGATGAGGAAGAGGCCTCCATCAGAGTGCTCCAAAATAAATATGCAACGGTCTCAGGCCAAGGAAGAGCTCAAAAAGGATTTTGAAAATCAAGTAAGAGGTGGAGGAAAAAATGGGAAGAAAAATGAGAGTGACGCAAGAAAATCATGAAAAGCTAAGCAACAGTATGCTAAAGGAGACACACAAAAAAGTGATGAAGAAAATAAAACCTTTAAAATAGGCTAATTCAATCACCAAAAGAAGTCCAAAAAGCCAATGAGGAGAAGAATGCTTTAAAAAGCACAAGGGAGGGGGGCAGAGCCAAGATGGCGGAGTAGAAAGATGAATATACGCTAGTTCTGAACCCACAGCCCATAAAATATCTGTAAAAATGAACTGCCAACAAATTCTGAAGCAGCAGAAGCCACAGAACAATGGAGCGGATGAGATTTCTGTTCCAGAGAGCCTGAAAACCTCTTGCAAAAGGTCCTTCGAGCTGTGGACCAGGAGCTGAGCACAGCCCTGCCTCAGCCACGTGGCACCAGGAGGAGCAGATGCAAGCAGGCTTCAGGGACAGAATCTCCAGCGGCCACGGGGGTCCCTCCACCCACAGGTGACAAGGGTCGGTGAGAGGGTCTCTTTGGCGGGTCGAGAGGGGAGTGGGGTGCCCCCATAACTCAGGCCCCCTTGGGAGGCAGCAGCAGAGGCGGGAGCAGACCTGGGCTCCCCAAGCAGGCAGGAGCCTGGATCCATTGTTGAAGGTCTCTGCATAAACCCCCTGAGCCAGTGAGGCGGCCCTGCCCCCACCTGAGCCCCTGAACTTAATCTCACACTGAATAGCAGCCTTGCCCCCGCCCAAAGCCCTGAGGCTGGGAAGCAGCATTTGAATCTCAGACCCCAAGCGCTGGCTGGAAGGATCCAGAGGCAAAGTGCGTGTGAAGAGAATATTCAGAAGGCAAGTCACTGGCTGGGAAAATGCATAGAAAAGGGGAAAAAAAATAAGACTATAGAAGGGTACTTTCTTGGTGAACAGGTATTTCCTCCCTTCCTTTCTGATGAGGAAGAACAATGCTTACCATCAGGGAAAGACACAAAAGTCAAGACTTCTGTATCCCAGCCCACTCAATGGGCTCAGGCCATGGAAGAGCTCAAAAAGGATTCTGAAAATCAAGTTAGAGAGGTGGAGGAAAAACTGGGAAGAGAAATGAGAGAGATGCAAGAAAAGCATGTAAAGCAGGTCAACAACCTGCTAAAGGAGACCCCAAAAATGCTGAAGAAGATAACACCTTGAAAAATAGGTTAACTCAACTGGCAAAAGAGGTTCAAAAAGCCAATGAGGAGAAAAATGTTTTAAAAGGCAGAATTAGCCAAATGGAAAAGGAGGTTCAAAAGCTCACTGAAGAAAATAGTTCTTTCAAAATAAGAATGGAACAGATGGAGGCTAATGACTTTATGAGAAACCAAGAAATCACAAAACAAAGCCAAAAGAATGAAAAAATGGAACATAATGTGAAATATCTCCTTGGAAAAACTACTGACCTGGAAAATAGATCCAGGAGAAACAATTTAAAAATTATGGGACAACCTGAAATCCATGATCAAAAAAAGGACCTAGACATCATCTTTCATGAAATTATCAAGGAAAACTGCCCTGAGATTCTAGAACCAGAGGGCAAAATAAGTATTCAGGAAATCCACAGAACACCGCCTGAAAGAGATCCAAAGAGAGAAACTCCTAGGAACATTGTGGCCAAATTCCAGAGTTCCCTGGTCAAGGAGAAAATATTGCAAGCAGCTAGAAAGAAACAATTCAAGTATTGTGGAAATACAATCAGGATAACACAACATCTAGCAGCTTCTACCTTAAGGGATTGAAGGGCATGGAATAGGATATTCCAGAAGTCAAAGGAACTAGGACTAAAACCAAGAATCACCTACCCAGCAAAACTGAGTATAATACTTCAGGGGAAAAATTGGTCTTTCAATGAAATAGAGTACTTTCAAGCATTCTTGATGAAAAGACCAGAGCTGAAAAGAAAATTTGACTTTCAAACACAAGAATGAAGAGAAGCATGCAAAGGTGAACAGCAAAGAGAAGTCATAAGGGACTTATAAAAGTTGAACTGTTTACATTCCTACATGGAAAGGCAATATTTGTAACTCTTGAAACTATTCAGCATCTGAGTACTGGGTGGGATTACACACGCACACATGCACATGCACATGCTCACACACATAGAGACAGAGTGCACATAGTGAATGGAAGAGGATGGGATCATATCTTTAAAAAATGAAATCAAGCAGTGAGAGAGAAATATATGGGAGGAGAAAGGGAGAAATGGAATGGGGCAAATTATCTCTCATAAAAGAGGCAAGGAAAAGACTTATTAGTGGAGGGATAAAGAGGGGAGGTGAGAGAAAAACATGAAGTTTACTCTCATCACATTCCACTAAAGGAAGGAATAAAATGCACACTCATTTTGGTATGAAAACCTATCTTACAATACAGGAAAGTGGGGGAGAAGGGGATAAGCAGGGTGGGGGAGATAATGGAAGGGAGGGCATGGGGAGGAGGGAGAAATTTGAGGTCAACACTCATGGGAAGGGACAGGATTAAAAGAGAGAACAGAAGTAATTGGGGGCAGGATAGGATGGAGGGAAATATAGTTAGTCTTATATAACACGATTATTATGGAAATCATTTGCAAAACTACACAGATTTGGCCTATATTGAATTGCTTGCCTTCCAAAGGGAAGGGGTGGGGAGGGAGGGAGGAAAAGAAGTTGGAACTCAAAGTTTTAGGAACAACTGTTGAGTACTACTCTTGCCACTAGGAAATAAGAAATACAGGTAAGGGGGTATAGAAAGTTATTTCGCCCTACAGGACAGAGGAGAGAATGGAGACAAGGGCAGAGAGGGATAATAGAGGAGAGAGAGCAGATTGTGGTGGGGACAATTGGAATGCTCGGTGTTTTGGGGTGGGGGGAGGGGACAAGGGGGGAGAAAATTTGGAACCCAAAATTTTGTGAAAATGATTGTTAAAAGTTAAATAAATAAATTAAAGAAAAATAAATAAAAAGCAGAAGGGAGGTTCAAAAGTTCACTGAAGAAAATAGTTCTTTAAAAATTAGAACAGAGAAGATGGAATCTAATGACTTTGTGAGTAACCAAGAAATTACAAAGCAAAGCTAACAGAATGAAAACATGGAATGTAATGTGAAATATCTCATTGGAAAACAACTGACCTGGAAAACAGACCCAGGAGAGACAATTTAAAAATTATGGGACTACCTGAAAGCCCTGATGAAAAAAAGAGCCAAACATCATCTTTCATGAAATTATCAAGGAAAAATGCCCTGATATTTTAAAACTAGTGGGCAAAATAAGTTTTGAAAGAATCCACCTATCAGCTCCTGAAAGAGACCTGAAAAGAGAAACTCCTAGGAATATTGCAGTCAAATTCCACAATTCTCAGGCCAAGGAGAAAATATTGCAAGCAGCTAGAAAGAAACAATTAGGGAATTGTGGAAATACAATCAGGGTAACACAGGATCTGGCAAATTCTACACTAAGGGACTGAAGGGTTTGGAATAAGATATTTCAGAATCCACAGAAACTAGAACTAAAACCAACAATCACCTACCCAGCAAAACTGAGTACAACACTTCAGGAGAAAAAATGATCATAACATAATATAGAGATTAAGTGTAAGAAGCAGGACTCTGGGGAGGAGACAAGATGGTGGAGTAGAAAGATACACAGACTCTTAGCTCCTGCTCCACAGCCCATAAGATACCTGTAAAGAAGAACTCTCAACAAGTTCTAGAGCAGCAGAAGCCACAGAACAATGGAGTGGAGATTTCCTTCCCAGAGAGACCTGAAAAACCGACGGGAAAGGTCTGTCACACACTGGACTCGGAGCACTGCTTGGCTGCAGGGCACCGAGAGGAGCAGATCTGAACAGGCTTCAGGGACAGAATCTCCAGTGGCGGCACAGGTCCCTCAAGAGATAGGCACCAAAAGTCATTGAGAGGGTCTTTTCGGCTGGCCGAGAGGGGAAAGGGATGTCCCCATAACTCAGGGCCCCTTGGGAGGCAACAGCAGAGGAAGCATGGGAAAGGGGCTCCCAAAGCAGGCAGTGGCCCGAATCCATTATTGAAGGTCTCCAAGTAAACCCCCTGAGGGAACTAAGCCCCCTGTGGTGGCCCTGTCTCCACCTGAGCAGCTGATCTTAATCTCACACTGAATACCAGACCCACCCCCGCCAAAAGCCCCTAAGGCTTGGGAGCAGCATTTGAATCTTAGCCGCCAAGCACTGGCTGGGAGGAATAGGAGGTGAGGTGGGTGTGGAGGGGAAACTCAGAAGTCAAGTAAATGGCTGGGAAAATGCCCAGAAAAGGGAAAAAAGATAAGACCAGAGAAGGTTACTTTCTTCGCAAACTGGTGTCTCCCCCCATCCTTTTGGATGAGGAAGAACAAGGCATACTGTCAGAGGAAGTCAAGGGCCCTGCCTCTAAAGTGGACTTAAACTTGGCTCAGGCAATAGAAGCCCTTAAAGAACAAGTTAGCAGCTTACTAAAGGAGACCCCCCCCCCAAAAAAACTGAGGAAAATAGCAGCTTTAAAAAGAGGCTAACTCAATTGGAGAAAGAGGTCTACAAAGCCAACAAGGAGAAGGAGGTTTTAAAAAACAGAATTATCCAAATGGAGGAGAAGATTCAATTTGAACAAAATAATTTGTTGAAAGAGAGAGTTGAGTCCAGGGATATGTTAAACCAAGAAGTTAGTAAACAAAGCCAAAAATTTGAAAAAATAGAAGATAGGGTGAAAGAACTCATTGGAAAAACAACTGACCTGGAAAATAGATCCAGGAGAAATAATTTAAAAACTATTGGACTACCTGAAAGTCATGATCAAAAAAGAGTCTAGACATTATCTTCCATGAAATTAGCGAGGAAAACTGCCCTGATGTTATAGAATCAGAGGGCAAAATGGATATTGAAAGAGTTCATCATTCACCTCCTGAAAGAAACCTGAACAGAGAAACTCCTAGGAATACTGTGACCAAATATCAGAGTTGCCAGATCAAGGAGAAAATACTCCAAGCAGCTAGAAAAAAAAACAATTTGAGAACTGTGGAAACACAATCAGGATAACACAGGATCTGGCAGCTTCAACATTAAGGGATCGAAGGTCTTGGAGTAGGATATTTCAGAAGTCAAAGGAACTGGAATTGAAGCCAAGAATCACCTACCCAGCAAATATGAATATAATATTTCAAGGGAAAAAATGGTCATTCAGTGATATAGTCGAATTTGAAGATTTCATGTTGAGGAAAATACCAGATCTGTATTTAAAAATTTGACTTCCCAAGACAAGAATCAAGAGAAGCATGAAGAGGAAAACAGAAAAGAAAAATCACAAAAGACTCTCTAAAGCTGAACTGTTTACATTACTACATGGAAAGAAAGTATTTTTAACTCTTGAATCTTTTTTCAGTATTTGAGTAGTTGGAGAGATTGTACATACACACACATACACATAGATAGATAAAGAGTACAGGGTGTGTTATATCAGAAGATATGATACCCACATACACACAAAAAAGTAAAATAAAATAAAAATTAATGGGTGAAGGAGGAAAATTTTGGGAAGAAAAAGGGAGTAATGGAATGGGGCTGGCTATAACTCATAAAAGAGATAAGAAATCTTATTTAATGGACGAGAAGGGGAGGAGGGGGAAATAAAACCACTGTCCCCACGTGTGGCTGAAGGAGGGAATAACATTCTCACTAAATTTGATATGAAAATTTATATGCACCACAGGGAAGTAGGAGAGGAAGTAACAAGTGGAGCGAGGGGAATGTTAAAAGGGAGGGCAAATGGGAGAAGGGTGTCACTAGAAATAAACACTTTAGAGAAGGGACAAGGTCAATTGTAGGGGGGAAAAATAAGGGGGGATAGGGTAGGTCAGAGGGCAATATAATTAGTATTACACAACATGATTACTATGGAAGTCCTTTGCAAAACAACACATATTTAGTCTGCATTGAATTGCTTCCCTTTTCAATGGGGCTGGGGAGGGGGGGAGGGAGAGAAGTTAGAATTCAAAGTATTAGAAATGAATGTTGAGAAATTTTATTGCATATAATTGGGAAATAAGAACTACAGGGATAGGGGTATGGAAATTCATCTTGCCCTGCAAGGAAAAAGAGAAGATGGGGGTAGGAGAGGGGTGGGGTGTGATGTAGGGGAGGGTACATTGAGGGAAGGAGTAATCAGAATGCAAGGTATTAGGAAACTGGTGGAAGGGAGTGATAGGGAGAAAAATCGAACATGTTACAAAGTGAGGTATTAATTGTATTAAAACTTTTTAATTTAATTTAAATTAATACAATTTAGTTGTATTAAAATTAGTATTAAATACTAACTGTATTAAAACAATAGACTGAATTAGTTACTGAGAATAAATCAATGACATCTGTAGTTTGGAGAAAAGAATTTCAGTCTAAATTTCCAGGAGGAAGGTAACCTCGGGTAAAATTTGACATTGATGGAAAAGTAAAGGTTTTAACGGTAAATTAGATTTTATGATTGCCATTTAATCAGAAACTACAACATGTATAGAAAGACATGTAGGCCACTAAAGACTTGCCTCAAAAGATGTTCCTTAGCCAAAGTGAAATTATAATCATAATTGAAACCTGGTTATTGGAACCCTGCCATTTTCAGATGCTATGGGACTATTAAGTGACTGTTCTTCTAAGTCTAACTCCAAGTGTGGGTAGCAAGAAAGGCTAACTGAGCCTCCAATACATGATGCCAGCATAAGTGATCTCAAGGGAAGGGTGGGAGAGCGGCTGTTCGGCATGGGCTGAGGTGGAATTCTCTGGACTCAATTTCCCCACTGATACCTAGCAGACTTTAAGCCTGACTGACTGCAAGTGGATAATCTAATCCTGCTTGGGACTGACATGAAGTTGGGGAGATATTGTATCCCTGCAATGTCCTTACTATTGGTGGCAATCTGCTATAGTCAAAAGATTTGTAAGCTTAATACCAGATCTATTTTATTACAGATTATGGGTAGAGGAACATCCGAGGTTGTCTAAAATTAAGCTATTAGGCATAGGACTTTAGACCAAAACCTTAAGTTTGGGTCCTTTAATTCTTAGTAATACTCTGGAGAGAATGAGGTCAAGAGTTTGTGAAGTTAGCAACATAAATATTACCTGTGTCTCAGTTGGTTAATGTTTAAAAAAAAAATTCTTTTGTGGTCCATATTGTAAATGCTTTAAAAAGATGTCACCTGACCACAAGTCTGAATTGCTTTATCTGTTATAAACTGTGTTAAAAACAGAAAAAAAAGCAAATAATATAAAGGACTTTCAAGCATTTTTGATGAAGAGACCAGAATCGATTAGAAAATTTGGCTTTCAAAAACAACAATCAAGAGAAACATGAAAAAGTAAAAAGGAAAGAGAAATCATAAAGGACTTTATAAAGTTGAACTGTTTACATTCCTACATGGAAAGATAATATTTGCAACTCTTGAGACTTTTGTCTGCATTTGGGTAGTTGGTGGGATTATACACACACACACACACACACACACACACACACACACACACACACACACACATATATATATATACATAAATGTATATTTAGACAGAGAGCACAGGGTGACTTAAATAAGAAGGAATGATATATAAAAAAATAAATTAAGGGGGTAGAGAAGGAAGAGAAATGGAGAAATGGAATGGGTCAAATTATCACTCATAAAAGAGCCAAAAAGTTTTTTCAATAAGGAGAAAAAGGAGGAGGTGAGAGAGAAAAAGCGAAGTTTATTCTCGTCATATTTGACTTAAGAAGGGAATAACATACTCACACAATTTGGTATGAAAATCTATCTTATGGGAAATATAGTTAGTCTCACACAACATGACTTATGAAAGGTTTTTGCAAAACTACACTTACATATCCTATATTGAATTGCTTGCCTTCTCAGGGCAGATGGGTGGGGAGGGAGGAGTAAAGAGAAGTTGGAGCTCAAAGTATTAAAATGAAAGTTGAGAATTGTTTTTGCATGCAACTGAGAAATAAGAAATACTGTTAATGACGTATAGAAATCTATCTTGCCCTACAAGAAAAGAGAGAAGATGGGGATAAGGGAAGGGAGGGGTGTGATAGAAGGGAGGGCCTATTGAGGGAAGGGATAATCAGAATCCAAAGCATTATGGGGTGCGGGAAGGGGAGAGATTGGGAGAACATCTGCAACTCAAAATTTTATGGAAGAGATTGTAGAAAACTAAAAATAAGTAAATAAACATTTAAAAAACTGAAAAACAATAAAAAATAAAAGATCCATAAACAGGAGAAATGCTCAGATTCCTTAAGACTGGCCAGTATGTTAGATTTTTAGAATCACGTCCACCCTCTATCAGTATTTTAGTAAACCTTGTCTTTACTGAAAAAATAAAAACAAAATAAAATAAACCACTTTTTATTTGCCAATACACTTGTGACCAGTTTTTTACTTAATGTACCTGAAGAAAACCTTGATGTAAACTGTTCCTTTCCCTAATCAACCAGCAGTTATCTATTTTCACACACAACAACATCAAATACTTTATATTGTCTTATAATTTTACGTGGTAAATATGATTCCCAGCAAAGTTCTTTGCAATGCCCCTTCCTCTAACTTTCAAAACAACAATCTTTCTCCTCAAAAAGGAGAAAGATTTGTCTTCTGATAATGTAAACTTTTTCAAAACTGGATTTGATCTCCTAGTCATTCAGCTGAACACGTACATTCTGCTTACTATATCCTGAGAAGTGTGCTAAGAACTTTGGGAAATAATTTTAGATAACATAAATGTGGGATGCAAAAACAACCGGAAAAAAACTTTGAAGTAAAATGAGCTAAATTCTCTCTTTTGTGCTTTTACTTTTTTCTTTTTGGCGCCATGTTAAGACATAAGCAGATGAAAATAAAGTATACATATCTACTTGGCTTTACACTTCCATCAGTCATATTTTAAATGAATATCTTAACCTTGTGTATGTATGTATCTGTGATAGAGACAGACAGGCAGGCAGGCAGGCAGATAGGCTACTCTGCCAATCTGATGAAGCCTATGAAGGATACATATGCAATGACAAAGTAAATTAATTTAATTTAATTAACATTTAATTGAAAATATTTTAAGTTCATAGAGCAAGGGGTAAAAACACGGTTTAAAGCTATGATTCAATTCCAAATCTTATATTATTTCATGTTCAATACTTTCCTCCATACTAAAATATCTAGGAAAACAGGAAGTTGATGACTGTGAATAACACATAGAATCTGGAAAGTCAATGGTAATATTCTTGGATAAAAAAAGATAATTTCCTAACTCACATACATTCTTCAAACATATATATTATAGGACATTCCACTGGGAAACACATAAAAAGCATATTGTTTCAAATATAAATTTCATTGATCTCCTTCTAGTCTCATGTGGAAACTTTAAAAAAACTGAGCATATTTTGAAAGAATGACAAAATATTTTAAAAAGAATACTTCTTGAAAACATTGTCTTAAATGTTCTGAATAAAAATAGGAAAAATAGAAACAGTTTATGCTCATCTGGGTATAACTAAACAATGAAGACAACTTCTCCCCAGATTCCAAAGTTACTTAACTTAAAGCTTCATAAATTAGACCAGTACAAATATAGATGCTTTTTAAAGAAAAATATCCTTTGGTAGATGTTCTACTATATTTAATTAACATAATTACAAGCTTATCAGTGTATGATTTTTTTTCCTCAGAAGTTTACAAAAATCACCTGCTAAAGAATAAAACATCTATGATCTGCCTTAATGTAATGGTCAGGGATGATTCTTTTTTGAAATTTCATTATATCCAAAGCGTCCATCTTGCACCACAGGTAATGCCTCTGCGATAAAATACCCCATAAGCCAGTCTCCAGTTTTATGTATAAAATGATTTTATTTGTCTGTGCTGAGGATAAAAATAGGAGCAGAGTGGGAAAAAGAAATAATCTTAGAGTAAAGGCGTGTAATTCTAACCCCAGCTTTGCTGCCGATCCAATGCACACCTTAAGACAACAAGCCTCAGTAGAAGTGTTTAATGCTCTCATTTGTAAAGTTCAGCAGTTCTATCTATATTTAAAGATATTGTAATTAAACAACTATTTGTTAAGCACTACATTAGACATCACAGGCAATAAAAATTAGAACAAAACCATTATTAAATGAAGGTATATTCTATTAAGAAGATAATAACACTCATGTTTTATTAAACAAAACTTAAGAAAGGAAAGGGCACAAATAAGATTGGGTTCCCATCCAAGGATTCTCCCAACCTGATGCTGAGAGGGAGATGATATGGCATGGAACTCATGTGCTACTTCTTATATTCTACTTTTATTTAGAGTTTGGAGAAGGTTTTGTCCTGGGGCTCTGCCGCCTCTTTAAAAGTATCATCCGTGACTATACCTTAATTTAAAAAAAGGCGATTGAAGATAGGTAGCACAGTTCCTTTGAGAAAAGAGAATAAAAGAAAGCTTGCTTATTATTTCTGTTGTCCTTGTGTAGGAAAGTAGGGAGGAAGAGACGGATAACTACAGGGAAACAGAAATTAAGAGACAGAGAATGAGAGAAACAGTGTGACAGAGATACAGAGACTGAGAGTCACAGAGATAGAGACAGAGATAAAGAGCGATGGAGACAGAGAGAGAAAAAGGGAGAAAAATATGGAAAGAGAGAAAGAAAAATGGGAGAAAGATAAAGAGACAGAATACAAAAAAGAAAAGTAGATAACAGAGACACAGTTAAAAGTCAAAAAGAACAAGAACAAAATGGACACAGAGAGACACAAAGACAGTTAAGTCTGATAGTACCTCAGTGGTAAAATCTGTCCTGCTTGATCATTATTTTTCCATTTACTTTCTTTTCATATAACTTTATCATATCTCTCAAAAACTATACTATTTACTTTGTGATGAAACACAGTGATCTAGCTTAAAATATGTAGCTGTTCTGGCTAATACATAATATCCTTATTGATAGATTTCTGAATTTTTCCCTTTGTTCTCTTTCTCTTTCTTTTTGTTTATTTGACTAAAAGTTGGAGGACATGGAAATTGAATGCTAAGGAAAACTGAATCTGCATCAATAGTGACTGTGGTCACACTGATAAAATCCTCAGTCTTTGAAATTTGAGTATGATTTCCCCTGAACTGCAACACATGATGGGTCATTGTGCTTCTCAATTCAATATAATTTAATTCAATTGCTTTCAGCTATCAAAATTAAAACAATTTCAATTCACAAATCATTCACTGAGTTCTTATTGTGGTTATGGTTCGATGCTGAGTGCTGGGGAAATAAGGAAATTCAATAGTCCTTGCACTCAAGGACCATAAATCCTATTAGGGGGATGGCCACAAGGAAATACAAGGGAGAATTCAGGAAGAATAGAGTATATAGATCTGAGGAATCAGACAATAGCTTGTGTAGGAGATGGAGTAGGATCCGAAGAGGGAAACTGCTTCAAAGAGTGAGAATTGTACAGGCAGTGAATTCTAGGTGTGGGAGATTCTCTATGCAAATATGTGGGAACAGGAAACGAAATGTGAAGTTCAGAGTAAGATTCTCAAAAATAAATATGAATGAGTGAGGATGATAAGGTAGGGGACTAAAGTATGTAGGTCAGTGCATTTCAAAATTAGGTCTTTAATTTGATTTACAGAATGAGATCATAGATTCATAGGATCATATCCTTCACCTGTGCTCTAAGAATGAATTCAAAAGTGAAGTAGAGAATTGAGGAAATGATACTTCTGATTCTGTCTCTGAGTCTTATTTTTAGGAAAAACCAAAAAGAACGTGGACACTCGAGTTACGAGGCTGAATCAATTTTGTTAGAAAAAAAATTCAATTATCCATTTGCATATCCATATCCATTGACAGTTAGGAGTTTTTGAGCAATGTAGTACACATAGACAGCATTAGGTGAGTAAACTTACAGCAGTTACAGGAAAACTGAGAATCTTAGTCAGTATGACTACCAAATCATACTTACTTCATTTAGCCCAGTCAACATCCAGGTATGAATAACTTGATGATCAGTTAGCTTAGACAAAGAAAATTATTTTTGTTTGCTGCATTATTATTTGGGGACACTATCCCAGGCTCCTAGTTCTGAATCTCAGGCCACTTAATTCTGATTCTCAGACTACATCATTAAAGTGTCCTTTTTTGTCTCTTGGGAGCAGAAATAAATGTAGAAATTCATATACTTCAGGGTCAATACTTGAATTTCTTTTTCCACAAGAGAAAAGTGTACCTCCCTTTGCAGCAGGGAGGATCAAATCAGCACTTCAGTTTCGAAGTTTGCTAGATTAGAAAGGAGTATAGCAGAATGGAAGTAGCATTGCTTTAGGTGGGAACAACCTCAGCTTTCATCACTTCTCAGTAGCATAGTTTCTTATCTGCTTGGTCATGGGCAGTAGTGTAGTGGAAGAAATATTGGAGTTTGACTCAGTATAACAGAGATTCAATTTCTATCTTGAGTACTTAGTAGTTACATTAACAAGGACAAATCAATAAACTTATATAAGACCTTATTTCCCTGTCTATATTTTATTTTATTTTAATTAATTTATTTAACTTTTCAGCATTCATTTCCACAAAATTTTGGGTTCCAAATTTTCTCCCCATTTCCCCCCTCCCCCACCCCAAAATGCTGAGCACTCTAATTGCCCCTATCACCAATCTGTCCTCTCTTCTAACATCCCTCCCTTCCCTTCTCCCCATCTTCTCTTTTGTCCTGTGGGGCAAGATAACTTTCTATATCCCATTACCTGTATTTCTATTTCCTAGTTGCAAGAACAATACTCAACAGTTGTTCCTAAAACTTTGAGTTCCAAGTTCCCCCCATCCCTCCCTCCCCACCCATTCCCTTTGGGAAGGCAGGCAATTCAATATAGGCTATATCTGTGTAGTTTTGCAAATGACTTTCATAATAGTCATGTTGTGTAAAACTAACTACAATTCCCTCCATCCTATCCTGCCCCCCATTGCTTCTATTCTCTCTTTTGATCCTATCCCTCTCCAAGAGTGTTGACTTTAAATTACTCCCTCCTCCCATTGCCCTCCCTTCCATCATCCCCCCCCCCACCGTGCTTATCCCCTTCTCTCCCACTTTCCTGTATTGTAAGATAGGTTTTCATACCAAAATGAGTGTTCATTTTATTCCTTCCTTTAGTCGAATGTGATGAGAGTAAGCTTGATGTTTTTTCTCTCACCTCCCCCCTTTTTCCCTCCACTGAAAAGTCTTTCATTTGCCTCTTTCATGAGAGATAACCTGCCCCATTCCATTTCTCCCTTTCTCCTCCCAATATATTTCTCTCTCACCCCTTAATTTCATTTTTTTAAAGATATGATCCCATCCGATTCAATTCACCCTGTGCTCTGTGTGTGTGTGTGTGTGGGGGGGGGGGTCCCACCAACTACCCAGATACTGAAAAAAGTTTCAAGAGTTACAAATATTGTCTTTCCATGTAGGAATGTAAACAGTTCAACTTTAGTAAGTCCCTTATGATTTCTCTTTGCTATTTACCCTTTCATGCTTCTCTTGATTCTTGTATTTGAAGGTCAAATTTTCTTTTCAGCTCTGGTCTTTTCATCAAGAATGCTTGAAAGTCCTCTATTTCATTGAAAGACCAGTTTTTCCCCTGAAGTACTATACTCAGTTTTTCTGGGTAGACGATTCTTGGTTTTAGTCCTAGTTACTTTGACTTCTGGAATATCGTATTCCACGCCTTTTGATCCCTTAATGTAGAAGCTGCTAGATTTTGTGTTATTCTGATTTTATTTCCACAATACTTGAATTGGTTTTTTCTAGCTGCTTGAAATATTTTCTCCTTGACCTGGGAACTCTGGAATTTGGCCACAATGTTCCTAGGAGTTTCTCTTTTTGGATCTCTTTCAGGAGGTGATCAGTGGATTCTTTCAATGTTTATTTTGCCCTGTGGTTCTAGAATATCAGGGCAGTTTTCCTTGATAATTTCATGAAAGATGATAGAATAGAGCCCTAACCCTAAAAATGCGCTCTTTTTTTGATCATGGCTTTCAGGTAGTCCCATAATTTTTAAATTGCCTCTCCTGGATCTATTTTCCAGGTCAGTTGTTTTTCCAATGAGATATTTCACATTGTCTTCCATTTTTTCATTCTTTTGGTTTTGTTTTGTTATTTCTTGGTTTCTCATAAAGTCATTAACCTCCATCTGTTCTATTCTAAGTTTTAAAGAACTATTTTCTTCACTGAGATTTTGAACCTCCTTTTCCATTTGGTTAATTCTGCTTTTGAAAGCAATCTTCTCCTCATTGGCTTTTTTAACCTCTTTTGCCACTTGAGTTAGCCTATTTTTAAAGGTGTTATTTTCTTCAGCATTTTTTGGGTCTCCTTTAGCAAGGTGTTGATCTGCTTTTCATGCTTTTCTTGCATCTCTCTCATTTCTCTTCCCAGTTTTTCCTCCACTTCTCTAACTTGATTTTCAAAATTCTTTTTGAGCTCTTCCATGACCTGAGCCCATTCAATATTTATTTTGGATGTTTGGGATACAGAAGCCTTGACTTTTATGTCTTTCCCTGATGGTAAGCACTGTTTTTCCTCATCTGAAAGGATGGGAGGTGATATCTGTTCACCAAGAAAGTAATCTTCTATGGTCTTATTTTTTTTTCCCTTTTTTGGGCATTTTCCCAACCAGTTACTTGACTTTTGGGTCCTTTGTCAAGAGTAGGGTATACTCTGGGCACCTGTAAGATATCAGTTCCTCCAAGGTGGCACAATCAAGCCTGTACTGGTCTGGGCACAGGGAAGGATTTTTGTGCTCAGAATCTTTGCAAAATTTCCTTTCCACAGTCACCTGCCTTCCAGTTCCACCAAGCTAGGACTGGGGGTGAGGGGGTGGGATTCAGTCAAGCTGTGGGGGCAGGGCCACCATTCAGTGTGAGACAAAGACCAGCTTCCCCAGTGCCCCCAGGGTTTTTTGCGGTGCAGCAATGTTCTCGGGCTGCTACAGGGGCTGCAGTGAGAAGTCCTGCTACCTGCCTGATGTGAAGGCCCTTCTCCCTTCCCAGCCAGCTGAAAAACCCCCGTCACTGAGCTTTGGGTCCTGTGGGTTGATGGATCTGCGGACCCTCTGCTGCTGTGACTGAAGATTTCGAGACTGGAGATTACACCCCCAAGGGCTGTTCACAAGCTGTGGCTGCTCAGCCAAGGCTGGGCTGGGCTCTGAGCTCTGCTCCGCATCAGGTGCAACTGACATTTCCCGTGGGCCTTTCAGGTCACCCTGGGCTGGAAATATCCTCCACTCTGTTGTTCTCCACTTCCGCTGCTCCAAAATTTGTTGAGAGTCCCTCTCTACAGGTATTTTATGGGCTGTGTAGGGAGACCCTGGGTATGGGTGTCTTTCTACTCCTCCATCTTGGCTCTGCCCCCCCCCCCATTTCCCTGTCTATAAAATGGAAATAATATGGCTCTCACAGTTTTCTTAGTAGGATTACATAAGATAAGTAACACACCACCTCTTTCATATAGTTACTATGAAACTGGCATGAGAAAATGCATACTAAAAACTTTTGAAAATAATGAAGTGATTTATTAATGTAATCCATAATAACCACTTTGGTATTACACACACATAGACATAGACATATGCACACAAACATATATATATGCATATACACACATGCATGCATTTGTATGTATATATACATATATAAGTGCATACATACACACACACACACACACACACACACACACACACACACATATATATATATATATATATATATATGCACTTTATGTTGTACAGTTTAAAGAATGAAGGGAATAAAATAAAAAAATCTGGATTTGAGTTTGGAACTAGCTAATTTTTGTTGTAAGCAACTAAGAAGTTCCTTAACAACTTTTTCACTCAGTTACCTTTCCTGCACAATAAGCCATTTCTGTGACCACCACAGTATGTGTTGCGTTTTACATTAAATTAAACATTACACCATTACATATGGTGGAACAATTAATCATGCTTAGGTACTAATCGGTAATGCAGACAATAAAAGTTTTTTTAATCAAATTGATTTAGTTTAAACATATATTGCATTATGAATTCAGTGTCATAGTTTGGCAGATGGAAAAGGCCTGAAACATCATTTAGTTCTAGTCTCTCACTATTTTTTAGATGATATAATGAAGCCACAGAGAAGGAGAGTTGCTTCCATGTAAGCTAAGTAGTGAGTGGCACCATAAAACTGCTCCATCACTGCATTTCTTTTGTTATTTTTCCTCTGAACAAAGAAATTGCTACTATTTATTCCACTGAGTTGTAGTATGTTTACTTTAGCCCATTAATCTCAAGGTTCTGATTTCCAGATTATTTTTCTTCATAATTTTCTCTTTATTATATAATTTGTTTATTTTTCAGTTCTTAATATTCACTTCCACAAGTATTTGAATTCAAAATTTTCTCCTCATCTCTCCCCACTCCCTACCCCAGGATAACATGCACCCCATCCACCCCTTCTTCCAGTCTCTCTGCCATTCTGTTACTCACCCTTCTTCCATCCACCTGTCCCTCTATTTTTCTGTTTGACAAAATAGATTTTTATACTCCACTGCCTGTATATCTTAATTTCTAGCTGCATGCTAAAACAATTTTTAAGATTTGTTCGTAGAGCTTTGAGTTCCATATTCTCTAACTCCCTCCCCACCTACCCTCATTGAGAAATAAAGCAATTAAATATAGGTCATACATGTGTAACAATGCAAAGCACTCCTGTAATAGTTATGTTGTAAAAGACTAATCACATTTTCCTCTGTCCTATCCTGACTTTCATTTATTCCATTCTCTTCCTTGACCTGTCCTCCCACAATAGTTTTTGCTTCTGATTGTCCCTTTACCTAATGTGCTGTCCCTTCTATTTATCTTCCCTCTCATATTCCCTTCCCCCTTGTCTTCCTACAGGGTAAAATAGATTTTCATATCCATGTTCAATTCATATCCATATCCAATATCCAATTGGGTGTATGTTATACCCTTCTTAAGTCAAATCCCATAAGAGCAAGACTCAGTTATTTCCTTTAACCTCCCTCATTCTTTCCTCCATTACAGAAGCTCTTTCTTCCCTCTTATATGTAAGATGATTTGCTACATTCTACTTCTCCCTTTCTCTTATTCAGTGCATTCCATTCAATGGTATCATATATATATATATGTTCCCTCTAAGTACCCTAATACTGAAAAAGGTCTCATAAGTTACAAATAACATCTTTCCATGTAGGAATGTAGGAATGTAAACAGCTCAAATTTAATGAGTTCCTTAAGGCTTCTCTTTCGTGTTTACTTTTTCATGTTTCTCTTGATTCTTGTATTTGAAAGTCAAATTTTCTGTTCAACTCTTGTCTTTTCAATAAGAATGCTTGGAAGTCTTCTATTTCACTGAAATTCCATTTTTTTCCCCCTGAAATGTTATACTCTGGTTTAATGTGTAGGTGATTCTTGGTTTTAATTCTTTCTCCTTTGACCTCTGGAGCATCATATCCCCAGTCCATCGATCCCTTAGTGTAGAAGCTACTAAATCCTATGTTATCCTAATTGTATTTCTACCATACTTGAATTGTTTCTTTCTGGCTACTTGTAATATTTTCCCTTTGTCTTGGGAACTCTATAATTTGGCTACAATGTTCCAGGGAGTTTTCCTTTTGGTGTCTCTTTCAGGAGATGATTGGTGAATTCTTTCCATTTCTATTTTACCCTCTGGTTCTTGAATATCAGGGCAGTTATCCTTGACAATTTCTTAGAAGATGACGTCTAGGCTCTTTTCTCATCATGGTTTTCAGATAGACCAATAATTTTAAATTATCTGTTCTGGACCTATTTTCAAGATCAGTTCTTTCTACAATGAGATATTTCACATATTCTTCTATTTTTTCCATTCTTTTGGTTTTGTTTTACATTTTCTTTGTTTTTCATAATGTCCTTAGCTTCCATCTGCTCTATTCTAATTTTTAAAGAACTATTTTCTTCAGTGAACTTCAGAACCTCCTTTTCCATTTGAATAATTCTGCTTTTAAAAGCATTCTTCTCATCCTTGGTTTTTTGGACTTCTTTTGCCATTTGGGTTAGTCTACTTTTAAAAGTGCTATTTTCTTTATGATTTTTTGGGTCTTCTTTAACAAGTTGTTGACTCGCTTTTCATGATTTTCTTTCATAGCTCTCATTTCTCTTCCCAATTTTTTCCTCCACCTCTCTTAGTTGATTTTCAAACTCCCTTTTCAGCTCTTCCAAGGACTGAGATCATTGCATATTTTTTTCAGAGGTTTTGAATGTAGATCCTTGACTTTTATGTTTTCTTCTGAAAAGATGGAAGAAAATATCTTCTAGCAAAGAAAGTACCCTTCTATGGTCTTATATTTTTTCTCTTTTTTGGGCATTTTCCCAACCAGTTACTTGACTTTTGATTCCTTTGTTAAGTGGAGCGTATGCTCTAGAGACCTCTAAGTTCTCAATTGCTCCAAGGTGGAATAATCAAGAGGGAAGAGTTTACTCCTTTCCTGACCTTTGCTCTGATCTGAGAGCAACGACAAGTATTCTTTTGTGCCCTGAAACTCTGAGTAGCATTTCCTCTACCAAGCCTCCACTAGGTCCACCACACCAGTGCTTCTCCTCACCCTAGGACCACCACTCAGGACTGAGACCCAGATAGGCCTCTCAATTCCCCCAAAAGTCTTTAGATGGAGGGTCCAAAAAACGGAAGCTACTGTTGCAGTGACGGCCACCACCTTGAGGATGGTGCTGGTGCCAGACCCTGCTCCCTTCTTACCCAGGTGAAAGAGCTTTCTCACTGATCTTTCAAACTGTCTTCAGCGTTTGTGGGTTGAGAAAGCCGAGAACCGCAGTTGCTACCCGTGATTCTGCTCCCTGAATCCTGTTCCAGTCCTGTCCCTTCCACTTGGTAAAAATTAGGCTGAGGTCCACCTGGTACCAGACCTTCCAGGCTGTCTTGGCCTGGAAATCTCTTTCACATTGTCTCCTTGTTACTTCTGCTGCTCTAGAATCTGTTGAGTTATTTTTTACAGGTATTTTATGGAGTATGGGGGGAGAGCAACAGCAGGTCCGGCTTTCTACTCCACCATTTTGGCTCTGTCCCCATCTCTGCATTTGCTGTCATTAAGTATTAGGGTCTACTTCCTTTATATCCCTAAGCTTTAGAAAAGACAAACTTAGGTAACCACAGGAAATATAGCCTTTGACATGTATATGGGTAATGTATAACTGAATCACATAAATGTTTTTATTACCTGATTTGTCCTTTCACTTTCCTTCACTTTTTGGCATTCAGCATTAGAAAAAATGACTGTTTACATTTCCCATTGAACCTTGACGTCACTTTACATGAGATGTTCTCATCCAGGTTTGTCAGTTCTTCTTCACATCCCTCTTTCCCTTACTCTTTCCCTCTCTTGCTTTCCTCTTTCTTTCCTTCTTCCTTCCCACTTCCTTCCTTTCATTACTTTATTCTTTCCTCCCTGTTTTCCATCCTTTGAGTCCTTCATCCTCCTTCCTCTCCGTTTCTGTTTTCCTCCCTCTTTCCATTCCTTCCTTCCTCCTTCCTTTCCTTGATTCTTTCTTTCCTCCCTCCTTCCCTTCCTTCCTTTCTGTCTTACTCCATTTCAGTTTCCCTCCCTTCCTTCTTTCCTTCTTTTCTTCCTATTCCTCCCTTACTATACTTTTCATTCTCCGCTCTTTCTTTCCTCTACACATAGACTGAAGCATCTTGGGCCTCTTAATTATCATCCATTTGACCTTCTCAAAATTATAAATGTCTTTTTAAATTTTAAAAAAAAATATTCGTTTATTTATTTTTATTTTTCAACAATCACTGGTATAAGATTGTGAATTCTAAATTTTCTCCCCACCCCACTCCATTCCACCTTCCCAGATGGTGTGGAATCTGATACAAGTTATGCATGTGTTAAATACATTTCCACATCATGTTGTAAAGAATAATAAGAACCAAAGAGAAAAACCATGTGAAGAGAGAGAGAGAGAGAGAGAGAGAGAGAGAGAGAGAGAGAGAGAGAATTGTAAGTATCTATATGCATTCAGATTCCTTGGTTATTTCTCTGGATGGGAGAACATGTTCCATCATAAGTCTTTTGGAATTGTCCTACATCTTTGTATTGTTGAGAAGAGCTATAACTATCAAAGTTGGTCATCACACAATGGGGTGTTACTGTGTACAATATTCTCCTGGTTCAGCTCTCTTCATTCAACATCAGTTCATGTGAATCTTCTTTAGATTTATGTTTCCCTGAAATCTGTCTACTCATCATCTCTTATAGAATACCATCACATTTTATGTACCAGAACTTGAATTCTTTGAATTCATGGGCATCTCCTCAATTTCCAAATGTTGGCTTCCACAAGAAGAACTGTTTTAAATATTTTTGTGCAAGTGGGTCCTTTTCTCCTTTTTTATGATCTCTTTGGGATACAGACCAAGCAGTTGTATTTCTGAGTCAAATGGCATGCACAGTTTCACGATTTTTTTAAGGCATAGTCCCAAATTGCTCTCCACAACAGTTGGATCATTTCACAAGTCCACCAACAATGCATCAGTGTTCCAATTTTCGCACATCTCCAGCATTTATCATCTTCCTGTTTTGTCATGTTAGCCAATCTGATAGGTGTGATGTTGTACTTCAGATTTATTTTAATTTGCATTTATCTGATCAGTAGCAATTTAGAGCATTATTTCATAGGAGTGTAGATAGCTTTCATTTCTTTCTCTGACAACTGCCTGTTCGTATCCTTTGACCATTTATCAATTGGGAAATGACACGTCCTCTTATAAATTTAACTAAATTCTTTACATATTTTAGAAATGAGAGCTTTATCGCAGACACTGGGTATAAAAATGTATTTGCCTGCTTTCTGCTTTCCTCCTAGCCTTAGTTGCATTGTCTTTCTTTTTGAAAAAAAATTTAATTTAATGTAGTCAAAATTATTCATTGTGTATATCATGATCTCTATGTTCCACATAAATCTGAGTGATACACTATCCCTTGCTCTCTTAATTTGCTTATAGTATCAGTCTTTATATCTAAATTTTTACTATTTTTACTTTATCTTGGTATACTTTGTAAGACGTTGGTCTACTCCTAGTTTCTGTCATTGTTTTTCCATTTTTCCCAAAAATTCTTGTTAAATAATGAGTTCTTATCCAGAAAGCTGGAGTCTTTTGACTGATCAAGTGGTCGATTAGGACAGCCATTGACTACTGCGTTTTGTGTACATAGCATATTCAGCTGAATCACCATTCCATTTTATAGCCAGTTACAAGTTCTTTTGATGATTGCTGCTTTATAATACAATTTAAGATCTGGTATGATGAAACTACCTTCCTTTGTTTTGCTTTTCATTCATTCCCTTGATAGTCTTGACCTTTTCTTCTTCCAGAGGCATTTTGTTATTATTTTTCCTAGCTCTACAAAATTACTTTGGGTATTTTGATTGGTATGGCACTGAATAAGTAAATTAATTTAGAATTATCATTTTATTTTATTAACTTGGCCTATCTGTGAGGGACTGTAATATTTCTCTAATTATTTACTTCTGCTATTTGTGCAAAAAATGTTTTGTAATTGTACTCCTATAGTTCCTGGGTTTATTTTGGCAGGTAAACCTTTCCCACTGATCCCTCAAGCATCCCAGGCTAAATATTGCTCCACTCTGTTCGTTTGTTTGTTTTTTGCTAGCTCTGCTATTCCCAGATTTTTTCTGGGGCTATATTTTCTGTTTTTTTTATATAGCTCAATAAGGGAGAGTGTAGGTGGTTGACTGCTTACTTTACCGTCTTGGCTCCCAGAAAGTTCCTGGATTCTTTCAATTACTATATTAGTGGCTGGTCCTAGGACATCGAGGCAATCTTACTTGATAATTTCTTGAAATATGTTGGCCAAGCTCTCCTTTTGATCATGACTTTCAGGTAAACCAACAATTTTTAAATTATCTTTCCTAGATCTATTTTCCAGGTCATTCATTTTTTTGTTTTTTGCTTTCAAGTGAGGAACTTTTCATTTTCTTCTATTATTTCATTCTTTTAATTTTGTTTGATTTATTCTTGATGTCTCATAGAGTTATTAGATCCCACTTGCCTAATTTATCTTTAAGGAATTATTTTTTTCAGTTATCGTTTGTACCTTCTTTTCCATTTTGCCAATTTTATTTTTTAAGGAATAATTTTTGGTGTATACTTTTCTCCATTTGACCAATTGTATTTTTTTAAGGAATTGCTTTCTTCAGTTAATTTGTGTCCTTTCTTTTCCAAGATGGCTGGGTCAGCTCACAGCTCTGCTAACACTAAATTAGTGTTGCAAATTTCCCACATTATCTCCAACATTTACTATCTTCTTGTTTTGTCATGTTAGCTGATCTGATAGGTGTGATGTACTACCTCAGAGTTGTTTTGATTTGCATCTCTCTAATCAATAGTGATTTAGAGCATTTTTTGTATGACTACAGATAGTTTTAATTTCTTTCTCTGAAAACTGCCTGTTCATATCCTTTGACGTTTTATCAATTGAGGAATGACATATTCTTGTAAATTTGACTCAGATCTCTATACACTTTAGTAATGAGGCATTTATCACAGATACTAGTTATAAAAATTCTTTCCTAGTTTTCTGCTTCCCTCCTAATCTTGGTTGCATTGGCTTTGTTTGTTCAGAATCTTTTTAAATAAAGAAAACAAAATTATCCATTTTGCATTTCATAGTGTTCTCTATCTCTTGTTTGATCATAAATTTCTTCATTCTCCATAAATTTCATAAGTAATCTATTCCCTGACACCTTAATTTACTCGTCATATGCAACTTTATATCCAAATTGTCTACCCATTTATAATTTATTGTGGTATACAGTGTCATTAAAATGTCTGTGCCCAGTTTCTGCCATGCTGTTACATCGTTTTCCCAGCAGGTTTGTCACACAGTGAGTTGCGGTCTTGGGGTTTATCGAACAGTTGGTTGGTGTAATCATTGACTACTGTGTCTTGTGTACCTAACTTATTCCACTGAATTACTCCTGTATCTCTAAGTCGGTTCTAATTGGTTTTGATAATTGCCGGTTTATATTACAATTTGAGAACTGGTATGACTAGGCCACCTTCCCTAGCATTTCTTTTCATCAATTCCCTTGATTTTCTGGATCTTTTGTTCTTTCAGATGAATTCCGATATTATTTTATATAGCTTTAGAAAATAATTTTTGTTAGTTTGTTTGGCATGGCACTTATTAATTTTTTTCAGTTTCAATAATTTTGCCTTTAATTTTCCAGATTCTCATTTTGGTTCTTAATTAGGGATTTAATTTGTTCCTTTCCTAGATTTATTAAATGTGCTTCCCTAAAATGACCAGTCCTCTCTCCTTGTGCTTCTCTGTCTCTGTCTCTCTGTCTCTCTCTGTCTCTTTGCCTGTCTGTCTCTGTCTCTGTCTCTCTCTGTGTCTCTGTCCCTGTGCGTGTGTCTCTCTCTGTCTCTCTCTCCCTCTCTCTCTCTCTTCGATGAAAACATTGAGTTAGAAAATTTTCCCCTTGTACTACTTTGACTTCATTCTGAAGATCTTGATATTTCTGTGATATCATTACCTTTAAGAAAATTGTCGATGTTTTTCTATGACGTTGTTGGATCCACTCATTCTTTAGCATTAGTTGTTTAGTTTCCAACTTAGTATTAATCTCTGCTTCCATGTCCCTTTATTTAATATAATTTTTTTATCTCACATTAGGTGCATCTTACATTTCTACTTTTCTTTATTTTTGAGGTTTTATGCTCTAAATTTGTATCACTCCCTAGATCAAGAATTCCTCACTTAACTCATTCTCTCTAAGTCCTACGTTCATTGGCGGAGCTGCTTCATATTTGCTTTTATGTATCTTCTAAGATTTCTTGTGAAATTTCTAAGGAGCTAGTCTTTCCAAAGTTATAGCTCACAAACCTATGTCGATGTTTTCCCACCATGATTTTTCAGTTAATATCAATTAGACAAGCTCAAATAATTAAGAAATTGATATTGATCACAGGAAGACAATTCATCCACAATTTTCCTCCCCAAAGTGTGTGTCATACTTTCCCATAAGTAGGTACAGAATCAAAGAGTGTGTATTTTCCACTTTTAGTGAGTTCATGTGGATAACATGATTATTTCTGCAAGGTCTTTTTTCACTTCATGAATTACTCATGACGTTTCCCTGTGACATAATTATATCATTTCTATTGAACTCCTCATATTTTCCTGACTACTGTTTTCTCATAGTTTGTGATTTGTACTTTGCTCCCAACGCATGCACTACAGGATCACTACAATTGCAGAGGTTTTTCTTAGATAGGAATGACAAGTCTGAATCTTCACTGTTCTGAAATTCATAAGGCTTCCCTCCTGCTGATACAGAGTCAAAAGTCATGACCAGAGCTCTTTTTGTCCTTCTTATAGTATTCCTTTTGAGAATTTTGACTTAAAGACTTCTACCTCTCTCCAAGTCTCTTATTACTAACTACTTTGCTTACTTTATATAAACCCCACAAGTAGGTTTATAGCATGTCAAAAGGGATTTCCTATTCCATAAAACTGAAATGATAAAGGCAATTTATTTTAATAGATATAGGGTAATCAATATAAGTATACCATTATAAAGTCATCAGAGGAAGATTTTAGTGTTAAAGTATATAAAGTGTAGAAAGGAGTCTACATTAGTTGCTATATATTTAGTTCCCAATAATTAGATATCTACAGCTACACACTGGAGAACCACTTGCCTATTATGATTTTGTAGATATGATTGTTCCTGAGACATGGGTTGGATCAGCAACTTAAAAATGTGATTTTGCTACTTGATTCCACTTCATATGACTTAATATTTTATCTCGTTTGATCAATTTATTGCTTAATTTTAAATCCCTGGGCAATGATAAAATGTATGTTTCCTTCTATAACATCAGCCAAATCAGTTGCCTTCATAATACCGATTTAATTTCCACTTTAATTCAGGCCTTTATCACTTCTAACTTAGATGATTAACAGTTATTATCCAATTGATATTTCTACTTCAAGTCTCTCTCCAATACAATCTGTCTTCCACAGAACTAGAAAATGTTTTTTTTCCTAAAACACGTCTGAATATATCAGTAATTTGCTCAATAAAATCTATTTCCATTTTTTTGTCCCAAGGATAGAATGTAAAAAAAAAACCCTGCTCTTTTTAACTATTAGAGAGTTCTTTAAAAGCTTGCTCCTACCTACCTTTCCAGTTTCACATACTAATCCCATACTCACACTTTGTATTCAAGACTCACCCTGCTTTATGCTGTTGCTCAGTTACAGTACTCCATCCCTTACCTTAGCACCTTTATACTGACTGTCTCCCAGACATGGAATGGAATACTATCCCATATTTCACTCCTAGAATCTATTGCTGCTTTCAAGAATGATCAGTAAAGCTATCTTCTACATTAAGTCTTCCTATCTTGTCCTAAACAATTGTGTGATTGCATGTGAACATGTTTTGTTTGTGTATGTGTGTGCATATGTATATATGTGGGTGTATTTCTATATCCACATGCATACATCCATGCATGCATGTTTTTGTGGATTTCTTATTTCCGTCATCAAAAAATAAGTCTCTTGAGAACTGAGAAGACTTCTTTTTTTGTCTTTGTGATCTGAGAATATGGAATATAACATGTTTAATTAATTTATGCTTATTTGATACTTTTATCCTTTTCTCTTCCCCCACTCTCCTTGCAAACTCTTTTTGCATCTCTTTCTCTTCCCTACCTCTCTCTTTCCTTCTTTCAATCCCCGACTTCCATCCTTTATAACTTCTATTCTCCCTTTGTTCTTTCTTTCCTTTTCTTTCTTTTAAATACTTTTCTTCTTTCTTTCTTGCCTCATTACTTCTCCTCTCTTCTTCTATCTTACCTTAGTCTATTCTTCCTCATAATTCTATCCCCACCACATGGAGTATCACCATCAGGTTCACAGATCCAATATCATAGAAAATGCATTTCTTTTCACCTAAGATCACAATAGTACTATTGGAATATTATGCATTCTTTTGTACACATGCACAGTTGATGTCAACATAAATACATTTCTTTCATATATCCTACTACATTTAAAGTTGGTTGAGTCTATTTTTCTTTTTCTGATTAGTTCTAGATTTGATGAGTAAACTTTTCATCCTTTTGGTTAAAATGGTCAGTGCTAAGTTGGCAGAGTAGAAGGACGGACCTGTAGAAACTCCCCTCCATAGCCCATAAAATAACTGTAAAAATGACTCTAAATAAATTGTAGAGCAGCAGAAGCCACAAAACGACATAATGAAAGAGATCTCCAGCCCAAGACATGCTTCAAGGCAGACAGGAAAGGTCTATCACACAGGGAGTGGAGTACAGCACAGCCTGGCCTTGGCCATGGCATGGGAGGGACAGGACTGGAAGAGGCTTCAGGAGCCAGAATCCCAGGCAGCAGCTGAGGTTCCCAGACTGCTCAACTCAGAAACGTCAAAGAAAGCTTCAAAAGTCAATGAGAAGGCTCTTTGACCTGGGTGAGAAGGAAATGGGGTCTGACACCACCTGCAGGAGCAACTACAGTGACAGCATCTATTTTTGGAACCCTCAGCCTAAAGCTCTGGGGAAAATTGAGTGGCTGATCTGGATGTCAGCCCTGAGTGACACTCCTGGGTTGAGGAAGAGTGCTAGCGTGGTGGAGCTGGAGGAGATTATGGTGAGGGAAATGTACTTACAGATCCTCGGCAGAACAGAGTGCTTGTGGTTGTTCACAGACAAGAGCACAGGCCAGGAGGGACTAAACACCTCTCCTTTGAATGTGCCACCTTGGAGGAACTGAGAACTTACAGGTCCCTAGAGTATACCCTCCTCTTGACAAGGGACTCAAAAGTCTAGGAAGTGGTTGGGAAAGTGCCCCCAAAAGGGAAAAAAAATAAGACTATATTTTCTTCCATCCTTTCAGATGATGCAGAACAATGTACAGCGTCAGAGGAAAACCTAAAAATCAAGGTTTCTGCATCCAAAACCTCCAGAATAAATATACGATGGTTTGAGGGCACGGAACAGCTCAAAAAAGATTTTGAAAATCAAATAAGAGAGGTGCAAGAAAAATTGGGAAGAAAAATGAGAGTGATGCAAGAAAATCATGAAAAGTGTGTCTACAGATTGCTAAAGGAGACCCAAAAAATGCTGAAGAAAGTAACATCTGTAAAAGTAGGCTAACTCAATTGACAAAAGAGTTCCAAAAAGCCAATGAGTAGAACAAGGTTTGAAAAAAGCAGAATGAGCCAAATGGAAAAGGAGGTTCAAAAGAATACCGAAGAAAATATTTCTTTAAAAAATACAATGGAAAAAATGGAAGTTAATGACTTTATGAGATACGGAGAAATTACAAAGCAAAACCAAAAGAATGAAAAAATAGAAGATAATGTGAAATATCTTCTTTGAAAAACAACTGACCTGGAAAACAGATCCACAGATACAATTTAAAAATTATGGGACCATCTGAAAGTCATGATAAAAAAAAAGCCTAGACACATTCTTTTATGAAATTATCAAGGAAAACTTCCCTGATATTCTAGAACCAGAGGACAAAATAAATATTGAAAGAATACACCAATCACCTTTTGAAAGAGACCTGAAAAGTGAAACTCCTAGGAATATTGCATCTAAATTTCAGAGTTCGCAAGTCAAGGAGAAAATATTGCAAGCAGTCAGAAAGAAAGAATTCAAGTGTTGTTGAAATACAATCAGCATAACACAAGATCTGGCAGCTTCTACATGAAGGGATTGAAGGGCTTGGAATATGAGATTCCAGAAGTCAAAGGAACTAGGATTAAAACCAAGAATCACCTACTCAGCAAAACTGAGTATAATACTTCAGGGGGAAAATGGTCATTCAATGAAATAGAGGACTTTTGAGCATACTTTATGAAAAGATGAAAGGTGAATAGAAAATTTGACTTTCAAACACAAGAATCAAGAGACACATGAAAATGTAAACAGGAAAGAGTAAACACAAGAGACTTACTAAATTTGAGGTGTTTATATTCCTAAATGAAAATATAACATTTTAACTCTTGAGGCTTTTCTCAATATTTGCTTATTTGGAGGGATTATACAGATATAAATAGACAGAGGGCACAGGGTTACTTGAATAGGAAAGGATGATATCTAAAAAAATAAAATTAAGGGGAGTGACAAGAAGATATTGGAAGGAGAAAGGGAGATGTAGAATGGGAAAATTATCTCTCATAAAAGAGACCAAAAAAAGATGAGATGAGAGGGAGAAAGTGAAGCTTACTCTCATCACATTTGGCTTAAGGAGGGAATAACATGCACATTCAATTTGGTACGAAAATGCATCTCACACTACCGGATAATAGGGGAAGAGGGCATAAGTGAGGTGGGGAGAATGATAGAAGGGAAAGCAAATGAGGGGAGCGAGTAATTAGAAGTAAACACCTTTGGGGAAGGACAAGGTGAAAAGAGAGAGTAGAATAAATTGGGGGCACGATAGGATGGAGCAAAATATAGTTATTCTTACACAACATGGCTATTAGGAGTCTTTTGCAAAACTTCACATATGTAACCTATGTAGAATTTCTTGCCTTCTCAATGGGGATGTGTGGGGAGGGAAGAAGGGAGAGAAGTTCGAACTCAGTTTTATGAACGACGTTTGAGAATTGTTTTTTCATGCAACATGGAAATAAGAAACACAGGCAATGGAATATAGAAATCTATCTTGCCCTACAAGAAAAGAGAGAAGACGGGGATAAGGGAAGGAAGAGGTGTGATAGAAGGGAGGGCAGATTGGGGAAGGGGTAATCAAAATGCACTGCGTTTTGGGGTGGGAGGGGGCAGAGATGGGGAGAAAATTTGGAACTCATAATTTTGTTGAGATGAATATGAAAAACTAAAAATAAATAAACATTTAAAATATGGAAAAAAATTGACCAGTATTTCTGCAAAGACTTAAAGCTTCATGAGGATAAGGGTTTGACATTATTTAAGTTTGATATCACTGCAACTTATTAATTATAGATTACACACATTTTGGAACCAATGAATATTTTCATCATTAAGAAATATTCATTTAGCTAGTCTCATTTTTCTCACTCTTTTCTTTTTTTTGAGGAGGAAGGGTAAGAGTAAGGGAAGTATCAGTGGACGTCATGAAGGAGAACAACCTGACATGAAAAAAAAAAATAAAGACCCTAGCCCATATCAGATGAATCTATTGTATACCAATGACTGCCATGTATAATTCCTTCCACTTGTCCATCTGATATAACCATTTGAAATCACATTAAAAAAATCATTTGCGATGTTGCCTGAGAACACAGAGTCTACTTCTACTTTTGCTAAATAGCAAAATGTGGAAATGAAAAATTTCATTATTGATAACTTAGAATGCATCATGGACAAGGTAGTTTAGTCTCTTCACTAATTCATTTGCCTTTTGAAATTTTTACAAGTAACAGAACAATTGCTCCAATTTTAGAAATATTTTCCCTGCAACCACTGGCCATTACAATTTCTCAAGACCAGAGACTTGAGAACAGGGGTGTATGTAATGATCAGGAGGACTATTACCTCTGGTCTGAGATCTTGTTTGGCCCTTTTCAGAGCTGCTTGTCCACCTTTACTTTTACTTCTTGCCTAACTCTCAGCTGGGTCTCCAAGAAGCTGTAACAATGTGCACCATTTCCATCCCAGTAAAACTGTGTTGGATCACTAGATAAACCAAGTTGAAGGTAACAAAAAGGTCTCAAACATGTTTAAAAGTCAGGATGTTTATCCCAAACACGTGGAGACATCCCCCAGTGGAATGAGTGAATGACAACAACTTGTTTTAAAAGCCACGAAGACAGCTGCAGCCGGTACTGTGGAACAGTTAGAATTTGTTCAGATATCAAAGACACCAAAGTTATCCTCTACATCCTGGGTATTCACCAGTCATCCTGACTTTTGTCTTGTCACTGGATTTTAATGACTCCGGAAGAGAGAATGCAACTGAAGGAATTGTGCAACTCTGTGTCACTAAACAAAAATTGAGAAATTGGTCTCCTGATAATCCAGTTCTCTTCCTCCCCAATAGATTTTCTTTTTTGTAACAATAGGAAATTTATTTACTTTTAATAGTTTTATGTATTTATTTTTAGATTTTGACATTCATTTTCGTAAAATTTTGTGTTCCAATTTTTTGCCCCACCCCATAACACCTTGCATTCTGATTACCCCTTTCCTCAATGTGCCCTCTTCTAGGATACCCTCCCCTTCCCTTATCCCAATCTTTTTTATTGAAGGCAAAATATTTTTTTTACCCCATTACCTGTATTTATTGTTTCCCAGTTATATGAAATAAAAATTCTCAACATTCATTTAATATTTTGAATTCCATCTTCTCTCCCTCCCTCTCCACCCATTCCCACTGAGAAGGCAAGCAATTCAATACAGGCTATATATGTGTCATTTTGCAAAATATTCCATAATACTCATGTTGTATAAGACGAACTATATTGCCCTCCATCCTACCCTGTACCCCCCTTTTTCTGATCTCTCATTTGACCTTGTCCCTTCTCAAAAGTGTTTATTTCCAGTTACTCCCTTCTCCCATTTGCCCTCCCATCTATCATCCCCCTCACCCCACTTGTCGCCTTTTCCCTTACTTTCCTTTAGTGCAAGATAGATTTTCATACCAAATTTAATGAGCATGTTATTCCCTCCTTAAGCCATATGTGAAGAGAGTAAGCTTCACTTTTCCCCTCTCCCTTTCTCCCTTTTCTCCTCCATTGAATAATATTTTTCTTATCTCTTTTATGAGTCTGTCCCATTCCATTTCTCCCTTTCCCCTCCCAATATTTTCCTCTTTCATCCCTTAATTTTATTTTTTAGTGGATATAATTTCTTTTGATTCAATTCAACCTGTACTCTCTGTCTATATGTGTGTGCGTGCGTGTGTGTGTGTGTGTGTGTGTGTAATCCCTCCACTTACCTAAATACTGAGAAAAGTCTCAATAGTTACAAACATTTTCTTTCCATGTAGGAATGTTAACAGTTCAGTTTTAGAAAGTCCTTTATGACTTCTCTTTCTTGTTTACTTTTCCTTGCTTATCTTGACTCGTGTTTGAAAGTCAAATCTATTCAGTTCTGATCTTTTCATCATGAATGTCTGAAAGTCCTCTATATCATTGAATGATCATTTTTTTTCTCTTGAAATATACTCAGTTTTGCTAGGTAGGTGAGTCTTGGTTTCATTCCCAGTTCCTTTGAGTTCTGGAATATCTTATTCCAAGCCCTTCAATTCCTTAATGTAGAAGCTGCCAGATTGATTGTATTTCCACAATACTTGAATTGTTTAATTCTGGCTGCTTGCAATATTTTCTCCTGGACCTGGGAACTCTGAAATTTGACCACAATATTCCTAGGAGTTTCTCTTTTCAGGTCTCTTTCAAGAGATGGTCAGTGAATTCTTTTGACATTTATTTTGCCCTCTGGTTCTAGAATATCAGGGCAGTTTTTCTTGATAATTTCATGAAAGATAATACCTAGGCTCTTTTTTGACAATGGCTTTCAGGTAGTCCCATAATTTCTAAATTGTCTCTCCTGGATGTATTTTCCAGGTCAGTTGTTTTTCCAAGGAGATGTTTCACATTATCGTCTATTTTTTCAATCTTTTGGTTTTGTTTTGTAACTTCTTGGTTTATTGTGTAGTCTTTAGCTTCCCTGAATTCCACTCTCATTTTTAAAGAATTATTTTGTTCAGTGAGCTTTTCAACCTCCTTTTCCATTTGGCTAATTCTGCTTTATAAAGCCTTCTTCTCCTCATTGACTTTTTGAGTCTTTTTTTCCAATTGAGTTAGCCTCTTTTTAAAGGTGTTATTTTCCTCAGAATTTTTTTTGGTTCTCCTTTGGAACCCTGATGACTCGTTTTTCAAGCACTTCTATGTCCTGAGCCCATTTCCTATTCACTTTCGAAGTACTGGAGGCAGAAACCTTGACTTCTTCTGACAGTATGCATTGTTCTTCCTCATCTGAAAAGATGGAAGGGGCTACCTGTTCACCACGAAAGTAGCCTTCCATGGTCTGATTTTTTCCCCCCTTTTTGGGCATTTTCCCCAACCAGTTACTTGAATTCTGAATCCTTTGTCAAGAGGAGGGTCTTAGTGCTCCTCCTCCCCCCAGGAACTTGCTCAGGGCTGAGATTCAGATCAGCTGCTCAATTCCTTCAGGGGTTTTAGGCTGGGGCGGGTCCGCCAATGAGGGCTGAAGTTCAGATGCCCTGCTCAATGCCCCTAGAAGCTTTAAGCTGAGCCATTTGGACAATGAACCCAGGCTACTTCTGCGGCTGCCATAGCCACCTGCCACCCACTGCTCCTACTGCCACCCCCTATGCTGCCTCCTGGGGACAGTGCCAGGGGAATCCCACTCCCCTCCCGCCCAGCTGGGAATGCCCTCACATACTGACCTTTGAAATTTTCTTTGTCTCTTGGGGGTTGAGGGATCTGGGATCCTCCCTGCTGGGGATTATGCCCTGAAGGCCTGTTCTAGTCCTGTTTCTCCCCGTGCCCTGCAGCCAGGGCTGGGCTCTGCTCAGTTCAGAATCCTGTGGGATAGACCTCTCCTGTTGGCCTTCCAGGTTCCCTTCGGCTGAAAATCTCTTTCACTCTGTCTTTCTGTGGCTTCTGTTCCTCTAGAATTTGTTGAGAGCAACTTTTACAGGTATTTTGTTGGCTGTGGGGGAAGCTCTAGCATATATGCATCTTTATACTCCACCATCTTTGCATCTTCCCCCCAGTGAACTTTCTTAATGCTTAGAACTATCCCAAAGTTCAATAAACTTTCTCAGAGAGTAGTGGGGTGACTAGAGGTGTTCAAACTAACTCCAGGTCATGATTTGTTGGGGCCATATTACAAATCAGTTATTCTTTAAGCTACATATATTTTAGGGCCCTGTTCAGCTCTAAGATACTGAGAAATTTCTTATTCTATGGCAATATTGATTTGGAAATATCCTGTCCAACATTCTTTTGAATGTATTTTTCACATCTATGTTTCTCAAACTGTATATAAAAGGGTTAAACATGGGGAAAACCACAGTATAAAAACGACAGTCACTTTATCTGTGTTTGAGGATTATTTGGTGGTGGGATAAAAGTACATTAACAAAAGTGGCCCATAGAATAAAGTTACAGCTATTGTGTGAGAAGCACAAGTGGAAAATTCTTATTTTTTCCTCTAGATGATTTTATATTCAGGTCTGTCATTAGGATACAGAAGTAAGACATGAAAATGATCACAAAAGTGCTGGTCTGGATGAAGCTATATAAAGCAAAGATCAGAAGTTCATTGAGGGAGATGCTGGCACAAGACAAAGCTAGTAATGGTGGTATGTCACAGAAAAAGTGATTTATAACATGGGAACTGCAGAATGACAATCTGAATGTCAGAGATACATGGACCAGTGAAAATATGCCTCCATTGAAATAATCCATGATAATGAAGAAAACACACACTTTCCTGGACACAGGTGTTGAATATGTCAATTTACAGATAGCTGCATAGCTATTGAAAGCCATTACAGCTAGAATCAGACATTCTGCATCAACAAAGTAAGCAAGAAGTACATTTGAAGGACACAATCATATAGCGAAATATCCTTTTTAGAAGATAAGAGGTTTGCTAGCATCTTGGGAGTTATGACTGTGGAATAGCTGATGTTTAGAAAGGAGATATTACTGAGAAAATAATACATGGTAATTTGAAGATTAGAATCGATATTTACCAAGACATTGGGAAACCAATGTTTCCCACCAAGGTCAAAATATAAATGACCTAAAGCAAAAGGAAGAGAGTGATTTTGAGTGGTCAGTAATCCGTGAAGGCAATAAAAATAAAATCAGTTGGTGCAGTATAATTTCTCTCAGTCATATTTTCCCTTGGGAACGCCTTCACCAATGAGATAAAGAGTAGGTGGGATTTTCAGTTGTGGTGTGTGTTATTCGGTCCAGAATATATTCTATCTCACTTCTGTGAAAATGAATAGAAAGATATGAATGTCTTTCCTATATTATAATGAAAACATCCCCTCTTCAAGAGTTTTTTTGCTTAAGGGAAAGTCTTCAATGATATTCAGCAATGGTTCCAAGGAACAGCTTGTTTCATTAATCAGAAAATGCTAATTATACTCAAATAGTAAATAAAATAGATATTTATGTGGGCTTTTAAAAATTCATTACGAAAGTAATATTTGTTTTCTCCTTTGACCATTACAATAATTTATGAGTTTGGTACTAGTGCTATGGATGGCCAATTTAATAGTAAGGAAAGTGAGACCCAGATGATTCAAATGATTTGTCAATGGATACACTGATATCATGAAGTTAATTTTCATTATGATGTGGCATTTCAACCTGGATGTTTCTGACACAATTTTCTATTCACTTTTCTTCATCAGACCCTGCAAATGATTTATGATAATAAGAGCAGTTGAACAGACAATTTCCAAATCAATAATGACATATTATGTTCGTAGTAAATTTCTCCTGAAGAAAACAAATGTTTGCTATAAACAAGATGGTGCATATCAGGAAAACGAGTTTCAGTGAATCCACCGAAATTTACTATTTATTTAACTTCTCTACGCCTTAGTTTCCTTATCTGTAAAATGTGCATAACCATAATAACTATGCTGAATTGCTTTGAATATAGAATGAAATAATATTTCTAAAGCATTTTACAGCCATCAAAATTTTATTTAAATTTTAATCATTAACAAGAAGAAGCTAGACATAGTTGAAATCTGTGGAGTTTAAGAAACCGGGACCAAAAAAACAAGTAAGTTCTCTGTCTTATGCTAGATAAAGATGGAATCTATCACTATTTTGCAACTAGAATGTGTTTAATTTCATGAAGGCTGAGATTTTTCACAATTGCACAAAATGCATTAAGTAGAGTATAGTGGAAAACATATTGTATTTGCAAAAAAACTGAAATTTAAATTATGATTTTCACCTATACTAGGTGATGTTAGACAGACAATAGACTAATAAGAAAAGGAAAATCAGTAGATTTGTAATATCATTGACATAAGGAAATCATTCATGAGGCAATCTTTCTGCCAATGCAGACTGGCATCTTCCTTGCCTTAGGGAGTTTCCTTGACAGAGGATAAATGATTTTCCAATGTCTCACAAGCATTGGAAACCAAGGCTTCCTGTTACAAGGCTGGCTCTCTACTGATTTTGTTACATTTGTTACATTTCTTCACAGGCATTTAGACAGATAAAGTCAGATATGGAACAGTCAGAGATCTTAGATATCTTCAAGAGGAGATCATGGCTTTGTGGAAAAGATGATGTATTTGGAGTCATGGAATGTCTTTGTTCAGATCATTCCTCAGAGCCTTACCAGCTCTTTGATCCTAAGTAAAGTTGCTTAACCGCTTTTTGCCTTTCTTTCCACATCTGTAAAATGAAGATGACAATAACGCTCTCTTTAAATCATTACCACAATGAGATACTTATTTTGTTATAATGAGATAATATGTGTAAATTGCTTTGTATCTTTAAAGCACTATACAAGTGCTATGTATTTGTACTGTGTATTGAATCTCTGTACTAGAATAAAAGCCCACCCTGGAAGGTACATTTGCATTTCCATCTTCCATATAGTATGTTTCTCAAACTGTTATTAAATTACTGAAAAATTGGTTGATGATAACTAATACACTAAGACCTTAATCCTTGATGGATTTCAGTAAAAGGCCACCCATAAAAGAATGAATTCTAGGAAGATTAGTTACCCAAAGAATAATATATTGCAGTAGTTAGCAGAATGCTATTTCCCTAAGGACAGGGGTTATTTTCCTTATAGATGTTTATACCCTTTTGATTTAGTAAACTGCCTGGCAAGTAATTCATATTGGTTGAGTTAAAATGAGTTCAGATGAATTCGTTTCAGTACAAACTCTGAGTCAAAAATCATCCAAAGGCCATTGTATACACATCCACATTTGGTTTAATTTGTTTTATTTATTTATTTTAAGTTTTCAACAATTTCCACAAAATTTTGAGTTCCAAATTTCCCCCCTGTCTCGCCCCCTCCCACCCCAAAATGCCTTGCATTCTGATTGACCCTTTCACCAATGTGCCCTGCCTTCTCACACCCCTCCCTTCCCTTGACCCCATCTTCTCTCTCGTCCTGTAGGGCAAATAAATTTCTATACCCCATTACCTGTATTTCGTATTTCCCAGTTGTACGCAAACACAATTCTAAACATTTGTTCCTAAAACTCTGGGTTCCAACTTTTCTTCCTTCCTCCCTCCCCACCCATCTCCACTGAGAAGGCGAGCAATTCAGCATAGGCTGTATATGTGTAGTTTTGTAAATGACTTGATAATGCTCATGTTGTGTAAGATTATATTTCCCTCCATTCTATCCTGCCCCCTATTTCGTCTATTCTTTCTTTTGACCTTGTCCCTCTCCAAGAGTGTTTACTTCTAATTACTCCCTTCCATTTGCCCTCCCTTCCATCATCCCCCCACCCTGCTTGTCCCCTTCTCCCCTACTTTCCTGTAGTCTACGATAAATTTTCATACCAAATTGAGTGTGCATGTTATTCGTTCCTTGAGCCAAATGTGATGAGAATAAGCTTCACTTTTTCCCTCTCACCTTTCTCTTTTTCCCCTCCATTGGAAAAGCTTTTGCTTGCCTCTTCTATGAGAGATAATTTGCCCCAATCCATTTCTCCCTTTCTCTTCCCAAGATATTCCTCTCTCACCCCTTTATTTTATTTTTTAGATATGATCCCTTCCTACTTAAGTCACCCTGTGCTCTCTGTCTCTCACTCTGTGTGTATGTGTGTGTGTGTGTGTGTGTGTGTGTGTGTGTGTGTGTGTGTGTGTAATCCCTCCAACTGCTCAGATACTGAACAAAGTTTCAAGAGTTACAAATATTATCTTTCCATGTAGGAATGTAAACAGTCCAACTTTGGTAAGTCCCTTGTGATTTCTCTTTCCTCTTTTCGTTTTCATGCTTCTCTTGATTCTTGTGTTTGAAATTTTCTTTTCACCTCTGATCTTTTCATTAAGAATGATTGAAAATCCTCTATTTCATTGAATGACTATTTTTCCCCTGAAGTATTATACTCAGTTTTGCTTGGTAGGTGATTCCTTGTTTTAATCCTAGTTCCTTTGACTTCTGGAATATCATATTTCAACCCCTTCAGTCCCTTAATGTAGAAGCTGCTAGATTTTGTGTTATCCTGATTGTATCTCCACAATACTCAAATTGTTTCTTTCTAGCTGCTTGAAGTATTTTATCCTTTACCTGGGAACTCTAGAATTTGCTACAATATTGCTAGGAATTTCTCTTTTTGGATCTCTTTCAGGAGGTGATAGATGAATTCTTCCAAAATTTATTTTGCCTTCTTTTTTCTAGACTATCAGGGCAGTTTTGCTTGATAATTTCTTGAAAAGTAATGCCTAGGCTTTTTTTTTATCATGGATTTCAAATAGTCCCATAATTTTTAAATTGTGTCCCCTGGATCTATTTTCCAGGTCAGATGTTTTTCTCATTATCTTCTATTTTTTATTCTTTTGGTTTTGGTTTGTAATTTCTGGGTTTCTCATAATGTCATCAGCTTCCATCTTTTCCATTCTAAGTTTTAAAAAACTGCTATCTTCAGTGTGCTTTTGAACCTCCTTTTCCATTTGGCTAATTCTGCTTTTCAAAGCACTCTTCTCATTGGCTTTTTGGACGTTTTTTGCCAATTGAGTTAGCCTATTTTTTAAAGTATTATTTTCTTCATTTTTGGGGGGTCTCCTTTAGTAAGCTGTTGCCTCGCTTTTTGTGATTTTCTTGCATCACTGTCATTTCTCTACCCAATTTTTTCTTCACCTCTCTTATTTTATTTACAAAATCCTTTTTGAGCTCTTCCGTGGCTTGGGGCCATTGCATATTAAATTTACAGATTTTGGATGCAGATGCCTTGACTGTTATGTCTTCCCCTTATGATAAACTTTCTTCTTCCTCATCTGAAGGAATGGGAGAGAATATCTGTTCACCAAGAAAGTAAGCTTCTATAAGGCTTATTTTTTTCCTTTTTTAAGGCATTTTTCCAACCAGTTACTTTTGGATCTTTTCTCAAGAATTGGGTAGAGTCTGGAGACCTGTGAGATCTCAGTTCCTACAACATGACACAATCAAGGGAGAGGAGCTTGCTCCTCACGGGCCTCCAACTCTGTTATGCCATGGTACCTTGCTCAGGGCTGAGATTCAGATCAGCTTCTCAGTTCCTCCAGGGACTTTAAGCTGAGGTGCTCCAACAATGGACCCTAGCTGCTGCTTCGTTCAACGTAGCTGCCTGCCACTTGCTGTTGCTGTTGCTGTTGCTGCTGCCACCGCTGCCACCACCTGGGGTTGGGGGAAGACCCTGCTCCCTTCTCTCTCTGGACAAAAAATTCCTCTCACTGACCTTTGGCGTTTGTGGGCAAAGAGATCTGAGAAACGCCGCTGCTGCTGTTGGGAAATCCATCCCCGAAGTCTGCTTGAGTTCTGCTTCTCCGAGCACCACGTGGCTGAGGCTAGGCTGGGCTCTTCTCCTAGTCCAGTGGGACAGACATTTCCTGTCACTCTTCCTGGTCACCTTGGGTTGGAAATCTCCTCCACTCCGTCATTCTGTGGTTTCTGCTGCTCTAGAATTTGTTGAGTCTTTCTTTACAGGTATTTTATGGGCTGTGGGAGAAGCGCTAGAGTATGTGTGTCTTTCTACTTCCCCAACTTGACTCTGCCTCCTTCACATCCACATTTTAAGGAGGAAGAAAAGCCAAACAGAACACCTCTAGAGACCCGTAAAGAAAAATTAAAAAAAAAAATTCTTCCAAGCAGTCCAGAAGAGAAAGTTAAAAATGGTCACTTTCTATATGAATGTGGGTTGAAAATTGGTTAACCTGATGAGGGTAAGCAGCATGAGCATGCTGAAGTGAACCTACTTGTTACGTGCAGTTATTAAATTTTCATTATGAATGTTTATACCCCAAATTTTAATATATGCCACAAATCCGCTCTTGATTTGTTATTTTCTTGATAATCTAACTTAAGCAACTTGTAGAGAACATGTTTGCCTTGCAGATTAAATTTGAAACATATATTGCTTTTTTTTTCCTGAGATCCAGTTGTTAAAATTCATCAGTCCTCCCTTGAGTGGTTCAGTGCAAAAGGTCATAGTGTTTCGGCATCTGAAGACCTGGAACTGAGTTCTTGTCCAGCCTCTTATTTGCTGTTTAAATGTGGCCATATCATTTCACTTCCCCTTCTATTTTATCATCTACAAAATAGAGACAATCTTATTTGCCTTTCCTAAACTATAGGACTCTTTCCAGGAAATGTCTTTGTACATTAATAAAAGTGATGTATCAGTAGATCAGAGTTAGCTAGTGTAATTATCCCCAATTGGAGAGAAGATGTCTATTGTTTCTGATCAGTGTGAACCATTATAAGAGTAACCACTGAACAGTGCCTGTTACAAGGTCAGTTTTTTAAATACATTTTTGTTGACAGATGACTCATCACTTAGTCTCATTGCATTTAACAACCATTTAGACTTCCTTTCAAATCCAAGGAAATGTTTCTTTATAAAAATCTTAAAATAGGATATAATATTTTGAAAAATAGCTAGATTTTTCTAAAAAAAAAAAAAGAGAAAGCTTTTCAAATAACAATGCCACGTCTCCCTTTAATGCAGCAAGTTTTCCCATTTTACCTAAACTCATGTACAGAAAAGATGGTGGAGTAAGCAGTAAACCACAGTTGCTTTCCCGTATTGGCTTCTGATGCAACCAGAAAATAGCACCTCAGGAAAAGTCCTAGAACAGTGGAACCAGTGGAAATATGGGGTGAACCAGTCTCTTTACCCAGGAAACTTAGAGGACTGGCAAGAAATAGTTTTTCCACTCAGGGAAAAGGGGAGCTCATCCCAGGACAGGAAGCATTCCAACAATCCCCACCTCAGCAAATCCATAAGAGATCGTGTATCCCAGGATAGAGGAGCAAGCAAACGCCAAAATCAGTAAGCCCCATGTGCCTTAGCACAGCCAGAGAAACCCACAAACTCCAGCTCAGGGGAGTTACTACTTGCAGCCCTGAATAGGCAGACATCCTCCAGCATCCAGACCACCACATCCTCCAGTGCAGCCCCAAGTGGGCAGATACCCTCTAATGACTGGACCTCTATATGCTTCAGCAAGGGCAGCTAGGCATTCTTCAGAGTCCAGGCTTCCACATGCTTTCAGTTACCGCAGAGAAATTCAGAAAATCCCCATCTGGCCTCAGCACACACCCCACACCACGGTAAGTTGCCACACCCAAGCCTTCACCTGCCAGCATGATGAGGCCAAAGCACACAAAGCCAGGGACCAGGCCACTGACCTGAGCGCAAGGAGTTTGAGTTACAACTGGAAAGTTCACCTTTAAAAGCTTATAAAAAGGCAAAAAATGTGAGCAAGAAGCAAAAACAAACATTGACCATAGAAAATTACTGTGGGTAAAGGGAAAATCAGAACACAAACTTTGCAGAGCACAATATTATTGATATACCTACATCCAAAATCTCAAAGGGGAATATGAATTTCTCTCAAACTAAAAGCCCTTCTTTGAAGATCTCAAGGAGGATTTTAAAAGTCTAATAAGAAAGACAGAAGAAAAACAGGGAAAATAAATGAGAGGTATGCAAGACAGAGTTAGCATCTTGGAAAAGGAAGGACAAAAATTGACAATTCCTTGAAAAATGCCATTGGCTAGATATAAAAAAAAAAATCTACTGAACAAAATGAATCCATAAAAAGTAGAATTTGTGAAACAGAAGAGAAGGTACAAAAACCAACTGAAAAAAATTCATTAAAAATTAGAATTCAGCAAGTAGAAACCAATGACTCTAGGAAACATAAAGAATAAGTTAAACAAAATCAAGAAAATAAAAAAAAAGAAGAAAATTTAAAGTACCTCAGTGGAAAATCAATTGACCTGGAAAATAGATCCATGCGAGGTAATTTAAGAATTATTGATCTACTTGGAATTCAGGATGAAATAAAACAGCCTAGGGGACATGTTTTAAGAAATTATCAAGGAAAATTGTCCTGATATTCTAGAACCAGATGAAGAAAATGTCATTGAGAGAATCCTTCTATCAACCCTTTTAGCAGAAACCAAAATGAAAACTCCAATGAAAATTTTAACCAAATTCCAACATTATCAGGCCAAGGAAAAAATGACATAAACAGCCAGAAAGAAGCAATTTAAATATTGTTTGACCACAGTCAGGATTACATAGGATTTAACAACTTCTACCTTAAAGAATTGAAGGACTTGGAGTATCATATTCCGGAACTCAATGGAGCTTGGATTACAACCAAGAATCAACTATCAAGTAAAAATGAGCACCATCTTTCAGAGGAAAAGACTGGATATAGATGTAGAGCTTACCTTATAGTAAGTAGGAAGGGAAAGAGGAAAGAAAGGAGTAGCAGGTGTATAGAAACTGGGGCAGAAGGGAAGGGAGAAGTAGTGAGGGAAAGGACAAAGAAAAGAAAGGGGTGACAATAGAAGGGAGGGCAGATTGAAGAAGACCATGGTCAGAAGCCAAAAAAATAGCAAGGAGGGAAAGGGAGAAAAACATAAATAGCGGCAGAGGAATACACAGTTAGTAATCTTAACTAGGAATGTGAATAAGATGAAGTATTCTATTAAAAAGGAACATACAGGAAAGTGAAATTAAAGTCATCTTCCTACTATATGTTATTTACAAGAAGTGCATTTGAAGGAGTCAGATACACACTCAATGAACTAAGTGATCTGCAGACCTTCCTGACAAAAAGGCCAGAACTCAATAGAAAATTCAATCTTCAAACGCAGGTCTCAAGAGAGTCATAAAAAGGTAAACAGGGAAAAAGAAAAACTTGATACTCCATTTTGGCAAACTGTTTACCTCCCTATAAGGGAAGATGATACTTGATAACATTGAGAATGGTACATACATACATGCATAATACATACATACATACATACATATGCAATAAAATAAAAAGGGATATACATAGATAGAGGATTGAGTATAAAGTCAATGAAGTGATGATAAAAATGTGATTTAGTCATGCAGAGGGATTGTAGCGGGAGATGTGAAAAGAAGGAAGCAGAAAATGATAAATTGCATCACAGGAAGAAGAACAAAATTATAGTACAGAAGAGGGAAAGAGGAGCGGGAGATGAGCACTGTTTGAGAGGTACTCTTATCTGTTTTGGTTCAAGGAGAGAACAACAAATTAGTTAAGTATATAACTCTAACCAGCTCTATAGGCAGTAGGAGGGGAAGGGGAAGGGAGGCTAAAAAGGAGGGAAGAAGTAGTAAGGTAAAGGGGAGTAAAAGGGAGGGGCTCTGAAAGAAGGAAGATAGAGGGAGGTGGTGGTTAAAAATTAAAACTCCATTGTAGAGGGGACAGGAGAGGGGAGAACTAAAAGCACCAACTGTGGAAAAGAAAATGGAGGGAAAAACACAGATAGTAATCAGAACTGTGAATATGAATGTAATGAACTCTCACATAAAACAGAGATGGATAGCAGAATACAGTAAAAGCCATAACCGAACAATATGTAGTTTACAAGAAACACATTTGAAACGGGGAGATACACACAAGGTAAAGGTAAAAGGTTGAAGTAGAATACATTGTCCTTCTGCTGACGTAAGAAAAGCAGGGATAGCAATCCCAATCTCAGACAAAGCAGAAATAGATTTAATCAAAAGAGATAAGAGAGGAAACTATATCTGGCCAAAAGACACCATAGACAATGAAGCAATATCATTACTAAACATATATGCTCCAAGTGATATAGTTTCCAGATTCTTAGAGGAGAAGTTAAGGGAGCTACAGGAAGAAATAGAGAGCAAAACTATACTCCTGGGGGACCTCAACCTCACCCTCTCTGAATTTGATAAATCTAACCTTAAAATAAACAAAAAAGTAGTTGAGGAGGTGAATAAATCTCTGGATAAGGTACATATAATAGATCTTTGGGGAAAACTGAATGGGGACAGAAAGGAATATACATTTTTCTCAGCGGTACATGGCTCATATTCAAAACCTGACCATATACTACGGCATAAAAACTTCACAATCCAGTGCTGAAAGGCAGAGATAGTCAATGCATCCTTCTCAGAACGTAATGCAATAAAAATTATTTGTAATAAAAGGCCATGGAAAGATAGACCAAAATTAATTGGAAAGTAAATAATCTAATCATATGGAAGGAATGGGTTAAACAACAAATAATAGAAACAATCACAACTTCCTTCAAGTGAATGACAGTAATAAGACAGCCTACCAAATTGTATGGGACACTGCAAAAGAAGTACTTAAGGGAAGCTTTATATCTTTGAATGCCTACATGAATAAAATAAAGTAAAAGGAGATCAATAAATTAGGCATGCAATTGAAAAAGCTCGAAAAAGAACAAATTGAAAATCCCCAAACTGATTTAAAAAAAGAAAGAAGAAAACCAAATTACCAATATCAAAAATGAAAGGCATTAATCCACCTCCAGAGAAGAAGAAAATTAAAACAATAATTAGAAATTACTTTGCCCAACTTTATACCTATAAATTCGATAATGTAAATGAAATGGATAATTATTTTTAAAAAAATATAAATTGCCTAGATTAACAGAAGAAGAAGTTGAATACTTAAATAACCCTATCTCAGAAAAATAAATGGAAGAAACCATCAATGAACTCACCAGGAAGAAATCTCAATGACTGGATGGATTTACAAGTGAATTCTATGAAACATTTAAAGAACAGTTAATTCCAATAATATATAGACTAATTGGGAAAATTCGACAAGAAAGAGTCCTCCCAAATTGTTTTTATGACACAAATATGATTTTCACAACTAAACCAGGAAAAGCCAAAATGGAGAAATATAAGTATAGATCAATTTCTCTAATGAATATAGATGCAAAAATTTTAAATAAGATTTTAGCAAAAAGATACAACTTATCATGAGAATAATACAATATGATCAGATAGGATTCATACCAGAAATGCAGGGCTGGTTAAATATTAGGAAAACTATTAGTATTACTGATCATATCAAAAACAAACCTATCAGAACCAATATGATTATCTCAACAGATGCAGAAAAATCTTTTGACAAAATACAGTATCCATTTCTATTGAAAACACTGAAGAGCATGTGAATAAATGGAACTTTCCATAAAATAATACGCAGTATCTACCTAAAACTTTCAGTAATCATTATGCGCAACGGAGATAAGGTAGATACATTTCCAATAAGATTAGAGGTGAACAAAGATGTCCTTTTGTAATCACTATTATTTAATATAGTACTAGAAATGTTAGTTATAGTAATAAGAGGAGAAAAACAAGTTGATGGAACTAGAACAGGCAAAGAACAAACTAAGTTATCTCTCTTTGCAGATGATATGATGATATACTTAGAGAATCCCAGAGATTCAAGTAGAAAACTACTTGAAATAATAAACAACTATGGCAAAGCTGTAGATTAGAAAATAAACCTACACAAGTCTTCTGAATTCTGTATATTGGTAACAAAACGCGACAGCAAGAATTAGAAAGAGAAATTCCATTTAAAGCTAGGGCAGACATAAAATATTGGGGAGTCTAACTGCCAAAACAAATCCAGGGACAATATGAGCACAATTAAAAGACACTTTTCGCACAAATAAAGTCAGATCTAAGTAAGTGGAAACACATCAGTTGCTCATGGAAAAACATCAGTTGCTGAGCCAATACAGTAAAAATGATAATTCTACCTAAATTAATTTACTTATTTATTGCCATACAAATCAAACTATCAGATCATTATTTTCTGGAGATGGAAAAATTAATATCAAAATTCATCTGAAAGAACATGAAAGAAATGCTAGGGAAGGTGGCCTACCTCTACCAAATCTCAAATTATATTATAAAGCAGCAATTATCAAAACCACTTGGTACTGGCTATGAAACAGAAGGGTAAGCCAGTGAAATAGGCTAGGTACTCAAGACACAGTAGTCAATGAATATAGCAATCTACTGTTTGATAAGCCCAACGACCCCAGCTTCTGGGATAAGAACTTACTGTTGGACAAATATTGCTGCGAAAACTGGATAAAAGTGTGGTGGAAACTATGCATAGACCAATGTCTGACCCTGCACACAATAACAATGTCCAAATGGGTGCATGATCTAGGTGTAAAGATTGATACTGTAATCAAAGTAGTAAAGCACAAAATAGTGTATTTATAAGACTGGTGGAGAAGGGAAGACTTTTTGACGAAAGAAGAGATAGAAAGCATTATGAATGCAAAATGGATCATTTTGATAATATCAAACCGAAAAGTCTTTGTACCATCAAACCCAATGCAACCAAGATTAGGAGGGAAGCAGAAAACTGGGAAAGAATTTTGCAAATAGTATTTCTCATAAAGACCTCATTTCTAAAATATGTAGAGAACTGAGTCAAATATGCAAGAATACAAGTCATTCCCCAATTGATATATGGTGAAAGTATATAAACTGGCAATTTTCAGAGGAAGAAACTAAAGATACTTATAGTCATGAAAAAATTCTTTAAATCACTGTTGAATAGAGAGATGCTAATCAATACAACTCAGAAATAGCACATTACACCTATAAGAATGGCAGCATGACAAATCAGGAAGATGATAAATGTTGGAGAAGATGCGGGAGAGTTCCAGCCATTCTGGAGAGTAATTTAGAACCATGACCAAAAGGCTTCAAAAATGTGCATACCATTTGACTCTGCAATACCACTTCTGGGACTTTTTCCCCAAGAGATCATAAAAATGAGAAACAGTCCCACAGGTACAAAAATATTTATAAGAGCACTCCTTGTGGTGGTCAAAATCTGGAAATCAAGGGGATGCCCATCAATTGAGGAATGGCTGAATAAATTGTGGTATATGAATGTAATGGAATATTACTGTGCTATAAGAAATTTTGAACAGGAATACTTCATAGAGGCCTGGAAAAATTTATATGATTTGATGTTGAGCGAAAAGACCAGAACCAGGACTACTTTTTACATAGTAACAACCCCAGTGGGCAAGGATATTTTCTGGTAGGCTTGGAACGTCATTACAATGCAGGGACTTAAAAAATGGTCTTTTAAGGCAAAATGTCTTCCACATCCAGAGAAAGAACTACGGAATTCAATCGCAGAATGTAGCAGAACATTTTCTTTTACATTACATTTTGGTTTGTTATATGATTTCTCCCATTCATTTTAATTCTTCTATGCAACGTAACTCTAGTGAAAATGTATTCAATAGGAATGTATTTGTAGAACATATGTAAAATTGTATGTCATCTCGAGAAGGGAGTTGGGAGGTAGTGGGGAAAGAGACGGAGGGAGGGAAAAAACTAAGTTATATGGTAGTGATTGTAGAACACTGAAAATTTAAAAAAGAAAGTTGTATGGATGTTCAATGCGGATTAGGAACTCTGGTATGAGTACTTTCCGAGCAATTTTCAGGGCTGCATAGTCACCTTTGATGTCCCACCTGTAGCTTCAAAAGTTGTAGCATGCACAGTAGTCACATCTGACAGAACTGTGTAGTTGGGTTAAATTTGGTTGAGGGTGCCCAAAGAACCACGAACCCATCAGTAAGTTGGGGAGTATCTAGCCCAAAAACATGTGAAGACTTCCACTAGTGGAACTGGCAGATGAAAACTATTTGCTCCAAGGCCATGAAAGCAGGTGAGGCAGACACTATGGAACCCTTAGAGTTTGGTCAGTCAATGAAAGTCACCAAGTTCATCCACTGTATCCCAGACTAGTACTAGGAATCCTGATATTTTTCTTACAACTGGACCTTGATGACTCTGGAAGAAATTGGGGCTGATGACTTTGTACAACTGTGCTTCACCTAAATCATTATGCAATAGTCAAGACATCAACTTGTTGCCATTGGCTGCCTTTGAAAATAAAGGACAAATAACAATATATTTGAAAAGTGAAATGGTTGGTTTGCAAGAGGTGAGTTTTAGAGATTGTAAACAATCTAAACCGTAATTCAAAGGGTTCACTCACAACTGAGCCATGCAGGCCTCGTGAAAATGAAATGTTAATAATCTTACCATATATTTTAATTTTCTGAATAAGGGATTTAATATCATTTCCAGTTCCAAATTTATTATCCTATTTTTTTTGCCATATATGATTTCAAAAGTTTGTTAGGAAATTCAAGCAAACACACTGTTAAATATTTCTAAAGATTGGTTCAAATGTTAAATCAAAGTTATTTCAATCTTCAGAAAGTCCTATCTAAGGGTACTAAATCTTTTTTTTTTTATTCTGTAGTTTTCTTTTCCAATTTGGACACTGCCAAAGCCAAGGGCAAATAGGTTTTACAATTCACAGAACACTTGGCTTGGAATCAGGAAGACACCCTCATGAACTCAAACTCAGCCCCAGACACAAGGTGTTTGACATTTGGCAAGCCATTTAACCATATTTTTTCTCAGTTGATTCATCTGTAAAATAAACTTATGAAGGAAAAGAAAACCTCAAATCGAATGATGAAGAGTAAGACATGAATGAAATGACTGAACAACAACAAAAACAAAGTCAACAGACACATTGCCACAATAAGATTTTAAATGCATACAATTAGATGCGTTGATACTAAGACTCACTAATATTAAACTGTAGTTATTGATTCTTTTTAAACACATGAACTTTAGGTTAGGACCTCCTGATCTATATGCATATGTTCTACTCAAGAAAAATGGAAAGCTGAGAACGCAATCCTTCCCTCAATTCCTTCTCTATTGAGAGTCTTCAAAAGAGAAATAATACTTTTAAGACATTAAGGAAAATAACTCATTGTCTGTCCTATGATTCTTATTTAGGACCCCACCATTCCTTAAAACATTGTTATTTATTTTGCTTTTTTTTTTCTACTTTCTAAGGAAACATTGTCTAGCGTGTTCTAAGTTAATCTCAATAGTCTTAATAATTGACTTTCATGAAGATTTCAGTTTAAAAGTTTATGCCCCTAAGGGCTCATTAAAAACACACTCTTATATTGCTTTTGTTTTGGTTCCATAGAAAATTTACAGTAGTCAATTCTGTTGGGATCACTGGAACAGGCAATCATTGCACTGGCAAAGAGAACATCAATGAAGTAATAGCAGTAATAACAACAATTTTTTTTGTTTTTTTTCCCTAGTAATTTGTCCCTTTGAGCATTGTCAAATCATGTTCATTTCCCAGGGGATACTTAGAAATTTTGTTTTTTGCCCATTATTAAAATTATGTTCTTACTTCTGCATAGCTCCGGTTAGGGGGAAAAGTAATTAAAATTTTAAAAAGATATATATTTTTCCTTTTTTAAATAAAGAATTCAAATACAGTACTGGAATGAAAAATCCATATGAATTACAAATGTGTGAAATAGGGGAGTGGTTCACAGAAGGATAATTTTCTTTACAAAATACAGATATACATACTCTACTAAGTTTTTGGACTTATTCCCTTGTACAGTGAATCTTTTATATACAATCTGAGTGCAAAGCATCTTTTTTTTCAGCTTCCAATATTCCATTTCATAAATGAATATTTACTACAAAAAATTGAAACCTGCATATATATGATGGCTAATCCATACACTGGTACACTGCATCTCATCTAGTTCTTTGCCAACCACACAAATATTTTTTTTCTTTAATTTTAATGAACCATCCATAGAGGGCTCAACTAAAGTAGAAGAAAAAACACAATAGTCCAGTTATTTTAAAAGTCATAATTTTAAGAATACTTTCTCATGATGAAATTTAGAATGCATATGTTGCTTAAACTGTACTGAATTACCAATTAATGAAATGTTCAAATTTTATAATGTTTTCTAAAAGAGGTTATTGAAGAAATTTGCACTTAAGTCTACCTTTAAAATATGTACAAATGTGTGCATATAGGTAACATAAAAAAGGTAAATGGCTTGGACATATAGAAATATACACTCACATATGTGTTATATATTTGTAGATGTGCATGCATGCATTCATGCATGTATGTATTTATGCTATATGGCTTTTGTATACACACATATCAATATAGTTGTACATGCCAAAATACGAATGTAATAATTGTCAAGAAATTAACCAATAAGTATTGGTGTGCTATATGTTTTTTAAAAGTAAAATTTCCTTTGTGTGTTGATTTTCTTGAAGTATGGGATGAATTTTATTTTATTTTAAAACACAATATAAGAATATAAGTTACAGCATATAAATACTAAATATATGGGGAACACATCATATGATTTACTTTGAAATGATGAGAGAAGAGTTATTTTGGAATGAACTTAAGAGATCAAAACATTAGTGAATCTAGTCAATGTTGTAAAAAAAAATTTTTCTCTAGTTGTTTTAATATTGCCTGTTTCATCTCTCAACACTTTGACCATCTATCTAATATCCTTTCATCTAGCTAAATTTATTTTGCAACTCCTTATACCCTCATGTGTTTCTTTGAACTTTTTTCAACATCTTGTGTCATGAAGTTGCTGCCTACTTATATTCATCATTATCTTTTTTGGTTGTTCATTTAATCACCTTAACTCATGATTCCTCTGAGGTCATGACATTCTATAAATTATGGACTTATCACATTTTTCTTAGAGTATTTGTTTTCAAAAGATGTATTTTGTTTAAATCAAACTGATTTCAATCAATGAAAGTATGATGTGATGGCTCAGATATGATAATGCCTAATTTCTTATTCCTTTTTAATTCTCGGAAATACTTAGAAGTAGAATACTGAAAGATAGGTTTGGATAACACTTTTAAAACTTAGAATTTTAATCAAACTTTTTTGTCTGAGTCAGACATACTTTGGCTACAAACAAATCCGATCTATTAAAAATGATGATTTTTAATTTGTTTTATTGCGGAGAGGGCAGAAAACAAAGGGAAAGTTAGCAGTATATTATTTTTCTCATTTTTGATCTATATTGCATTAGGAAATGAATTATAAAGCAATGAAGATCATAACAGAAGAATTTCAAAGTTGGAAATTAACTCAGATATCATGTTGTTTCCAACTTATATGTGAATAGAAATCCTTTATAAGTGACAAATGGTCATTCAGATTTGTGTGAAATCCTTCACCAACGATGAATCCATTAATTACTAAACCCTCCTATTTCCTTTGAGCACAGTTTTAATTGCTATAAATTGGCCGTTAAATAAACATTGCATTTGAATTCAAAGGAAATGGAGTTCGCCCCACCTTTGTAATTTCTTATGTGATTTAACAGCTACATCACATTTCTCAGTCTAAGTATCCACATCTACAAAATGAGAAGATTAAAATAGAAAGCCTCCTTTGTCTCATTTGTGATTATATTTAAGATCCTATGAATTGATGACATTTGTTACTTTCCTTAACTTTGCAGAAAATAAGTGTCTAAAACATCTGTCAAACTCCAGTTCTTTTCTAGGGAACCAACTCAGAAAAATCTGACTATCCTTTTAATTATTTTAAAATAATATCTCGGGAGGGCGGAGCCAAGATGGCGGAGTGAAAGCAACGACTCACCTAAGCTCCTGCACAAATTCCTCTGGATACCTCTGAAAGGAGAATCTGACCAAACTTTGGAGGTGTGGAATCCAGTGGGTGACAGGCTTTGACGGATTCCGAGCCCAGGTTAGACTGGAAGGTCCACGGGAAGGATCTGTTCTGCGGGGGTAAGCCCCCAGCGCACAGCGCAGCGCGGTCAGCACAGCAGGGCAGAAGGGACCTGAGAAGCCCGAGAGTGGCGGGCGAAACCAGCGGAGCAGGAGACAAGCCAAAACGAGCCGGTGAGAGCCGCTGAGCGCCAGATATCAGCGCAGCAGCCCTTGAAACCTTCAGCCTGAAGACTAAACTTCAGTAAGTCACCTACTTGAACTTCCGGGAGCCAGGATGGCGGAGTGATCAGTAAATGCTCTCTCCTCCCCCCTGATGACCGTGAAAGAACCATAAAATATTTCCCCAGAAAAAATCATGGATCAGCGGGAACAGCAGAAGGGGGCAAATAGTCTCATAACACCAGAGGCTAGGAAAATAGCAAAGGGGGATTCTTCCTACTGTGGTGGAGGCCATCCGGAAGGACAGAGGACCCAGGGCAGAGAAAATTCGCACTGAGACCCAGGCAAGCCTCAGCGCCGGGAGACGAGCCCCAGGAGGGGTGGGAACACGCATTAGCATCTAGGCGTGCCTCAGCCCTCCAGGGGAAAAGGAAAGACAATAGGGAAGCTGGGATCACCATCCCCTGAGCTTGCCTTTGCCTCAGTTCAGCTGAGGAGATCTCGTGTGACCAGACCACTCCTCCCATGCACTTAACAAGCTAACCCCAGGGTTGATCTGGGAAACAAAAAACAAAAACCTGCTTTTAGCTTTTTCACACATCAGCTCAACACAAAGTTCTGTACCTTCTGACTGAAAGAACCAGAAGCTACAACACTCAGCCAACATCATGAATAGGAAAAAGCAGATGAAAAGTGAAAAAACCATAGAATCTTTCTATGGGGATAAGGACCAAAACACAAACACCAAAGAGGTTAGAGCTGAGACTGTACTTCCATCTGAAACTTCAGAAGGGACTATGAACTTCTTGCAAGCACAACTAGCTTTCCTGGAACAGCTGAAGAAGGAAATAGAAGAAAAACTGGCCAATGATTTTAAACTTACAAAAAAAGAATTCACTGATGAGAACATCACTTTGAAAAGGAAAATTGAAGAAATGGAAAAGGAAGTTCAAAAATTAACTGGAGAAAATAATTCCCTAAAAGGAAGAGTTAATCAAACGGAAAAGGAAACCCAAAACCTAATTGGGAAAATTGCTCAAATGGAAAAGGAAACACAAAACCTAACTGGGAAAATTGGTCGAATGGAAAAGGAAGTACAAAAATTAAATGGAGAAAATAGCTCCTTAAAGGGAAAAATTGGTCAGATGGAAAAGGAGATGCAAAAGTTAACTGAAGAAAACAATATGATGAAGATTAGAATTGGGCAAGTAGAAACTAATGACTCAATGAGGCAGCAAGAATAAGTCAAACAAAACCTAAAGAATGAAAAGATAGAAGAAAACGTAAAATATTTAATTGGAAAAACAACTGACCTGGAAAATAGATCCAGGAGAGAAAATTTAAGAATTATTGACCTGCCAGAAACCCATGATGAAGAAAAGAGTCTGGACAATATCTTCCAGGAAATCATCAAGGAAAACTGCCCAGAAGTACTAGACCCAGAGGGCAAAATAGTCATCGAAAGAATCCACCGTTCCCCTCCCGAAAGGGATCCCAAACTCAAAACCCCAAGAAATATCGTTGCCAAATTCCAGAGCTATCAAGTGAAGGAGAAAATACTACAAGCAGCCAGAAAGAAACAATTCAAATATCAAAGACATACAGTCAGGATCACACAGAACCTTGCAGCTTCTACATTAAAAGATCGAAAGAATTGGAACCTAATATTCCGTAAGGCAAAGGACTTGGTTCTTCAACCAAGGATCAACTACCCAGCAAAGTTCAGCATAACATTTCAGGCAAGGAGAAAGTCATTCAACGAAATAAGGGATTTCCAGAGCTTCCTGACCAAAACGCCAGAACTCAATAGACAATTTGATCTTCAAATGCAGGTCTCAAGAGAATCATAAAAAGGTAAACAGAGGGGAAAAAACAAAAAAAAAAAACTTGGTACTCAATTAGGGCAAACTGTTTACCTCCCTATAAGGGAAGATGATACCTGTTAATCTTGAGAACTGTGCAGCTATTATGATAAAAGGGATATACATAGAGGGAACGGGTATAAAGTAAATGATGTAATGTCAAAAATATGATTTAAGTATGAGAAGGGATTGTAATAGGAGGTGTGAAAAGGAGGAAGCAGAAAATGGCAAATTACATCACAGGAAGAAGTACAAAACTATAGTAGAGGGAAGGAGGGAGGGAGATGAGCATTGTTTGAGAGATACTCTCATCTGATTTGTTTAAAGGAGGGAACAATAATCTTAAGTAGATAATCCTAACTAGCTCTATAGGTAATAGGAGGGGAAGGGGGAAGAAAGGAGAGGGAGGCTAAAAGGGAGGGAAGAAGCAATAACAGTTAAGGGGAGTAAAAGGGAGGGGGGCTAAAAGAAGGAGGGGAAGGCTGGAGGAGGAGGGGGTGAAAACTGAATACTATTGAGGAGGAGAAGGGAGACGGGAGAGCTAAAAGTACAAATGGTGGGAAAGAGGATGGAGGGAAATACACAGATTGTAATCATAACTGTGAATGTGAATGGAATGAATTCTCCCATAAAACGGAGACGAATAACAGAATGGATTAAAAGCCATAATGCAACAATATGATGCTTACAAGAAACACATTTGAAACGGGGGATACACATAGGATAAAGGTCAAAGGATAGAGCAGAATATATTGTGCTTCAGCTCATGTAAGAAAGGCAGGAGTAGCAATTCTAATCTCAGACAAAGCAAAAGCAGAAATAGATCTAATCAAAAGGGATAAGGATGGAAACTATATCCTGCTAAAAGGCACCATAGACAATGAAGCAATATCATTACTAAATATGTATGCTCCAAGTGCTATAGCATCCAGATTCTTAGAGGAGAGGTTGGGGGAGTTGAAGGAAGAAATTGACAGCAAAACTATGCTAGTGGGGGACCTCAGCCTCTCCTTCTCTGAACTCGATAAATCTAACCTCAAAATTAACAAGAAAGAGGTTAAGGAGGTAAATAAAACTCTGGATAAGGTATATATGATAGATTTTGGAGAAAAATGAATGGGAATAGAAAGGAATATACCTTTTTCTCAGCGGTACATGGAACATTTACAAAAATTGACCATGTACTAGGACATAAAAATCTTACAATCCAGTGCAGAAAGGTAGAGATAGTCAATGCATCCTTCTCAGATCATAATGCATTAAAAATTACTTGTAATAAAAGGCCATGGAAAGATAAACCAAAAATCAATTGGAAACTAAATAATCTAATCCTAAAGAAGGGTTGGGTTAAAGAAGAAATCATAGAAACAATCAACAATTTCATTCAAGAGAACGACAATAGTGAGACAACATACCAAATCTTATGGGATACTGCAAAAGCAGTTATTAGGGGAAGTTATATATCTTTGAATGCTTACATAAATAAAATAGAGAAAGAGGAGATTAATGACTTGGAATTGAAGTTGAAAAAGCTAGAAAAAGAACAAATGGAAAATCCCCAAGTAAATACCAAATTAGAAATACTGAAAACCAAAGGAGAGATTAATAAAATTGAAATTAAGAAAACTATTGAATTAATAAATAAAACCAATAGTTGGTTTTATGAAAAAACTAATAAAATTGATAAACCTTTGGTCAATCTGATTTAAAAAAAGAAAGAAGAAAATCAAATTACTAATATTAAAAATGAAAGGGGTGAACTCACTTCCAATGAGGAGGAAATTAAAACAATAATTAGAAACTACTTTGCCCAATTTTATGCCCACAAATTCGATAATCTAAATGAGGTGGATGAATATTTTAAAAAACACAAATTGCCCAGATTATCAGAAGAGGAAGTTGAATACTTAAACAACCCCATCTCAGAAAAAGAAATTGAACAAGCCATCAATGAACTCCCTAGGAAAAAATCTCCAGGGCCAGATGGATTCACAAGTGAATTCTATCAAACATTTAAAGAACAGTTAATTCCAATACTATATAGACTATTTTTGAAAATCAGGGAAGAAGGAGTCCTCCCAAATTCTTTCTATGATACAAATATGGTTTTGATATCCAAACCAGGAAGAGACAAAACAGAGAAAGAAAATTATAGACCAATTTCCCTAATGAATGTAGATGCAAAAATTTTAAATAAGATTTTAGCAAAACGAATACAGCATCTTATCACGAGATTAATACATTATGATCAGGTAGGATTCATACCAGGATTACAGGGCTGGTTCAATATTAGGAAAACTATTAGCATTATCGATCACATCAACAACAAAGCTAACAAAAACCACATGATTATCTCAATAGACGCAGAAAAAGCTTTTGACAAAATACAACATCCATTCCTACTAAAAACATTGGAGAACGTAGGAATAAAGGGAACTTTCCATAAAATAATAAGCAGTATCTATCTAAAACCTTCAGCAAGCATTATATGCAATGGGGATAAGCTAGATGCATTCCCAATAAGATCAGGGGTGAAACAAGGTTGTCCATTATCACCACTATTATTCAATATGGTACTAGAAATGTTAGCTGTAGCAATTAGACAAGATAAAGATATTCAAGGAATTAGAATAGCCAAAGAAGAAACTAAGTTATCACTCTTTGCAGATGATATGATGATTTACCTAGAGAATCCCAGAGATTCAAGTAAAAAATTACTTGAATTAATAAACAACTTTGGCAAAGTTGCAGGGTACAAAATAAACCCACACAAATCCTCTGCATTCCTATATATTAGCAACAAAGTTCAACAGCAAGAGATAGAAAGAGAAATCCCATTTAAAGTTAGGGTAGACAGTATAAAATACTTAGGAGCCTACCTGCCAAAACAAACCCAGGGATTATATGAACACAATTACAAGACACTTTTTGCACAAATAAAGTCAGATTTAAGTAAGTGGAAAAACATTAGTTGCTCATGGGTAGGCCGTGCTAATATAATAAAAATGACAATTCTACCCAAATTAATATACTTATTTAGTGCCATACCAATTAAACTATCAGACAATTACTTTCTAGAGCTGGATAAAATAATATCAAAATTCATTTGGAAAAACAAAAGGTCCAGAATATCAAAGGGACTAATGAAAAGAAATGCTTGGGAAGGTGGCCTAGCGCTACCAGACCTTAAACTGTACTATAAAGCAGCAATTATCAAAACCACTTGGTATTGGCTAAGAAACAGAGAGGTAGACAAGTGGAATAGACTTGGCACTCAAGATGCAGTAGGCAAGGAATATAGCAACCTTCTGTTTGATAAACCCAAGGACCCCAGCTTCTGGGATAAGAACTCATTGTTTGACAAAAATTGCTGGGAAAACTGGAGAACAGTGTGGCGGAAATTAGGCATAGACCCATACCTGACACCGTACACAAGAATAAAGTCCAAATGGGTACATGATTTAGGTATAAAGATTGATGCCATGAATAAACTGGAGAAGCAAGGAATAGTGTATTTATCAGATCTATGGAGAAGGGAAGAATTCTTTACTAAAGGAGAGATAGAATGCATTATGAAATGCAAAATGGATAACTTTGATTACATTAAACTGAGAAGTTTTTGCACAACCAAACCCAATGCAACCAAAATCCGGAGGGATGTAGTAAATTGGGAAAGAATTTTTACAGCTAAGCTCGGGGATAAAGGCCTCATTTCTAGAATATATAGAGAACTGACCCAAATGTATAATCATACAAGTCATTCCCCAATTGATAAATGGTCAAAGGATATGAACAGGCAATTTTCAGAGGAAGAAATTAAAGCTATCTATAATCATATGAAAAAATGCTCTAAATCACTATTGGTTAGAGAGATGCAAATCAAAACAACTCTGAGGTACCACATCACACCTGTAAGATTGGCAAACATGACAGAACAAGAAAATGATAAATGCTGGAGAGGATGTGGGAGAGTTGGAACACTAATTCATTGTTGGTGGAGCTGTGAGCGCATCCAACCATTCTGGAGAGCAATTTGGAACTATGCCCAAAGGGCTACAAAAATGTGCATACCCTTTGACCCAGCAATATCGCTACTAGGACTATATCCCCAAGAGATCATAAAAATGGGAAAGGGTCCCACATGTACAAAAATATTTATAGCAGCACTCTATGTAGTTGCCAAAAACTGGAAGTCAAGGGGATGTCCATCAATTGGGGAATGGCTGAATAAATTATGGTATATGAATGTAATGGAGTACTATTGTGCCATAAGAAATGATGAACAAGAAGACTTCAGAGAGGCCTGGAAGGACTTATATGACCTGATGCTGAGTGAAAGGAGCAGAACCAGGAGAACTTTATGCACAGCAACAACCACAGTGTGTGAGAGTTTTTTCTGGTAGACTTAGATTTTTGTAATAACACAAGAACTTCTTATAAAAAAAAAAAATCCCAATGGTGGACCTCAAGGCAAAATGCCTTCCACACTCAGAGAGAGAAATATGGAAGTCACTCACATAATGTAGCAGATCATGTTTGTGTATGTGTATCTGTTTGTGTATCATGTTCTGATTTGTTATACGGATTCTTTCATTTATCTTAGTCTGACTACATAGCATGACTATAGTGAAAATATACTTAATAGGAAAGTATATGTAGAATCTATACAGAATTGTATGCAGTCGTGGGGAGGGAGGGAGGTAGTGGGGGGTGGGTGGGGAGGGATAAAATCGCAATTGTATGGCAGTGATTGTTAAACATTAAAAAAATAAAAAAAATAAAAAAAAATAAAAAAAAATAAAAAAAAAAAAGAAATGATGAACAAGAAGACTTCAGAGAGGCCTGGAAGGACTTATATGACCTGATGCTGAGTGAAAGGAGCAGAACCAGGAGAACTTTGTGCACAGCAACGACCACAGTGTGCGAGAGTTTTTTCTGGTAGACTTGGAATTTCGTAATAACGCAAGAACTTCTTTAAAAAAAAAATCCCAATGGTGGTTCTCTAAGTCAAAATGCCTTCCACACTCAGAGAAAGAAATATGGAAGTCATTCGCAGAATGTAGCAGATCATGTTTTTCTATGTGTATGTTTTTGTGAATCATGTTTTGATTTGTTATATGATTTCTTCCATTTATTTTAGTCCGACTACATAGCATGACTATAGTGAAAATGTAGTCAATAGGAAAGTATATGTAGAACCTATACAGAATTGTATGCAGTCGTGGGGAGGGAGGAGAGTAGTGGGGGGTAGGTGTGGGGGGGATAAAATCTCAATTGTATGGCAGCGATTGTTAAACATTAAAAAAAAATAAAAAAATAAAAAAATCTTAAAAAAAATGAAATAATAACTCTTCCCCCTCCAATTTCATGTAAAACCAATTTTAACATACTTTTTTAAAAGTATTGAATTAGAAATTGTTTCTCTCTCTCCCTCCCTTCCTGAGATGGTAAGCTAGCTGATACAGGTTATACATGTGCACTAATGTAAAACATTTCCATATTAGTCATTTTATGAAAGCAGACTTAAACAGAAAGTAAAAAAGAAAGAGGAATTAAGAAAGGAAAAAAAGGAAGAAAGATTGAATGAATGAAAGAAGGTAAGAAGGAGGAAAGAAAGAACGAAAAAAAGGTGAAGAATAAGCCTCTGTTTTTGTTCAGATAATTTCTCTGGTGATGGATAGCCTTTTTTTTTATCATGACTCCTAGAGGGCTGTCTTGGATCACTGTACTGCCGAGAAAAGCCAAGGCATTCACAATTCTTCATGTAATATTCCCCTTCTCCTGCTCACTTCACTTTTTATCAATTTATTCAAGTCTTTCCAGGATGTTTTTTTAAATCATTCTGCTTATCATCTTTTATAGCACAATAATATTCTATTGCAATTATATATTTCAACTGGTCCACCCGTTACAGAATTGATTGGCATTCCGCCAATTTCCAGTTCTAACCACCACAGAAAGAAGCTTTATAAATATTTTTGTACAAAAAGGTCCATTCTTCCTTTCTGGATCTCCATATCATTTAAATTATTAAAGATTGTATTCTTCTCTTCCATATCAAGCTTTCTCTTTCATGGGTTAAACATGGCTAGTTCACTCAATCTATCCTTACATCATGTCAATATCCTAGATGTTCATCCCTGGATGTTTGCCATCTAATGAATGTCCTTCCTAAAACGTTTATCTAGAATGATCAGAAAACATTGTGCATATTGACCAAAATAATGGGGAAGGATTATAAATTATGTAACCCTTGTGACTTTGCTTCAGCCTTAGATTGCTTAATTATTCATACTGAACTTGAAGTCAATAAAATATTTTATATAAATTTCTCCATCCTCCCCATATTATACCAGCAAAATTAATTTTAATGGAAGTATGCAACCGTGTGTTTCCCCCATCAAATTGAATTTCATTGAATTACTTCTAATACAAGAAATTATTAATGTTCTTTTGGAGCCTAGTTTCATAGATAGTGCAGAAGCAGCTAGGTGACATGTCTTATGTGCAAGAACTGGTGTTGCAATGAGGAGTACTTAACTATGTAACTTCAAATCTGGCCTCAGAAACTTAATACTTGTGTGACCCTGGACAAGTCACTTAACCCTGTTTGACTCAGTTTTTCATTTGCAATATTGGCTGGAAAAGTAGATGGTAAACATCCCCAGTACCTTTGCCAAAACAAACAAAATAATGGGCTCATGAAAAATTTGGCAAGCCCGAAACAAATCAACAATTTATCACCCAGCATGTGTTCTGTATATCTTACTGTTATGTTAAAGACATATGTCATCAGCTCATCATTTATATTTTTTTAAATCATTGAATAAATTGTTACATGGCCCAATTGGCGCAATTATTCCTAAAGCATTCCACTAAAAGGTTAAAAAAATAAAACCTCAAATCCATGTTTTCCCCTACAATCTTTTCACATTCCTTTATTTCATCATATTCTTGTAGAATGATTCCCCAAAGGTAAAATGCGCAAAGACTTTTCTGGCTTTACTTAAATTGAAGATGGAAGACAAAACATGTCTAGATTTACTTCCAGAAAGGTTAATAGAACTAAGAATTGCACCTCATTAAAATAAAAAGAAAACTAAACCTACGGATGAAGAAAATAAGAGGAAAGCAGACCTAGGAGCAGATGCAGAGAAGACAAAGACTCCATGAAGTTCTGTAACTGATCAACTTCTGTGTTCTCATGGGACAGAGATCATGAAAGTTATTTTAAATAACTCTTTGAACTTATTGTGAAGAAAGCATTTACATCGTGAAGTTCAGTAGTTTCGGTATGTATTTTTTCCATATCTTGAATTGAATTTTCAAGAGATGAAATAATACTGGAAGTAGAATCAACACTTTTTAAAAAGTTTTATTTATTAAGTTTTAGATTTCAACATTCATTTGCACAAAATTTTGAATTCCAATTTTTCTCCCCATCTCTCCCCTTCCCCCACCCCATAACACCTTGCATTCTGATTACACCTTCCCTCAACGTGCCCTCCCTTATATCACATCCCACCCTTCCCTTATCCTCATCTTCTCTCTTTTCTTGTAGGGCAAGTTAAATTTCTATATCCCATTACCTGTATTTCTTATCTCCCAGTTATATGCAATAGTAATTCTCAACATTTGCTTCTAATACTTTGGATTTCAGCTTCTTTCCCTACCTCCCTCCCCACTCATCCCCACTGAGAAGGCAATCAATTCAATACAATTCAATAGTCATGTTGTGTAAGACTAACTATATTGCCCTCCATCCCACCCTGTACCCCCTTTTTTCTGATCTCTTATTTGACCTTGTCCCTTACCAAAAGTGTTTACTTCTAGTTACTCCCTTCTCCCATTTGCCCTCTCTTCTAACATGCCCCTCACCCCACTTGTCCCCTTCTCCCCTACTTTCCTGTAGTATAAGATAGATTTTCATACCAAATTAAATGATCATGTCATTCCCTCCTTAAACCAAATGTGAAGCGAGCAAACTTCCCTTTTCCCCTCTCACCTCCTCCTTTTTCTCATCCATTGAATAAAGTTTTTCTTATCTCTTTTATGAGTGATAGACTGCCCCATTACATTCCTCCCTTTCTCCATCCAATATTTTTCTCTCTCCCCTCTTAAATTTATTTTATTTTTTTATGGATATAATCTCTTCTGATTCAACTCATCCTGTACTCTCTGTCTATACATGTGGTGTGTGTGTGTGTGTGTGTGTGTGTGTGTGTGTGTGTGTGTGTGTAATCCCTCCACCTACCCAAATACTGAGAAAAGTCTCAAGAGTTACAAATATCTTTCCATGTGGGAATGTAAACAGTTCAGCTTTAGAAAGTCTTTTATGATTTTTCTTTCCTGTTTACTTTTCCATGCTTCTCTTGATTCTTGTGTTTGAAAGTCAAATTTTCTCTACAGTTCTGGTCTCTTCATCATGAATGCTTGAAAGTCCTCTATATCATTTATTCCTTTGAAGCATTATACTCAGTTTTGCTGGGAGGTGATTCTTGGCTTTAATCCCAGTTGTTTTGACTCCTGGAATATCCCTTTGATCCCTTACTGTAGAAGCTGCCAGATCTTGTGTTATCCTGATTACATTTCCACAACAAAAATTGTTTTTTTCTAGCTGCTTGCAATATTTTCTCTTTGACCTGGAAAATCTGAAATTTGGCCACAATATTCCTAGGAGTCTCTCTTTTCAGGTCTCTTTCAGGAGGTGATTGGTGGATTCTTTCAATATTTATTTTGCCCTCTGGTTCTAGAATATCAGGGCACTTCTCCTTGATAATTTTATGAAAGATAATGTCTAGGCTCCTTTTTTTGATCATGGCTTTCAGGTAGTCTCATAATTTTTAAATTGTCTCTCCTGGATCTCTTTCCCAGGTCAGTTGTTTTTCTAATGAGGTGTTTCACATTATCTTCTATTTTTTCAGTCTTTTGGTTTTGTTTTGTAACTTCTCGGTTTATTGTATGGTCATTAGCTTCCCTGAATTCCACTCTCGTTTTTAAAGAACTCTTTTGTTCAGTGAACTTTTGAACCTCCTTTTCCATTTGGCAAATTCTTCTTTTTAAAGCCTTCTTCTTCTCATGGGCTTTTTGTACCTCTCTTTCCAATTGAGTTATCCTATTTTAAAGGTGTTATTTTTCTCAGCATTTTTTGGTTCTCCTTTAACAAGCTGCTGAATCGCTTTTCAAGCTCCTCTATGGCTGGAGCCCATTTTTTATTCATTTTGGAGGTACTGGAGGCAGAAGCCTTGATTTCCTCTTATGGTATGCATTGTTCTTCCTCATCTGAAAAGATAGGAGGAGATACTTGTTCACCAAGGAAGTGTCTTATTTTCTTTACCTTTTTGGGAATTTTTCCAGCCAGTTACTTGACTTCTGAATCCTTTGTCAAGAGGAGGGTCCTAGTGCTCAAACCTAGGAATTTGCTCAGGGCTGAGATTTATATCAGCTGCTCAGTTCCCCCAGGGGCTTTAGGCTGAGCAGCTTGGACAATGGACCCAAGTGCTTCCGCCCCTGCTGCTGCCACCACCTGGGGCCAGTGGTAGGGAGACCCTGCTCCCCTCTTACCCAGCTGGCAAAGCCCTCCCACACTGACCTTTGAAACTTTCTTTGTCACTTGTGGGTTGAGGGATCTGGGGCCTTCCCCACTGGAAATTCAGCCCTGAAGGCCTGTTCAGGTCCTGTTCCTCCCCATGCCACACAGCCAGGGTTGAGATCCTACTCCACTCAGTGTCCTGTGGGATAGATCTGTTGGCCTTCCAGGATACTTTTGGCTGGAAATCTCTTTCATTCTGTCATTCTGAAACTTCTGCTGCTCTAGAATTTGTTGAGAGTAATTTTTTATAGCTATTTTGTGGGCTGTGGGGGAAGGGCTAGAGTATATAGTGACTTTCTACTCTGCCATCCTGGTTCCAACAATCAATATATTTTTTTTAAAGAAAATAGGTTATTTTTCCCAGAATTACTCCTCACAAAAAGTAGTTAGTAAATTCATCATCTCTTTCATTTGTAAGTTCAATGATTAAATCTTTGAGACGGCAAGAGTGTTGCATATAGTGACTGAGTTCCTAATAGTCAGATCTGGATAAGAAATACAGACCTCTCTCCTAGCCATTTCAAATTAATCAAACATTTATACATACCTTTTGATATTTATATACTTTCCATATGTATGCCTTTAGGAACAGTAGTATAATGCATGCTAGGAATAGATTATAATGGCAGGATAAGTGTTTTCTTGTTCTGTGCATGACTCATCAAGTCAAACTTAATGCCTGTCACATAGTGTTGTTAATGTTGTTCAGTCATTTCCATCCTGTCTGATTCTTCATCACCCTATTTGAGTTTTTCTTCACAAAGAAGCTGTAGTGGTTTCCCATTTCCTTCTTCATCTCTTTTTGCAGATGTGGAACTGAGGCAAATAGAGTTAAGTGACTTGCCTAAGTGTCTGTTGCAGAATGTGGACTCATGAAGATGAGTCTTCCTAATTCTATGACCAGTGCTCGATCCACTGTGCCACCTAGCTGCAATTATCATATCGAAAGTGCTCATTCAATGCTTATTGATTGATTTAGTGAGCTATAAAAGTAAATCTTTTGCTGAAAGGTTCTACTCAGACTTTATTCCTTTAATAAAGAGAATCCTGACCAATTTTAATTTCAACAAGTAGATAATAGGATCATAGAGTTAGAGTTGGATCGTATCTTTTAAATCTTCCATTTCAATCTCCAGAGGGAGAAAAATGATGAAACTCTATCCTAGAAAGGTTTTGATCTTCCTTGAATGCACGGGTGACATGTTATAAGACTATTTCTCCTCTCAATCTAATATAAATGATATTTCTACTGAAACAAAAGTTTTCATCATTCTCTGGTGTCTTGCCATAATTTGCCTGAGCCTTTCTTTTGTTGTTATATCTTTTTTCTTTAATATTTATTTGAGAAATTTTCCATTTTTTAAATTCCTAGCACAAAGTCTACGGTCATGCAGATAGCTACTTCTTAATAACGTTCTGGAAAAAGCAATAAACTCAATAACTTATGAGCAAATATTTCAAGAGTAAATCAAGTTAAGGCAGAAAAACCAGTACTCTTCTCAATTTGAATTTATGCCGGCAGCATCTTGTTTTTAATCAAATCCTCAAATTTACTCATCCCTCCCCCACTTCATTCTTTCTTTCTTTTTTATTCTAGGATATTCCAGTGTGTGACTCCACTGATACTTGGAATAAATGTCTGGGGAAAACCATACTACAGTGACTGAATTCATCTAACTAGGGTTAACAGACTCAACTGAACTTCAAATTATGCTTTTTGTATTATTTTTTCATGCATGGATGGTTACATTAATCATGACAGATTCTCAACTGCACACATTTATGTATTTTTTCCTGACCTACTTGTCCTCGACTGATATTTTATATTCTTCAACTATCACTCCAAAGATGTTATTTGACTTACTACCTGAATGGAAAGTCATGTATTTTACTGGTTGCTTTTTACAGATATATGTCCTCATTGTACAGATAACCACTGAATGTATCCTCTTTGAATTGATGGCCTATGACCGTTATGTAGCAATATGTCATCCCCTCCTTTACACAGTTACCATATCAAGGACAGTGTGCCTGAGGATGACCACAGGGACCTTAACAGCAGGATTCCTTAACTCAGTTATTCATACGAGATATGCAAGTAGTTTATCTTACTGTGGCTCCAGTGTCATCCATCACTTTTTTCTGTGACAGTCCCTCAATCCTCAAACTCTCTTGTTCTGATACTCAAATTAATAAACTATCATTTTTCTTTGTGCAGGGATAAACACGTTAGGAACACTTCTTATCATCCTTACCTCTAATATCCATATCCTCTTCTCTATTCTATGCTTGCATTCAGTTGTAGGGAGGCGCAAAAAATTCTGGACCTGTGCTTTTCATCTTACAGCTGTTGCTATGTTTTATGGAAGTGAGATCGTTACTTATTTGTGTTCAAGTTCAAGCTTCTCCCCAACTCAAGGGAAAGTGTTATCTGTATTCTACACGGTGGTTATCCCAGTGTTGAAACCTGTAATCTACAGCCTGAGAAATGAAGAAGTGAACAGGGCTTCAAAGAATGCTATCACTAGAAGGATCACAACATTTTTATAATAAGTTTTTTGGTTAATAAAATAAATAAAGAAAACAATATATAGATAGCTTTCTATCTCTATTTCCTGATAGTAGCTAAGGTGGGCTAAATTGGCTTTTATTCATTTTTCTTTATTTCATAGTGGAAGGTCTAATTTTAGTGATTCTAGATAACATTGTGACATTGAAAGCCATAGCAGTGGCTTACTCCAAAAAATTAATACACAAAAAATAATTCAAATTTAAGTGAAAGCAAAAATTCAAAGGGATGATGGAATTTATGTTTATCACATCAGGTGAAATTCCAGGTAATATTCCTGAAAAGTGTGCAAGGTTATGGGGAGTTCCTATCATGATATATTTGTTATAGACAGAAACTCCAGACAAGAGGAGGATGCTTTAAATATGAATCAATATTCTCGTTGTTGTTCTTTGGGGGGTGAGAGAGAGAAGGGGAAGGGCTGTTGCAACAGGTTAGTAATTGGATCTTTCACAACATGTATCACCCAATGCTTTATAAGTTTCTAATACAGAACAAAATGATAAATTTTGGGATTTTAGTAGTTTGTTCTGTCAGCAGTTAAATCTGTCTTAAAATGATTCAACCATTTCTGATTTTTTTCTGTCCATATCTAGGGTTAGGTTTGATAGATCAATGTGAAAAAGGATGATTTGCAACCTGCTCTTCTCCATTTTTAGACATAATTGTTCTACAACTTTCGTATCAGTTACAGAGCCTTCTGAATATTCATTGAATAATTAACACTCATATTAAAATATTAATCACTAATCTGCAAATTATATGTGGTAAAAATTAGAGAACATTTGCCATAGTAGACAAGGTGTGATAAAGTTACATTTAGCGATACTCCATAGGTCACTTGAATAAAAAAATACTAAATAGTGTTTGCTGACACAAACTATGAATCTACAGAATTACAATTAGTACGAAAAATTCCTCCAATAATAGACAGATAAAGAAATGTTTAAATGTTTAAAATTATAATTATACTAGAGTATGCAAAAGCAGCAAAAGAAACATATCAATGAGACAGATATATTCAAAGATCTTTAAAAAAATATTTAGTGGGGTCATCTGCAGTCATTCTGATCTATATCTTGCCACTGGACCCAGATGACTCCAGAGGAGAAAGTAAGGCTTTGTACAGCTCTCCTTCACTTAAATGCAAATTCGCTTGAAAGTCGTGGCATCACCTTCCTGATGCTATAGTCCTCTTCCAGAATTAATTACAAACAACAACCTGTGAATAGCCCAGTGTGGCCCACTGGGAACTCAATTGGTCAGTTTCATTTGGGCAAAACAGTTCCTTCTTTCCTTCATTTTTGTTTTTTCGTTCTTTTGCTCATTCCTTTCCTTTCCAGTCCTTCCTTTGTCTCCTTCTATCCACATAGGTTATATTACTTTTACCTGCAGCTGCTCTGCCAAAAGAATGCAAATTTTAATGTCAGAACCCTAACCCTAACCCTATCTTGGGGAGGGAGGGATAGATTTTTTTTTATTAAGGACTGTGACATAAACACAATTCACTCTGGTTCTCATTGAATGGCCAACAATAGGTCACAACCCACAGCCCACTTAGTGATCATTGTTTGGGTCTTGATGACTCAGAGTTGAAGTAAAAACTAATGTCCAAGGAAAGGAACCATATCAAAAATTCCTTGTTGGATATTTCAAATCAGATGCCCCCAAGCATCTTGCATGAAACATATCCAAAACTGAACTCATTTACTTCCCCAAAGCTACCCCTCTTCCAAAATTTCCTTTTATTGTCAGTGACAGCTCCATCCTTCCTGTACACCAGGTTCATATCTTCACATTATCTTAAATCTCACTCATTCCACATAAACTATCAGTTTTTAGATCTTGCCATTTTTTACTTTTGCAAGATAATATCTACCATAGCCTTTCGTAATTTTCACCTTTATAACATCTCTCAGATTTGAACCATTCCCGCTTTATTCAAATAGTTACTACCCTAGTTCAAGCTCAAACCACATCCTGTATAAACTATTGGAAAAGATTTCCCAGTGATTTCCAGTATTGTCTCCTCCCAATCTAGTCCATTTTATGCATTTCCTCTAATTGTTATTTAATGCAGACCGGCCATTTCACTCCTCTACTTATCCAACTCCAGTGATGTTTCATTGACTCTAAGAGAAAACATAAAACTTTCCTATTTAACTTTTAAAACCTTTCACAACTTAAACTCTGTCTTTCTGGCCTAGCTGTATATTATTTGCTCTTCCAGGGTCAAGGCATTTCTTTTTCTATCACCTTGATTTTCACTGTTTATCCTCTAGGAATATAACGAACTCTCTCTTTGTAACAACTTCAGAGTTGCTCTTTCCCTGTAATTTACAGCTCTGGTCCCATGCATTACATGAAGGCTTTCTGGATCCCACGAGTGACTAGTACTGTGCCCACACTATTGCATATTTAACATTTTTCTCTGTATTAGTATTTGTCAGCTTCATGTATGTGGAATTTGTGCACGCATGTATGTATACATGCATACACACCACACATATGCACTCACTATATTTACACGTGTGTACATATACTAATATATGAAATACTTTATACACATATATATGTATATATCACTTGTCTTTGCCATTAGAATTTAAGTACATTCTGACCTTTAATAGACTTCGTGATAATTCTTTTTTACTTATATCCACAGTATCTATAAGAGAGCTTGGTACATCGAAGTATTTTATAAATAAAGGAGGATTTTTAAATTGAAAGTATAATTAGTAGACTGGTTATTCACTCGACCATTTAGTGCTTTTATGAGAAGAATTTTGGTTTTGGGAAACTGAATGGAACAGGAGCAGCATTTGGAAATGCAGATTGTATCCGGGATAGAAAGCAAGTCTCAAAAAACCCTGAGCCTGACAATATCACCTAACATTCATATACTATTTATACTGGGAAGCATTGGAACTTGTATAGCACTAAACATGATGATTAACTTTATGAAGTGCACTGACGACATTGGTTGGTGAGTTCTAAAGGATAGTTTGAGTTTTACCCTCTGCATTTGCCAAACTTGGTACTTCAAACTGTGTGGTGGCCAGGTGTCTGTTGATTGAATCAAATGGATTATTCATAATCTCTATTCATCCACTTCAGTTAAAATTGAATTTAAGAAGTTTAGAGAATCACCAATAAGTTGCAAACTTGGTAAAAGGTGAAGAACCAATGCCATATCATTGTTAATTGAAGCCAAATCCAACATAAACAAAATAAACAATATCCTATGATCAGGAAACTGAGGCTCAGCACATAGACACCCTGATGATGTTCACTAAATGCTTTTTACATGACAGGTACTGGGCAATGTCCTTTGTACCTCATGAAGGGCGGAATCATGAAAACTAACCCTGATCTCAAGGATTTCACATTGTCTCAGAGGAGTCAACATGTAAATAGATACTTCAAGTAAACAGGAATAAATAGATGATAGGTAAATGTATAATTCATAATTTCACAGGAGAAGTTGGAAGTAAGGGTCAGAGCAGGAGAAGTCTGCTGTAGAAAGTATGATTTTGCCTGAATCTCAATTCAAAGCAGGGAAACTAAGAGGAAAAAAATGAACACTCTAGGTATGTCGCATGGCCAGTCAAAGATATGGAGGTGGGAAATGGAGTGTAATTTCCGAGGAATGATAGGTAGTCAAGTGTAGTCAAATTGTAGAGGTGAAAGAGGGAAACAAGGTATAAGAAGAGTATCATACTACAGTGACAAAATTCATCTTGCTGGGGTTAACAGATTTACCCAAACTTCAAGTTATAATTTTTATATTCTTTTTGATGATTATAACTCTCACAATGATGGGAAATGCAGGAATGATTATATTAATCAAGATAGATTCTCAACTCCACACATCTATATATTTTTTATGACTAACTTGTCCTTGCTGATATTTTTTATTCTTCATCTATCACTCCAAAGATGTTAGCTGACTGCTTTGTGCAGATGTAGGTCTTTATTGCTTTAGCAACTACTGAGTGTATCCTCTTTGGATTGAAGGCATATAACCGTTATGTGGCCATTTATAATACCCTGCTTTACCCAGTTATCATGTCAAGGACAGTGTGCCTGAAGATGGTCACAGGGGTCTTCACAGCAGGATTACTTAACCCAATTATTCATACCAGTTACATAAGTAGCCTTTCATTCTGTGGCTTCAATGTCATCCATAACTTTTTCTGTGACAGTCCCTCAATCCTCAAACTCTCTTGCTCTGAAGCTCAAATGAATGAAACCATTATTTTTATTTGCACTGGGATAAACATGTTAGAAACCCTTCTTATCATCCTTACTTCTTATATCTATATGTTCTTCTCTGTTCCATGCTTCCATTCAGTTGAAGGGAGGCACAAAGCATTCTCAATCTGTACTTCTCATATTACAGTCATTGTTGTATTTTATAGAGCTGAGATTATTATTTATCTGTGTCCAAATTCAAACTACTCTCCAACTCAAAGCAAAGTGTTATCTGTATTCTACACAATGGTTATCCCAGCGTTGAACCCTTTAATCTACAGCCTAAGAAATGAAGAAGTGAAGAGGGCTTTAAAGAATACTGTCACTAGAAAACGAATCCTGACACTTATATGATTTTTAGAATAATAAAGATAATTAAGAACGCAGATGTACAGATAACCCTTTTAACTATTTACTGATATTTGCTGAGTTGTGCTAAGTGGTTTTTATTTTTCGCTTTTCTCTGCTTAACAGTTGAAAACTTAATTGTAGTAATTCTAGGGAACCTCATGGCAATTGAAGTCACAGTAGTGAAACCAATAAATACACAAATTTAGAAATGAAAGAAAAATATTTGAAATTGAATTAATAGAATTCATTGTGGGCATTGGAACTTATACTTTTAACATTAGATGAGATCCCAGATAATATATCTGAAAAGTGCGCAAGCTTTGAAGGGGGGAGGGGTTGTTTCCAACAACATGTGTCTCATATAGCTAGAAACTCTAGATAACAGGAGGATTTTTAAACATGGAGTCAATGATTTTGGGGAAGAGAAACAAGGGAAAGGACTGTTGTAAGAGTTTAGCAACTGGATCTTTCACAGAAGATATCACCCAATGCTATGTAACTCATTTAATGCAGAAGAAAATGACAAACATGGGCAATCTTGTAGCTGATTCAGAGGATGCTATATACCTTGGGCAGCTAGGTGGTGCAGTGGACAAAGCACCAGTGCAGGAGTCAGGAAGACCTGAGTTCAAATCTCACCTCAGACACTTGACACTCACCAGCTGTGTGATCTTGGGCAAGTCACTAAACCCCAATTGCCTCATCCTGCGTCACCTCCAGTCATCATGGTGAATATATGATCACTGGATTCTGATGATTCTGGAGGAGAAGTGAGGTTGGTGACCTTCACAGCCCTCCCTCACTCAAAAACAAAGTCAAGTGCAAGCTATATCATTATTTCTCTGACGGCATGGTCTTCTTCGGCAATGAAGGATGAACACACATATCTTAATATAATTGACATATTTCTGAAATCTATCTGTCCATATGTACAGTCTGGTTTGTTAGATCAATGCTAAATTAAAAAGGGTGATTTGTCAATTATTCATTTCCACTTTCAGTCATGAACTGATCTACAAACTTTTCCTATCAGTCACACTGTCATCTGAACATTCTTAGAATAATTAACACTGATATTCAAGATGTTAGCAATCATTAATCGGCAAATTATAAACTGGAAAAAAAATATAGAGATTATTTGCCATAGTACACAAGATCTGATAACAGTTGTAGTTAGAGAGACTCCATAGGGCTGTTGAATTAAACACACTCACACACACACACACACACACACGTGTGTGTGTGTGTATATATATATATGTATATATATATATACATACACACTAAATAGGTTTTTTGATACAAACTATGACTGCAGAATCATAATAAGGGAAAAAATCCTTCAAGTCATAAAGAAAATTTTAAAATTAAAATAGAATTAATCAATGCAAGAGCAACAAAAGAAGATTATCAAAGTCAGACAGACATATTCAAAGTTCTTAAAAAATATTTACAAGCCAAAAAAGTGATAAACAGAGAAAATATAAGTATTTTATTTCTAAGCTAAAAATATACTCTAAAGAAATTCATGATGTAAAAGATTTTATTAGTAAAAAAAACCCTAAGTACAAATTCAGTAGAAACAGCAGAGGAAGACTTTCAAAATGGCTAAATGCAAGTTATTCAAGAAAAAATAGTATATGCTTTTCTTTTTTTACTATTTCTAATTAATATCCAAATGAATTATCAATAGGGAAAGAAAATGAAAAAACTTTCAGTCTTATTAAGAAATGATCTTTAGCAGAGTAGACAAAGAATAACATTAAAGCAAATATGGAAATGAACCTAGCAACACCATTGGCAAACTTCCTTACCCGTCATTATCATATCCTTCATCATCAAAATTTGCAAAACTGATAATGCCTTTTAACCCAGTAAAGTCAATAAGGATTGCATACTTGAAAGTGATATCAAAAACAAAGTTATATCTGTTCAGTATTTTATGTAGGTACAAAAATAAAGTAAAAACAGTAGAAATAGCAGTTCATATAAAACGTATGAAAATAGAAGAATTAAAAAAGAAACTTGCACACTAATTATGTAATAATTACAAATGTTATTATAAATCAACTAAGACTAATAAGTCTAAGGGATCAAAAGGAATATGGTTTGTCCTTTAGAAACTGACAAAAACAAGAACACAAGAAGAATGGTGTATGTATTAATTACTACCATGAAACATAAAAAAAGTTAGAATATATGAATAAAGATCCTATTCCATTTTTAAAAAGTGAGTTAGTGGGGGGGCGGAGCCAAGATGGCAGAGTAGAAAGACGCACATACACATAGCTCCGAACCCACAACCCACAGAACGGCTAGAGGGGACCAACTCACGGTGAATTCTGCACCCAGAGGCCACGGAATATTGGAGCGAGGGAGATTTCTGTTCCGGGGAGACCTGCAAACCTCTCGTGGGGGGTCCTTCGCGCTGCGGACTGGGTGCCGGGACTGGGAGCAGAGGGCAGCCCTGCAGCGGCCGCGACACCAAGAGGAAAAGATCTGAGCGGGCTTCAGGGATGGGATCTCCAGCGGCCACGCGGGTCCCTCCACCCACAGAGGGACCTGCAAACCTCTCACAAGAGGTCCGTTGCGCTGCAGACGCGGAGCCCAGCCCAGACCTGCAGCGGCCTCGGCTCCGAGAGGTACAGATCCGAGCAGGCTTCAGGGACGGGATCTCCAGCGGCGGCACAAGCCCCTCCACCCACAGGTGACGGGGGTCAGTGAGAGAGTCTCTTTGGCAGGTCGAGAGGGGAGTGGGGTGCCTCCATGGCTCGGGCCCCCCCGGGAGATAGAAGCTGAGAGGCGGCTGCAGACAGGGGCTCCCCAAGCGGGCGGGAGCCTGGATCCATTGTGGAAGGTCTGTACATAAACCCCCTGAGGGAACTGAGCCTGAGAGGTGGCCCTGCCCCGACCTGACCACCTGAACTTAATTCTCACACTGAATAGCACCCTGCCCCCGCCAAAAGCCCTAAGGCGGGAAGCAGCATTTGAATCTCAGTACCCAAACGCTGGCTGGGAGGACCAGGAGGCGAGGTGGGTGTGAGGAGAATATTCAGAGGTCAAGTCACTGGCTGGGGAGAATGCCCAGAAAAGGGAAAAGAAATAAAACTATTGAAGGCTACTTTCTTGGAGAACAGACATTTCCTCCCTTCCTTTCTGATGAGGAAGAACAATGCTTACCATCAGGCAAAGACACAGAAATCAAGGAATCTGTGTCCCAGTCCACCCAATGGGCTCAGGCCATAGAAGAGCTCAAAAAGAATTTTGAAAATCAAGTTAGAGAGGTGGAGGAAAAATTGGGAAGAGAAATGAGAGGGATGAAAGAGAAGCATGAAAAGCAGATCAGCTCCCTGCTGAAGGAGAACCAAAAAAATGTTGAAGAAATTAACACCTTGAAAACTAGTCTAAGTCAATTGGCAAAAGAGGTTCAAAAAGCCAATGAGGAGAAGAATGCTTTCAAAAGCAGAATTAGCCAAATGGAAAAGGAGATTCAAAAGCTCACTGAAGAAAATAGTTCTTTCAAAACTAGAATGGCACAGATGGAGGCTAAGGACTTTGTGAGAAAGACAGATATCACAGAACATAGCGAGAAGATTGGAAAAATGGAAGATAATGTGAAATATCTTATTGGAAAAACAACTGACCTGGAAAATAGATTCGGGAGAGACAATGTAAAAATTTTGGGACTACCTGAAAACCATGATCAAAAGAAGAGCCTAGACATCATCTTCCATGAAATTATTAAGGAAAACTGCCCTGAGATTCTAGAACCAGAGGGCAAAATAAATATTCAAGGAATCCACAGAACACCGCATGAAAGAGATCCAAACAGAGAAACTCCTAGGAACATTGTGGCCAAATTCCAGAATTCCCAGGTGAAAGAGAAAATATTGCAAGCAGCTAGAAAGAAACAATTCAAGTATTGTGGAAATACAATCAGGATAACACAAGATCTAGCACCCTCTACATTAAGGGATCAAAGGGCATGGAATAGGATATTCCAGAAGTCAAAGGAACTAGGACTAAAACCAAGAATCACCTACCCAGCAAAACTGAGTATAATACTTCAGGAGAAAAAAATGGTCTCTCAATGAAATGGAGGATTTTCAAATTTTCTTGATGAAAAGACCAGAGCTGAAAAGAAAATTTGACTTTCAAACACAAGAATAAAGAGAACCATGAAAAGGTGAACAGCAAAGAGAAGTCATAAGGGACTTACTAAAGTTGAACTGTTTACATTCCTACATGGAAAGACAATATTTGTAACTCTTGAAACATTTCAGTATCTGGGTACTGGGTGGGAGTACACACACACACATGCACACACGCACACATACATAGAGACAGAGTGCACAGAGTGAATTGAAGAGGATGGGATCATATCTTAAAAAAAATGAAATCAAGCAGTGAGAGAGAAATATTGGGAGGAGAAAGGGAGAAATTGAATGGGGCAAATTATCTCTCATAAAAGAGGCAAGCAAAAGACTTATTAGTGAAGGGATAAAGAGGGGAGGCGAGAGAAAAACATGAAGTCTACTCTCATCACATTCCACTAAAGGAAAGAATAAAATGCACACTCATTTTGGTATGAAAACCTATCTTACAATACAGGAAAGTGGAGGTTAAGGGGATAAGCAGAGTGGGGGGGGGGATGATAGAAGGGAGGGCATGGGGAGGAGAGTGCAATTTGAGGTCAACACTCATGGGGAGGGATAGGATCAAAAGAGAATAGAAGTAATGGGGGACAGGATAGGATGGAGGGAAATATAGTTAGTCCTATACAACACAACTATTATGGAAGTCATTTGCAAAACTACACAGATTTGGCCTATATTGAATTGCTTACCTTCCAAAGGGAAGGGGTGGAGAGGGAGGGAGCTAAAGAAGTTGGAACTCAAAGTGTTAGGATCAACTGTAATGTTCTTACCACTAGGAAATAAGAAATACAGGTTAAGGGGTAAAGAAAGCTATCTGGCCCTACAGGACAAAAGAGAAGATGGAGACAACGGCAGAGAGGGAGGATAGAAGAGAGAGCAGATTGGTCACAGGGGCAATTAGAATGCTTGGGTTTGGGGGGGGGGGATAAAAGGGGAGAAAATTTGTAACCCAAAATTTTGTGAAAATAAATGTTAAAAGTTAAATAAAAAAAAAAAGTGAGTTAGTGATATGATGTGTGGTCATGCTTGTCTCTGTGTAATGAAGCAAATAAATTTAAATATACTAAATCACTAAGAAAGTTTATTTGTTTACATGAAATTTCAAGGTCTCTACTAAATATTTTTTGAAAAATATTTATTTCAAGGTGTGGAGCCAAGATGGTGGAGTACAAAGACGCATATACCCAAGCTCTTCCCCCACAGCCCATAAAATACCAGTAAAGAAAGGCTCACAACAAATTTTAGAGCAGCAGAAGCCACATAACGATGGAGTGGAGGAGATATCCAGGACAGAGTGATCTGGAAGGACTGCAGGAAAGTTCTGTTGCATCAGACATGGAGTGGAGCACAGCCCAGCCTTGGCCGCATGGTGACAGGAGGAACAGGGACAGAGCAGGCTTCGCAGGTGGAATCCCCAGCAGCAGTGGAGGTTTGCAGATCCTTTAACCCACAGGCATCAAAGGCAGCTTCAAATGTCGGTGAGAGGGTTTTCCAACTTGGCTAGAAGGGAGCAGGGTCCTCCTCTAGCCACAGCCCTAGGCTGTGGCAGCAGCAGCAGCAGCACTGGCAGCTGTGGTGGTGGTGGCCACAGGCAGTAGCCTGCCTCTTTTGTTCGAGTGCTCAACTTAAAGCACCTGGAGGAACTGTGCAGCTGATCTGAATCTCAGCCAAACTGGGTAAACTCCTCCCTTGATTGTGCGACCTTGGAGGAACTCGGAACTTACAGTTCCTCAGAGTATACCCTCCTATTGAGAAAAGGGGCAAAAGTCAAGTAACTAGTTGGGGAAATGCCCAACAAAGGGTTGCTTTTTGGTGAACAGGTATTCTCACCCATTCTTTCAGATGAGGAAGAACAATATTTACCATCAGAGAAAGACATAAAAGTCAAGATTTCTGCATCCAAAATCTCCAAAATAAATATCCAGTGATCCCAGTATATGGAAGAGCTCAGAAAGGATTTTGAAAATCAAGTAAGAGAAGAGGAGTAAAAATTGGCAAGAGAAATGAGAGCAATGCAAGAAAATCTTTAAAAGAGAGTCAACAGTTTGCCAAAGGAGAACGAAAAATAGGCTAAATAAATTGCCGAAAGAGGTCCAAGAATCAATGAAGAGAAGAATGCTTTAAAAAGGAGAATTAGTCAACTGGAAAAGGAGGTTCAAAAGCTCACTGAAGAAAATAGATCTTTAAAAATTCAAATGGAACAGATGGAAGCTGTTGACTTTATGACAAACCAAGAAATTACAAAACAAACCAAAACAATGAAAAAACGTAAGATAATGTGAAATATCTCATTGGAAAAACAACTGACCTTGAACATAAATCTAGGAGAGACAATTTTAAAAATTATGAGACCATCTATAATAGATGATCATAAAAAGAGTCTAGACATCATCTTTCTTTAAATTATCATGGAAAACTTCCTGATATTCTAGAATCAGGAGGCAAAAATAAATATTAAAAGAATCCACCAATCATTTCCTGAAAGAGACCCGAAAAGAGAATCTCCTAGAAATATTGTAGCCAAATTCCAGAGTTCCCAAGTCACAGAGAAAATATTGCAAGCAGCTAGAAAAAAACAATTTGAGTAATGTGGAAATACAACCAGGATAACCCAAGATCTAGCAGCTTCTACATGATGGGATGGAAGAGCTAGGAATATGATATTCCAGAAGTCAAGGATTAAAAACCAATAACCACCTATCAAGCAAAACTGAGTATAATACTACATGGGAAAAAATCGTCTTCAATGAAACAGAGGACTTTCCAGCATCCTTGATGAAAAGACAAGAGCTGAAAAGAAAATTTGACTTTCAAAAGCAAGAAAGAAGAGAAGCATGAAAAGGTAAACAGGAAACAGAAATCACAAGGGACTTACTAAAGGTGAAGCGTTTATATTCCTACATGAAAAGATAATATTTGTAACTCTTGAAACTTTTCTCAGTATCTGGGTAGGTGGAGGGATTATACATGCACACTCACATATGTGTACATATATACATAGAGAGAGAGAGAGAAACAGACACAGACAGAGAGAGAGACAGAGGTACAGAGAGCACAGCGTGACTTGAACAGGAAGGGATCATATCAAAAAAATAAAATTAAGGGGTGAGAGAGGAATATATTGGGAGGAGAAAAGGAGAGATGGAATGGGGCAAATTATCTCTCATAGAAGAGGCAAGAAAAAGGTTTTCCAAAGGAGGGGAAAAAGGGGTAGATGAGACAGAAAAAGTGAAGCTTACTCTCATCACGTTTAGCTCAAGGAACAAATAACATGCACACTCAATTTGGTATGAAAATCTTTCTTACACTACAGGAAAGGAGGCGAGAAGGGGAGAAGCAGGGGGGGGGTTCATGGAAGGGAGGGCCAATGGGAGGAGGGAAAAATTAGAAGTAAACACTGTTGGGGAGGGACAAAGTATAAAGAGAGACTAGAAGAAATGAGGGACAGGATAGAATGGAGGGGAATAGAGTTAGTCTTAAACAACATGACTATTATGGAAAACATTTGCAAAGTTACAATTATGTAACCTATATTGAATGGCCTGCCTTCTCAGTGGGAATGCATGGAGAGGGAGGAAGGAAAAGAAGTTGAAACTAAAAGTTCTAGGAACAAAAGTTGAGAATTGTTTTTGCATGCAACTTAGTAGTTAGAAATACACATGGTGGGGTATAGAAATTTATCGTGGCCTACAGGACAAGAGAGAAGATGGGGATAAAGGAAGGGAGCGATGTTAGAAGTGAGGGCACATTAGTGGAAGAGGCAATCAGAATGCAAGGTGTTTTGGGGTGGGGGTAGGGGAGAGATGAGGAGAAAATTTGGAACTCAAAATTTTGTGGAAATGAATGTTGAAAACTATAAATAAATAAATGAATAAATAAATAAACAAATAAAATATTTATTACATATCCCAGGAGAAAAATATTTTGAAGCCACAATTTACCTCCATTTCTCATTTAAGTGTTATGAAAGAAGTTAATTAATTTTTATATTACTCCTAATATTTTAAATTTATTACTATTAATGTGAAATGCACCATCAATCATTAAGATTTCGATATACAAAGAACAGCAATATTAACCACCACACAAAACCCTCCCATAAAACTAAAATCTCTTCTACATAGACAGAGCTTGCTTTTGATTTGTATACAATAAATTTTAAATTTGACGTGGTATTTTAAATTCTGCCATGTTAATGTCCCTTTCTGCACTTTCTCCTTCTCTGTTTAAGTTTATTAATCACTTGATACTTGTACTTCTAAACGAAATAATCCTTTGTCCTGTTCTTATCCCTACCCCTATCTTATGTGCCACTCATTTCTCTTCATTATCACTGCCCAAAAAGTGCCCTCAAAAAAATAAGATTATGAATGTAGTAAATGTATGTTTTCACTTTGCCTGAAAATTAATTTATGAATTTTAACTCCTCACCATCAGTTCATCACTTTGACTTGTTATTTTTTTAGTTTCTTTTTCATTATTTTATTTGTTTTCAAGTGTTCCACAATCATTTCCATATAATCTAGATTTTTTTTACCCTCCCTCCCCTCCTTCAGACGGCATAAAATTTTACATAGTTTCTACACATACATTCCTATTAAATACATTTGTACCTTATTATGTCGCACAGAAGAAATAAAATGAATGGGAGATATCATAAAAGAAACCAAAACATAATAAAAAAGAAAATTATCTGCTAGGTTCTATGATCGAATTCCATAGTTCTCTCTCTGGATGTGGAAGGCATTTTGCTTTAAGAAACCATTGGAAATTTTGCAAGTCTTTACACTGCAATGAAGTACTAAGTCTACCAGAAAAATTTCTTACACCCTCTGATTGTTGCTGTGCACAAAGTTCTCCTGGTTCTGGTCCTTTCGCTCAGCATCAGTTCATATAATTTTCCAGACCTCTCTGAGGACTTCCTGTTCATCATTTCTTATAGCACAGTTGTATTCCATTACATTCATATATCACAATTTATTCAGCCATTCCCGAATTGATGGGCATCCCCTAGATTTCCAGTTTTTGACCACCACAAAGAGAGATACTATAAATATTTTTGTACATGTGGGACCCTTTCACATTTTTATGATTTTTTGGTGATGCAGTCTTAGAAGTGGTATTGTTGGGTCAAAGGGTATGCACATTATAGCCTTTTGGGCATAGGTCCAAATTGCTCTCCAAAATGATTGGATCAGCTCACACCTTCACCAACAATGAATTAGTGTTCCAACTTTCCCACATCTTCTCCAATATTTATTATCATCCTCTTTTGTCATGTTAGTTAATGTGATAGGTGTGATATAGTATCTGAGAGGTATGATTGTCATTTGCATTATATTGGCTCGACCTCCCACAACCAACTGATGTTTTTCCAACTTCTTCTCTGATTTTATTTGTGTGAAAAATGCTTTGCCAATTTGTTCATATAGACCCTGAGTTTGTTTTGGCAGGTAGAGTCCCAAATATTTTACAGTGTCTACTGTAGCTTTAAATGGGATTTCTCTTTGTATCTCTTGCTGTTGGGCTTTGTTTGTAATATGTAGAAATGCTGAAGGTTTTTGTAGGTTTATTTTGTAAGGTGCAACTTTGCCAAAGTTGTTTAATATTTGAAGTAGTTTTTTACTTGATTCTCTGGGATTCTCTAAGTATATCATCATATCATCTGCAAAGAGTGATAACTTAGTTTCTTCGTTGCCTGTTCTAATACTTTCAATTTCTTTTTCTTCGCTTATTGCTACAACTAACATTTCTAGTATCATATTGAATAGTAGTGATGATACTGGACACCTTTTTTTCACCCCTGATCTTATTGGAAATGTATCTACCTTATTTCCATTGCCTATAAGGTTTGCAGAAGATTTTAGGTAGATATCACTTATTGCTTTATGAAAAATTCCATTTAATCCTATGTTCTCCAATGTTTTCAATAAAAATGGTGTTGTATTTTGTCAAAAGCTTTTTCTGCATCTTTTGAGATAATCATGTGGTTTCCGTTAGTTTTGTTGTTGATAGGATTAATAATGTTGACAGTTTTCTTGATATTGAAGCAGCCCTGCATTCCTGGTATAAATCCTACCTTACCATAATGTATTGTTGTCGTGATAAGTTGCTGTATTTTAGAAACAATTCGAGTATTGTGAAAATCTAGACAGGATAATGCAGGATCTGACAGCTTCTACATTAAGGGATAGAAGTGTTTGGAATATGAGATTCCAGAAGTCAAAGGAACTAGGATTAAAACCAAGAATCACCTACCCATATATACTTCAAGGAAAAAAATGGTCATTCAGTGAAATACAGGACTTTCAAGCATTCTTGATGAAAAGACCAGAGCTGAATAGAAAATTTGAGTTCCACACACAAGAATCAAGAGAAACATGACAAGGTAAACAGGAAAGAGAAATCGTAAGGGACTTACTACAGCTGAACTGTTTACATTTCTAATGGAAAGATAATTTTTGTAACTCTTGAAACTTTTCTCAGTATTTGGGTAGTTGGAGGGATTACACACACACACACACATACTCACACACACATAGTGAGAGAGAGAGAGAGAGAGACAGACAGACAGAGGGCACAAAATAAGTTGAATAGGAAGGGATGATATCTAAATAAATAAAATTAAAGAGGTAAGAGAGGAATATATATTCGGAGGAGAAATGGCGTGGGGCAAATTATCTATCATAAAAAAAGGCAAGAAAAAGCTTTTTCAATTGAGAGAAAAAGGGGGAGATGAGAGGAAAAATGTGAAGTTCACTCTCATCACATTTGGCTTAAGGGGGAAATAACACACACACTCATGGTATGTAAATCTATCTTACACTACAGGAAAGTAGGGGAGAAGGGAATAAGTGGGGTGTGGGGGTAATGATAGAAGGGAGGTAAAATGGGAGAGGGGGTAATTAGAAGTAAACAATTTTGGTGAGGGATAAGGTCAAAAGACAGAATAGAAGAAATTGGGAAGCATGATAGGATGGAGGGAAATAGAGGTAGTCTTTCACAACTTGACTATTATGGAAGTCTTTAGCAAAATACATATATATATATACCCTATATTGAATTGCTTGCCTTCTCAGTGGGGATGGGGGAGGGAGGAAGGGAGAGAAGTTGGAACTCAAAGTTTTAGGAACAATTGTTGAGAATTGTTTTTGCTTGTAACTGGGAAATAAGAAATACAGGCAATGGGATATAGAAATCTATCTTGCCCTACAAGAAGAGAGAAGATGGGGATGAGGGAAGGGAGGGGTGCGATAGAAGAAACGGTAGATTGGGGGAAGGGATAATCAGAGGCATGGTGTTTTGGGGGAGGGGGAGGGTGGAGATAGGGAGAAAATTTGAAACTCAAAATCTTGTAGAAATGATTCTTGAAAATTAAAAATAAATAAATAAACGGGAAAAAAAAAACAACGCAGGGTCTGATTTCATGGATTCTGGATAACACCATGACAATGAAAGCCACAGGAGTGAAACTAATAAATACACAAACAAATTAATAATGAAAAAATAAAATTAAATGAATGAAAAGATGCATGTTTGAGAAGGCAACTTAAGCTTCTAACATTGGGGGTAATTCAAGAGAGTATCCCTCAGATTTGTGCAAACTTTATGGAGAATTGACACCATCATGTGTTTGATCTGGCTGCATAATATAGCACAGTTGGAATTTTAAATTTTTTAGCTAAAGTGTTATAATAGATGAGCTTTTGGATGTTTTGTAGCAGCTGTCACTCAATATTTATATCTCAAATTTAATACAGAACAAAATGACAGAAAGAAATTCCAGTATTTTTTAAGTACCCGCAACTATATGGCTTAAACCCAATGGGATGTTGCTGAATTTCATTTTTTCCATATGTAGGTTGGGAATTGATTGATCAATGCTAAATGAGAAAAAGTGGCTTTTCAATTGCTCTTCTCTATTTTTAGAAATAAATCAATTGTTCTACAGGTTTCCCTATCAGTTATGTGACAATTTTAACTTATTTATTTTGTAACAAATATTCATATCAAAGATGATAGTAATAACCAATCTGCAAATTATATATTGTAAAAATTAGAGAAAACTTGCGAGAGTAGACATCAGACCATTTGTTGCAATTATAGAAATTCTATAGGCCTCTACAATGGAAAAAAATACACTAAATATGTTTTGCTGACACATACTTCCAAATCCCCAGAATTATAAAAAGGAAAAACACTTTCAAGTACTAGGAAAAAAAAAACCTTAATTGTTTCAGATTAGAATAATATTAGACTATGCAAAAGCAACCACAGAAAAATGCATCAGATTGAGATAGATAGAATCAAAAATCTGAAAAACAAGCCAAATATATATGTGTGTGTGTGTATGCATAAGTATTTGTATACATACATATACCTAAATATACATATATAACTTAAAGAAATATATGACATGGAAGATTTTTTTCTGTAAAAATTAATACATACAAAATCAACAGAAATAGTAGAGGAGCATTTCCAAAAAGGTTAAATGAAAATATTCAAGAAAAATATTATATATTTTTCCTTTTTATTCTTTCTAACTAACATTTAATACTAGAAAATAATTTTAATCTTTTTATGCCTGTTTGTATGTAAGAATTATAGGCATTACCTTCATGTTCAAACTCATAAATCACAACAAAAAATTCTTGTTGGATATTTCAAGTTGGATGCTCCCAAGCATCTTGCACTCATTTTCTATTCCCCAAAACTCGACTTTTACAAACTTCCACATTTTATCAAAGTCTCCCCTGTCTTTGAAGTGTGCCAAGTTAAACATTTTGACATTTTCTTACTTCTTCCTCATCCCATGTAACCTGTCAGTTGTGAGATCTTATCATTTTTACCTTCATCATATAACATTACCCGAAGTTCTTTCCATTTTTATGTCCATACAGTCTCTCAGATCTGAAACCTTAGTTTGAGCTTAAAAAATCTTTTGTATAGACTATCAGCAAGAGATTTCCAAATGACTTTGGGCATTTTCTCTTCTCAATATAAACTCACGCAATTTTTTCTTTAGCATAATCTTGCTAATTTCACTCCTCTATTTGACCCTTTGATGTATGGTTTCCTTGAGGATAAAAAGAAATTCTACTATTTATCTGTTTTATAATGTAATGTTTCACATTTTCTCATATTTTTTTTTCCTTCTGTCTACTGCCTTGTTTTGTTTTGTTTGTTTTGGTTACTATTTATTTATTTATTATTATTTTATTTTAATTCAGTGTTCTACAATCACTTCCATATAACTTAGATTTTTTTCTCTCCCTCTCCCTCCTTCTCCCTCCTTCTCCCATCCAGCCCCCTTCCCTCCCCAAGTCAGCATACAATTTTATATAGGTTCTCCCACATATTTCTATTAAATACATTTTCACCTTGGTCATGTTGCATAGAATTAGAATGAATGGGAGAAATCGTGAAACAAACCAAAACATAATAAAAAAGAAAATGATCTGCTACATTCTGTGATGAAATTCCATATTTCTTTCTCTGGACATGGAAGACTTTTTGCCTTAGGAGACCATTGGGAATTTCTTAAGTCCTAGCATTGCAATGAAGTACTAAGTCAACAAGAAAATATCCTCGTACACTCTTCTTTAAAGCCAGAAAAAGGGTTACTATCATGAGTAAAAAGGAAATCAGAAAACAAAAGACCATAGAATCTTTCTATGGGGACAAGGACCAAAGTACAAATACCAAAGAGGTAAGCATTGAAACTGTACTCCCATTTGAAACTTCAGAAGGGAATATGAATTGGTCAGAAGAACGAAGAGCCTATTAAAAACACTGGAGAGCATAGGAATAAAGGGAACTTTCCACAAAATAATAAGCAGTGTCTACTTAAAACTTTCAACAAGCATTATATGCAATGAAGATAAATGTCCATTATGATTACTGTTATTCAATATGGTAGTAGAAATGTTAGCTGTAGCAATTAGACAAGATAAAGAAATTGAAGGAATTAGAATATGTAAAGAGGAAACTAAGTTATCACTCTTTGCAGATGATATGATGATATATTTAGGGAATCCCAGATATTCAAGTAAAAAACCACTTGGTAAAGTTTCAGGTTACCAAATAAACCAGCACAAATCTTCTGCATTTCCATATATTAGTAACAAAGCCCAACAGCAAGAGATAGAAAGAAAAATTCCAGCTAAAGCTAATGTAGATACTATAAAATATTTGGGCATTTATCTGGGAAAACAAATCCAGGGACTCTATGAACACAATTACAAGATACTTTTCAGTCAAATAAAGTCAGATCTATGTAAGTGGAAAAACATCAATTTCTCGTGCATAGGTGAGCCAATATAATAAAAATGGCAATTCTGCTGGATCATTATTACTCTTAAAAAATTTAACAAGGGACGTTGTAAACTGCTTATACGAAGGTACATCTGTATTTTCAACAACAACAAATAACTTTTCTCAAAACCACTTTCCTTATCAGTGGCCAATTATTTAATAATAAACAGAACTGTTATTATAATTTAACTCTTACTGATTTTTGAAATTTCCCGGATTACCTAGGGAAATTTATTCATTTCTAGTAATTTTTATACCTCTAACCTGCTGAGTTCTCTGTATATTAAAATATTTTTCATGGATAATGCTAATCTTACCAAAAACAAAGGAGTTTCCACCATACCTTCATTCTTGGAATTATAGCAACCAAATTTGTCTGCCTCCATTGGAGATTACAAAGATAAGTACTATGACACTATTCCTATCTTCTAATCACGAAGCTTAAATGCCATACAATGGGAAAACTGAATCATCATTCATATTCTTAAGAGATGGGACATTTTCATTAAAAAAAAAATGAGACTGTGAAAAAAGTGTATTAGCTCATTTAGAATCATTTCAGAAGTGATAAACCTGCAAGTGTAACTTTAGTCCCGTCCAGTTTCTTTTATGATGTTCGCAAACTCATTTTATTTCTTTTCTGTTGATGTCATTCTCCTCATTAGGCATTTTTCTCATTGAAGCCCTCCACGTTTCTTATCTCTATGCACCATCATAACTACCAGCAGCCCAGAATGTCTTCTTTCCAAAAATCTTCAGGGAGATGCTGGTTTGAACCTATGATTTCATAAATGGATGGGACACCTGGTGAGGAAGCACTTTTTACCAATAGAAACAAGAAACTACCCATGAGTGCATAGTTTCAGAGAGTAGTCTGTTTCATTGATAGGTTTCACTGATTTTCTCCAACTCATGTAGCAAATAAGTATCTGAGGAAGGACTCTTAATCCACTTCTATATTCATCATAATATGTTTTCTTTAAAGTTAAAATGCTGTTTTACTGTAATTCTCTACCCCATCTACCATAAACATATTTTAGTGACTGCACAAACTAAGAAGCATTCATTAATCACATTGTGATTTCTCTTGTTTCCTTGACTAAAGGTTCACAGAGTAGTTAATTTTGCTGCTTGAGTCTAATGCTCATATAAAGGAACAGATGCCTTATATAAGCATTAGTAAGAGATTCTCAAAACCTGCATGCTGAGAAGCAGGAAACCAAGGCTTTGTGTGGGCTGAAATCTGCAGAGTATATTATGTATATCTTCAAACTGGGCGTTCAATGACCCATTCCATCATTACATTTATTATATGGAGGGGAGGAGCCAAGATGGCGGAGTAGAAAGACACACATATGCTAGCTCCGAAACCCACAGCCCATAAAATACCTGTAAAGAAGAACTCCCAACAAATTCAGGAGCAGCAGAAGCCACAGAACAACAGAGTGGAGGAGATTTCTGCTCCAGGGAGCCCTGAAAAACCAAGGCAAAAGGTCCGCCACGCCCTGGACCCAGAGTAGAGCCCAGCCCTTCCTTGGCCACATGGCACTGAGAGGAGCAGATCCGAGCGGGCTTCAGGGACAGAATCTCCAGCTGCCGTGCAGATCCCTCCACCCACAGGTGCCAAAGGTTGGTGAGAGGGTCTCTTTGGGTGGTCGAGAGGGGAGTGGGGTGGCCCTATAACTCAGGCCCCCTCAGGAGTCAGCAGCGGAGGCAGCAGGGGACAAGTGCTCCCAAAGTAGGCGGGAGCCTGGATCCATTGTTGAAGGTCTCCACATAAACCCCCTGAGGGAACTGAGCCCCAGTGGAGGCCCTGCATCCACCTGAGCACCTGAACTTAATCTCGAACTGAATACCAGCCCCACCCCCCCCGAAAGCCCTGAGGCTGGGAAGCAGCATTTCAATCTCAGACCCCAAGCACTGGCTGGGCAGATCTGGAGGCGAGGTGGGGGTGGACAGGGCACTCAGAAGTCAAGTCACTGGCTGGGAAAATGGTCAGAAAAGGGAAAAAAAATAAGACCATAGAAGGCTACTTTCTTGGTGAACAGATATCTCATCCCTTCCTTTTTGATGAGGAAGAACAATGCTTACCATCAGGGAAAGACACAGAAGTCAAGGTTTCTGTATGCCACACATCCAAAATAAACATTCCATGGGCTCGGGCCTTGGAAGAGCTCAAAAAGGATTTTGAAAATCAAGTTAGAGAGGTGGAGGAAAAACTGGGAAGAGAAATGAGAGATGCAAGAAAAGCATGAAAAGCAAGTCAACACCATGCTAAAGGAGACCCAAAAAAAAGCTGAAGAAAATAACACCTTGAAAAAATAGGCTAACTCAATTGGCAAAAGAGGTTCAAAAAGCCAAAGAGGAGAAGAATGCTTTCAAAAGCAGAATTAGCCAAATGGAAAAGGAGGTTCAAAAGCTCACTGAAGAAAATAGTTCTTTCAAAATTAGAATGGAACAGATGGAGGCTAATGACTTTGTGAGAAACCAAGAAATCACAAAACAAAACCAAAAGAATGAAAAAATGGAAAATAATGTGAAATATCTCATTGGAAAAACAACTGACCTGGAAAATAGATCCAGGAGAGACAATTTAAAAATCATGGGACTACCTGAAAGTCATGATCAAAAAAAAGAGCCTAGACATCATCTTTCATGAAATTATCAAGGAAAACTGCCCTGAGATTCTAGAACCAGAGGGCAAAATAAGTATTCAAGGAATCCACAGATCACCGCCTGAAAGAGATCCAAAAAGAGAAACTCCTAGGAACATTGTGGCCAAATTCCAGAGTTCCCTGGTCAAGGAGAAAATATTGCAAGCAGCTAGAAAGAAACAATTCAAGTACTGTGGAAATACAATCAGGATAACACAAGATCTAGCAGCTTCTACATTAAGGGATCAAAGGGCATGGAATGTGATATTCCAGAAGTCAAAGGAACTAGGACTAAAAGCAAGAATCACCCACCCAACAAAACTGAGTATAATACTTCAGGGGGGAAAATGGTCTTTCAACGAAATTGGGAACTTTCAAGCATTCTTGATGAAAAGACCAGAGCTGAAAAGAAAATTTGACTTTCAAACACAAGAATGAAGAGAAGCATGAAAAGGTAAACAGCAAAGAGAAGTCATAAGGGACTTTACTAAAGTTGAACTGTTTACATTTCTACATGGAAAGACAATATTTGTAACTCTTGAAACTTTTCAGTATCTGGGTACTGGGTGGGATTATACACACACACATGCACATGCACACGCACACACACATAGAGACAGAGAGCACAGAGTGAACGGAATAGGATGGGATCATATCTTAAAAAATGAAATTAAGCAGTGAGAGAGAAATATATTGGGAGGACAAAGGGAGAAATGGAATGGGGCAAATTATCTCTCATAAAAGAGGCAGGCAAAAGACTTTTTAATGGAGGGAAAAAGAGGGGAGGTGAGAGAAAAACATGAAGTTTACTCTCATCACACTTGACTCAAGGAAGGAATAAAATACACACTCATTTTGGTATGAAAACCTATCTTACAATACAGGAAAGTGGGGGAAAAGGGGATAAGCACGGTGGGGGGGATGATGGAAGGGAGGGCAATGGGAGGAGGGAGCAATCTGAAATCAACACTCTTGGGGAGGGACAGGATCAAAAGAGAGAATAGAAGCAATGAGGGGCAGGATAAGATGGAGGGAAATATAGTTAGTCTTACACAACATGACTATTATGGAAATCATTTGCAAAACTACACAAATATGGCCTATATTGAATTGCTTGCCTTCCCAAAGGGAATGGGTGGGGAGGGAGGGATGAAAAGAAGTTGGAATTCAAAGTTATAGGAACAAATGTCGAGTACTGTTCTTGCTACTAGGAAATAAGAAATATAGGTAATGGGGTATAGAAAGTTATCTTGCCCCACAGGACAAAAGAGAAGATGGGGACAAGGGAAGGGAGGAATGATAGAAGAGAGGGCAGATTGGTGATAGGGGCAATCAGAATGCTCGGTGTTTGGGGGTGGGGGGAGGGGACAAATGTGGAGAATATTTGGAACCCAAAATTTTGTGAAAATGAATGTTAAAAGTTAAATAAATGTATTAAAATAAAAATAGTAAAATTAAATTAAAAAAACATTTAATATATGAAAAGAAGTCCTTCCCCTCAACATTTCAACTGAATTCAACTGAATTCAGCTGAAGACTCAAACATGGGTATTCTTTTGTCTAATCCATTACTTTTTTCCCCACAACACAGCAACATCCTAACTCACTGGTTTTTAATAATATTGGAGCTCCTTCCTATGCATGAGGGAGGAAAATCATGCTTGATGGTGTTTTTCACCACAGAGATTAAAGGTACTGTTAGACTACAGTGAAGATAATAGTCCCAAGGAATTGAGTATAATTACTCAGTGGTTCCATTATTTTAACAATAATTTAATGAAAAACAGGAATTACCCTTCTTAAAGTATTTTTCTCACAACCCTCAGGCAGACAAGTAATCACTTTATAATTTTCAAATCGGAAAGTCCTCATAAGAACATGAAAAATGGTCTAAATCACTAATAGTAGGAGAAACAAATCAAAACTATCCTGAGGTTTCACCTCACATCCTGCAATTAGGGAAAACATATCTCAAAATGCAAAAATGTTGCCGGAGTTGTGGAAAGCCAACCATACAGGTGTATTGTTAGTGGAACTGTGAAATTGTACAGTAATTTGGAATTATCCAAATAAAGTCACTAAACTGTCCACACTTTTTGAAACAGAGACTGCATTACTGTGCTTATAAGGAATCCAACAATAGGAAAAGAAGGTTATCTTATATATAAACATATTTTAGTATCACTTTATTGTGATAGCTAAGGATTGGAAACAAAAGAGGTGATCATCAATTGGGAAAAGACTAAACAATCTATCATGAATGTAAATGAATATTATTGTGCTTTAATCAATGATGTGTGTTACGAATACAGAGAAACTGGGAAAGATATCCTTGAACTGATGCAGAATAAATTGTACGGAGTCAAAAAAGCAATAAAAATTATTTTCTGGGGCAGTTAGATAGTGTGATGAGTACAGCACTGGCCCTGGAGTCAAGAGAATCTGAGTTCAAATCTGAACTCAGACACTTTACACACTTACTAACTGTGTGATTTTAGGCAAGCCACTTAACCCCAATTGCCTTGCCTTCCTCCCTCCCAAAAATAATTGCAACAATGAAGAGGGAAAGAACAATGATACAACAAAAAAATCACACTTAAATGTAACAAAAGTATAAAGGACTCAAATGAAGAGATGTGATAAGACATTCTCCAATTTACACTTTCATGGTGGTGAGATGTCCAAGGTATTGCACATTGTGCACTTTTTTAAAAATATTTTTTCCACATTTCATTTCATTCTGTTTACTTTTCACCTCTCTAAAAATGCGAATTGCCATGTAGGATGCTTTTTTGGCACAGAGAGGAGAAGGGTTACATGTGATAGTATACTGATATAAAATAGCAAACATCAATAAACAAATTTTTATAAAGAATTACAACTCCCCAATTGATAAATAGTCAAAGGATATGAATAGGCAGTTTTCAAAAGAAGAAATTAAAACTATCTATAGTCATATGAAAAAATGCTCTAAAACACTATTGATTAGAGAGATGTAAACTGAAGCAGTTCTGAGCTACCACATCATACCTATCAGACTGGCTATTATAACAAAACAGAAAAATGATAAACGGTGGAGAAAATGTGTGAAAACTGGAACACTATTGCATGGTCAGTGGAGATATGAACTGATCCAACCATTTGTAAAGGTAATTTAAATGGGGAAATCTTTAATATTCATTAAGAGGCCCATGTGCCCTGGCTGAGTCACGTGGAAGTCTGAGTCACTTGAATCCAAGTCATATGGAGCCTGTGGTTGGAGGAGTTTGCTGAATGGGTGGAAGAGGAAGAGGCGGAGCTAGAACAGAGCTGAGAAGAATTTGGTCAGAGTCTACTCAGATCTAGGAAAGATGCAGGCAGCTGGCTAGGGTGAATGAAAGAGTTTGTTTGTGATTTTGATTAAGGGAGTCTGCTTGTGATTTGTTTAACGAAACTGGTTTGTGGGAAGCCTAACAGGGAGAAGGCTTGGGGATGGTGTTGTTCTCTGCATTGTTACAGCGCATAGTTTTTTTTACTAGGATGGATTTGGCTTTCTGGTGTCTGAACAAATGTTTTGGTTCTGTCTTCCATGTGGAGAGTCTGTGGTATATCACGATTCAGAATTGCACTTGGATATTCATGATCACTGCAGGTGCTATGAATATTGCATTGGTGCTGTCCCATTCTGGAGATCAGTTTAGAAAAATTCCTGAAGGGATATAAAACTGTGCATGCCCTTTGACCCAGAAATATGATTTCTATGTCTGTATCCCTAAGAGATTGTAAGAATGGGAAAAGGACCCACATGTACAAAAATATTTATAGCAGCTGCTTTTGTGGTGTCAAGGAACTACAAGTTCAGGGGATGTTCATGAATTGGGAAATGGCTGAATAAGTTGTGGCACAGGAACGCAATGGAATCTTATTGTGCTACAAGAAATGATGAGCAGGTAGACTTCAGAAAAAGCTAAAAAAAACTTATATAAACTGATGCTGAGTGAAGTGAGCAGAACGAGAACACTATGCACAGTAACAGCCACATCATGGGATGACTGACTTTGATAAACTTAGCTCTTCTCAGCAATATAAAAATCTGAGACAGTTCCAAAGGACTCATGATGGAAAATGCTATCCACATCCAGAGAGAAAACTTGGGAGTCTGAATGCAGATAGAAGCACACTATTTGTTCTCTTTTGTTGTTGTTGTTGTTTTGTTTTGTTTCTTCTCTCTTATGGTTTCTCCCTTTGGTTCTAATTCTTTTTTTTACAACATAACTAATGTGAAAAAATGTTTAAAAAAAGAAGAGTGAAGGAGGCCAAGTCTGCCTAAGGTGAAATTAAGTGCCACCAAAAAAAAGAGTATTACCATGGATTCCTAACTCTAGTCACATAGTTTTGTTTTAAATTTTTTCCACTCTTCCATATTTCCTCATTAATGTTCAAGATCTTAGACTGAGTATCACACTATTTGTCCTTTCATTAAAAGGTTAAAAGTGATCTAGAAGTGTAAGGGTCCCTAAAGAGAACATCAAGGCAAGAAGTTTTCTACTTAAAAGGTCCCTGAATACTTTGAGTTCCATTATTTCTTTTTTGTTGTTTTAATGGGAAGATTTGTCTGTCCGCCATAATTTCTGGTGTTGTCATGAACTGTTCATATCTAAAGGAGAACGAGCATATTACAGTAAGAAAACTATTGTTCTGGAGTATTTTTGAATGTGTTTGTACACAATTCAATTTATTTGAATTTCAAACACAACACATAGAAGTGTTATGACACAGTTAACTTGATTTCAGATTTCTCATTTCTAAAATGGAGACAATAATGCCAGTATGACTGACGTCACAAAAATTTGTGAGAATGAAATGGAATAATAGATACACTTCACTATATGTATGCACGTGTAAATGTGTATGTACATTTTGCAAACATTAAGCATTTTATATTTGTACCTATTAGGCATAATTACATGTATGTAAATGTAATTTCTACAGTAACAATCAACAAAGAAGTGGACATTATTTGTCCTGTATGATAAAGGTAAGAATTATTTTACTGTCAAGTACAGTTTCTCTGATTAGATGGGTGATTGCTTGTTATAAGATGCCACTGAATATGCTACACAATTCTACATTCTAACATCCTATTTAAGGGTTGAGACAGTAAAAAGAGTGTAAATTTTAACATAAAATCCTAAAAGAAAATTCCTTAATACAAAAAGGAAAGCATTATTTTCTGCTAACACATTCAGTTTTAATATTGGGTACACTATCAATTAAAATGGGATCATTCAAAGAGAAACATGTGGAGCAGTCCCCTGGACAGTGCTAATAATATTCATATTGCTAAAAAAAGGACATTTTAATAATCTTCTACAATTATTTTAAAACATAAATAATGGATTAATATATAAGGAATCAAGAGTATTTACCATCATGTTTTGATGAGAATGAAGGCTTAGGACCTTTCATTTATTGACTCATCTTTCTGTCTCTATGACTCCTCCTATGGAGTTATGATCAATCCTAAACTCACCTCCCAACAATGACCATGCCCTGAGCAATGACCATAGTCCAACCTTACATAGTAATCTCTGTGACAACATGCTGGGTGACCATGACCTCACCCCAGAAATGACCACATTGCCATCACTGAATATCTCCCTACCCTAACCTCACCCCAAATCTAAGTACATTCCTATCACTGACCCACCTGCACAACTCTAGCCTCACCATAACTTTGTCTCATAGTATCCCTAGCCTCAACCTCCATAGCAGCTGTATCTCTCAGCCTTGACAAAAGTAGCCCCTGACCGTGGCATCTCGGCCCTGACCTTGTCCCCAACTTTGACCACACTGTGACCCTTACCAAATAACCAAACTTGAACTCACTGCAACCCTGACCACAATCCAGCTCTAACATGAATTCATTCACAATCATGTCCTCTGACCTTGACCAAATCCCCAAGCTTGACCACATCCCACCTTTGCACACATCCCCATCTTGACGCAACCTGACCCAAATCTGACTCCAACTCTGACTTCATATGTAGCCCTATGCACACCCTTCCCCCACCATACCTAATACTAACTATATCCCCAAACTTAGCCCCTCATTGACTATGCCCAACCTTAACAATGACTCTATTTCAGACTCTGAAGTAGAAACACATCCCCCTAGAGTTGTCTTTTAGGAAAGAGCAGCCATTGACAATCATCTCTCTTCATCAGGTTTGGCAGCTCCTCATCTTTTCAAAAATGTGGGGCGACGTGGAGAAGTCCCAGATGAAGAGTTAGATCCAATGTCTATGCCGGAGGTCGTCTTCCACCCCATCTCCTACCTTATTCAGGTCAAAGCTCTCAAGGGACTTGCAGGGGGAAGTGGGAGGGGTTGGCTTGTACCTTCTGGGAGACTCCCATCTCTTCTAGGTCAGCTAGAAGCCTTATCTCTCAGTCCTTAATGAAGAAAGAAGGGTGAAGGGTAACATGGAAAGAATATTGGATTTAAAATCAGAAGTGATTGTTGTTATTCAGTCATGTCAGTTGTGTGCAATTCTTCATAACCCCATTTGGGGTTTTCTTGGCAAACATACTGGAGTGGTTTACTATTTCCTTCTCCAGCTCATTTTACAGATGAGGAAACTGAGGCAAACAGGGTGAAGTGACTTGCTTAGGGCAGCACAGTATCTAAGTATCTAAGGCCACGCCTGAACTCAGGAAAATGAGTCATCCTGACAGGATTTGGAATCAAATCCCATTTCACTCTCATCACTTACTACCTACATGACCTTAGAGAAATCATTTAATTTCCCTGGGCTTTATTTTCCTCATCTGTAAAATGCTGTTAATTCTTGGATGGGCACAGATATACTGTGGTTTATAAAAAGCAGTCATTTTCTAAAGTAAGCCAAAAGTCATGGTCTTTGGTGACAATTTTGAGCCTGATAAAAGAGTAGAATTCTCTAGACATACAGTATGGCATGCCTGGATTTCAGCAAAGCATTTGGCAATCATATTATCCTTGAGAATATAAATAAAGATGTAGGTTGGATGGTTGACAGCTAGGAAGGCTTTCAAACTGTTTATACCCAAACCCAAAAAGTAGTCATTAATGGAGAGATGACAGCTTTGGCAGGAGGTTTGAGTGGAGAGCTTGAGATCTGTTCTATTTCAGTTTTTCTCAATGATTTGGATTAAGCAATAAGGTACTTGGGCAGCTAGGTGGCACAGTGGACAGAGTGCCAGGCCTGGAGTTAAGAAGATTTATCATCTTGATATCAAGTATGGCCACAGACACTTACTAGCTGTTGTTAGCTTCAGTATCCTCATCTGTAAAATGAACTAGAGAAGGAAATGGAAATCCACTCCACTATCACTACCAAGAAAACCCCAAAAGGGGTCAGAAAGAATCAGACATGACTGAAAGGACTGGACAAAATCTTAATAAGATACATTATTATCCAATTTGCAGACAACACAAAATTGGGAAGGGAAGACTAGTTCAGTGGATCACAGTGTCATCGATTTAGAGCAGGAAGTTGGAGGGGGCACTTCAAAACAATCAAGTCCAATGATCTCCTTTTACGAATTAAGAAACTGAAACCCAAAAAGGGGCAACAAAGTGCCCCAGGTCACCCAGGTCAAAAGTCATACAACTGGAATTGGAATCCAGGCCCTCTAACTCCAGCACCAGCATATGTTTTTTACAATAACACATTCAATGCCAGAGTCAGAATGCAGAAAGATCTCACAAAATTGAATGATGAATCAAGCCCAGTGAAGTCCATGTTCATTAGGGATCTCTGTAAAGTCCCACACTTGAGTTAAGAGAAACCAAAAAGGTCCAGTAGCTTGATAGATCTATTAGCAGGTAGGGAAAAAGCTTGGGTAGATTGGCTTCAGTTTCAATTGGAGGTCTGTCTCCTTTACTGCTTAGAGTTGTTTTAATAGTAATACTATCATTATTATTATTTTATGTCTTATAGTGGAAATAGCACTGAATTTTTGGAGAGAAGGGAACTGACTTCAGATCCCAATTCTGCTATCTACCTGTGTGACCTTGGGTAAGGGGTTCTATCCCTCCAGGCCCCCAAACTTCTAAATATGTCCAAGTGAAGAGGCAATGTGATACCTGAGGTCCCTTACAGTTCTAAATCTATATCCCTATGAACAGTTCTAGGAAATAAGGGAAGGGGAAATGGAACCAGCATTTATTACTATGTGCAAGAAATGGCAAACCACTCCAGCATCTTCGTCAAGAAACTGCCAAATGGAGTCATACAGAGTCAGATAGGACTGAAAAGTGACACCACCAAAATGTGCCAGGCATATCTCATTTGATCCTCACAATAACCCTGAGAGGAAGGTGTTGTTATCATTCCCATTTTACAGCTGGAGAAAGCGAAAAGAAAGGAATTAAGGGACTCATCAAGGGTTACAGAGGGTTGAAGATAGGCCTACCCTTAAGGGAAGCTTGATTAGGGGAGGCCCACACCTTTTGTTACTTTCTAATGGACTGTTTCTCAAGGGTTGTGATGCCTTCTGGCTCTGGAAAGTGCATAAATACTCTGAGTTAAGGTTTTACTTTGGGTCTCACTCATCTGAAGTGTTTGTATGGCCAGATGAGACTCTGGGCAGCCACTTGGGAGCCCCCCAGCTTTGAAAACCCAGATGTTGGTGCCTCTCTCTCTGGTAACTATGTATGTATGAAATGGTCAGACAGTTGGATCTGTCTGTTAATATGTGATGTCCATGTGACTTATGGTCAGACAATTTGAAGCCTTGTCCGTTGATCTTTGTTTCTCTGTTTGTATTTTCTCTAAAGGTCAGGGTGCTGACTTTTCACCCTGAACTAAGTGAATGATAGATAATTGTCATTTGATTAAAGTGATTGTTGACCCGTCAAAAGTTGTTTTCCTTTTAGGAAAGCAGATCCAAGAACCTGTACAGCAGGCCCACCTCTGTATGTCGGTGTCCTTGCTGATACTGTTACCCAACTAGTAAGTGTCTGAAGCCAGATTTGAACTCAAGTCTTCCTGACTCCAGGTCCAGCACTCTATCCATGGTGTTGCCTGGCTTTGGGACAAACAGTTGTTGTGTCTAATCAGTGAGGGTCCAGATATTAAGCATCTTACCATCCAACCATCCAGACAGACCCCTAACATTAGCTGGTCATGACATAGTTCCCTAAAATATTCCCTGCACTGAGTCAAGGGAGCTGCTTTCTTACTCCAGCCCTGACACCAAATTTTTATGTGACCTTCAATTCTATTTACCAAAAGCTTCTTAGGATAGGAGCACCTACGAGGTTGTCAGGCACTGGACTGGTCACTGGAGATTCAAGGGCAAAGATTCAATAGTCCCTGGCCTTTCAAGAACTTACATTCTACTGGGGGGAAATAAAATCTATCTAGATAGGTAAAGACAAAATCTATTCAAAGCAAAGTCTCAATAATACGTTGGGGAGAAATAACCAACAACTGGGAGGATTATGAATGGCTTCTTGGAAGAGGTTGCCCTTGAGGTAAGCCTTGAAGCATTATGGGGATTCCATGGCATGCTGGTGAAAAAAGGGAGGAATCCAAGCACTAGGAAAGGTCTGTCCAAAGAAGAAAAACAGGAAATGAATGCTATGCACAGAAAGCAACAAGCAACCCTATTTGGCTAGAAGACAGATTTTTGTGAGATCAGCTTGAAAATATGTCAGAGCCAAATTAGGAAGCCCTTTCAATTCCGTATAGAAGAGCTCGTATTTTCTCTCCTAAGCAATAGGAAGCCCATGAAACCTGTTAAGGAGGGGAGTGATGTGGTCAGATGCACACTTTAAAAATATCTATTTGGTAGTTGTATGGAGAGTAGATTTGAAAGGAGAGGCTAGGCTTTAGTTATTCGTTACAAGGAGACCAATTAAGATTCTCTTCAAGGATTCCATTTTAATAGTCCAGCTAAGAAATGATGAGAGAGAATAAACCATGGCAGTTACTGTATATGTGGAAAGAAGGGGACCGATAGAAAAGATGCTATGAAGTTGGAATCAACAAGACTTTGACAACTGGTTGAATATGGAGAGGGAGTGAAGGCTCATGTATGACTCCAAGGTTTCCTATCTAGATGATTGGAAGGATGATGAAATTGAAATTTGGAAAGCTTGAAAGAAATAAGGATGTTCAAGAAAAAGTTGAGTTTGAGGGGAAAGATAATGAAATTTGAAATTTCACTGAGACCTACCCAGTGGAGATGTCAAGGAGGCATTTGGTGATGGTGGACTTGAGTTCAGGAGTAAAATAAGGGCTGAATGTGTTGATTTGGAAGTTGCCTGCAGAGAAATGATATTTGAACCCATGGGTACTGATAAGATCACCTATAGAAGGTGTGTAGAAAAAAATGACAATACTGCAAGATAATGTTAATTCAGTAAGAAGAGTGAGAAGAAAGAGTCAGAAAGACAGGAAAATCAAAAGAGGGCACTGTCCATGAAAATCCAGGGAAAGAAGAGTACCTAGGGAGTGGTCATGGGTGTCAAAGACTATACAAAAATCAAGAAGGATCAGGACTAAGAAGAGGTCATCAGAATTAGTCATTGAGAAGTCTTTGGTGAACATTGAGAAAGCATTTCCAATTGAGCAGTGGAATAAGAAACAGGATACACAAGGGACTGAAAAGTGAGTAGGAGATGAGGAATTGGAAACATCAAATACAAATGTACACAAAGGGCAGCTACATGGTGCTGTGAATATGGTGCTGTACTAGTTTGAACTAGCCTCAGATACTGACCCTAGGCAAATCACTGAACCTCCCTAAGCTTCGGTTTCCTCATCTATAAAATGGGGACAGGAATAGTATCTACCTTCCAGAGTTGTTGAGAGGATAAACTGAGCTAATATTTCTAAATCACTTCAGAAATCCTAAAGCACAATATCAATGTATTATCCCTTTTATTATTAGACAGCATCTTCTAGGATTTTGACCTTTGCTTGGTCATTCATTTCTCTAGGCCTCCATTTCCTTTACCTATAAGACAAGAATAATCTTTCTCTATTCTGCCTTCCTTGCAAATCAAATGAGACAAAACTATGTGGCTAGGAATACTCTTCTAGATTTTAAAATGCCCTGCAAATATAAAATATGATCATTTCAAGAAACCATACTGAAAAAGGTGGAATTTCAAGAGTCGTTTACAGGAGCCAGGTGAATAAGAGAGTTAGTAAAAAGAGGCAGAGTTCAACACAAAGGGAAAGAGATTAGATTGTAGAGGGACTAAGCATCATCACCCTTAGGGCCAGACGGGTTGTTGACTGCAGTGTGGCTCTTCTCGTTGTCTTTAGGAGTTTGTGAAGCATTTCTCTTCACCCCAGATACAAGATCTCATCTGGACAGTGATAGAGGGTCTAGAGAGTACCCTGGATCACGAAACGGAAAGTGCAGGAGAAATGCTTATTACTGTCCTAGAAGATTTTGGAGCTCAGTTGGAGGAGGTATGAATCTTTGAAAGAGCAAGAATTGAATGAGAGAGGGCAGAGCTGAGACGTAGAGCCAAGAGTTTCCTCCTCCAGGATTGGGGGCACAGTCTATATCCTAGATAATAAAGGACTCAAATGAATTGGGGGGTGTGGATTGGAGGAGGTGATACCATAAAGAGCCCTGGATTTGGATTTAGAGTCAAGAGGACCTGGGTTCAAATCCAAGCTCTGCTACTTGTTACTGGTTGGACCTTGAGCAAGTCACTTTCCACCTTTGGGCTTCCTCTGAAAAATGAGAAAGTGGTGTCTTGAAGATGCCATTCGATTATAAATCCTGTCATCCTTTGGATGGATCTACAAGGGTGAACGACCTACATCAAAATAAGTCCCAGGACATTAGACTGGCTTTTCCAAGAGGCTCAAGTCAAGTGTTGTTGCCTCAGTGGAAAGTAGAATTTACCAACCAATGACGCATTGACTTTGGACCTGGTATCAACCAATAAGTAAGCATTTCATGAGTGCCTACTATGTGTTAGCCATTGGAGAATCCAAAGACCAGAATTAAACAGTTTCTGCCCTCAAAGAGCTCACATGGACTCAGTTCCACACTCAGCTACAAGTGAAAGCGAGACAGGAGGGGCAGAAGAGTGTCCTGCCTGGGAGAGTTTGGGGGTTCCAGTCCAACTGGGAAGAAAAACACTCAAATATCAAAAACTATAAGAGAACAGGTGGTCAACTAGCATTTATTATGCATCTGCTTTGTTCCAGGCACAGGGCTAAATGTTGAAAAATGTAAGAAAATAGATGCTCAAGGAACAGAGAAATCAGAGAAAATGTGGGAAAACCAGACCCCTGGCAGGAAGGACATAAGCCCAGATGATAATAATAGCTAACACTTTCAGATACAAAGTTCTTTATGTGTGTTCATTCATTTCATCTCACAACAACCTTACGAAGTAGGTGTTACTGTTTGACTGTTAGACTTTCTTTTACAGTTGAGGAAACTTGAGTCATGGAAAGGTTCAGTGATTTGCCTAGGATCGTAAAGCTTGTATGGATGTCTGAAGCTAGATTGGAACTCAGTTCTTCTGAACTCTAGGTCCTGAGGGTTATTCACTATGCCACCTGGCTGCCTACATTCAATCCTCCTCCCCCTCCCCCTTGCACCAATTGTGCCCAGGTTTTCTTCATTTTCTTTAAATTAAAATTACTTTATAAGAAAATACCTGTCCTCTGAAATTCAATGTAATAGTCTGTACTTATTAGTTCTGGTGAGCATAATTACTTCTCTGATTACATATGGGAGGAAAGCAAACCAATAAGCAGGAAGGACACCAGGCAGATAATAATAATAACTTTTATATAGTACTTTAAGGTTTGCAAACACCTGTGTTCTGAAATTCAATTTCCAACTCTCTTTCTTAGCTCTGAGGAGTAAAGGAGCACTCGATTTGAATCCAGAGGGAACTCAGCTAGACTGCAAGCTTAGTTCTTAATCACTTCTGTGACCCTGAATAGGTCATTTTCATTCTCTGGTTCTCAGTTTCCAATCTCGCTTCTAACTCCTAATCGATGAGTCAGGATCCCTTTAGGTCCTTACAAAAAAAAGCTCTTATAAATTCAGTTCAACTTAAGCGAAAAAAACATTTGCCTAAGGTCCTACTAAGTTGAGTTCACTCACTGCATGCTAAGGATATGCAATCCGTGTCAAGATATAGACACGCATAGGGGATTAACAGTAGAGGAATCATGGAGAGGAATCTCCAACCTAGAAGGTACTTTCCAAGAGAGATTAAGTCCCCTTTTTAGTGTGGAACATCCCTGACATGTGGTCGCTTAGCTTCTGCCAAGGACCCCATCACTCTTCCAGGACTCGGTCTTTTGGACAACGATGATCATTAAGAAGTACTTCCATCATAAAGCCAAAATCTACCTCTCTGCCAGTTGTCGCTGAGGCCCAATAGAATGAATGGAATCACTTGTCCATATGACAATCCCTCAAATGCCTGAAAACAGTGAGCAGGCCACTTTTAGTAGTCTTCTCCAAACGAAACATTCCCATTTCCTTTTGCCTGAGCTCATCAAGCCGGTTCAAGGTCCCTCAATTCAATTCATCCAATTCGTATTAAGTAAGAAAGCAGTGAGATTTAGTGGACACAGGGCTGGTCTGGAAGACAGGAAGGACGTGGGTTTTAGTCCCACTGGGTAGGTCTCTTAAATCTCTCTCTCCTCTGGTCACCTCTCTAAGTTTTGGTAGAGGGAGTTTCCTCACCCAAGAATTTCCATTATCCCTAAGATCAAAGGTCCGGTACCCGCGATTCTTATCTAATTAGAGGAATAAGCCCTTATCAATAATGCCTTGTCAGCAACTGAATGTTTAAAAAAATCCCTAACCTCAAGGAGCTCATCCTGGTGACTGCCAGTGTTCTGTCCTGAGATGGTACAATTGCCAGCCTGTTTGCACACTTCTCATTACATTCGATTTTGTCCCCAGCTTCTCAATGTGAATGGAAAGATCAAAGCTGAGCATAATAGTCCAGTGTGTGAGCAGTATTCAAGATGGGTTCCAATCTGGGGACAAAGGACACAGGAACCCTATGCCTCTTAATATGACTCTTTTCTCCTTGTTTTCTGTCCGACTGGGCTCCTTTGCAGAATGACATTCCCCAAGGCCAAGAGCCCCTGGATATCTGGAGAGCTCTTAAATAAAACAGGATGAACCTGCACATAAACATTCCCACTCTACCAAGTTTCCATGATGATGCCCTTGAGAAGCAGGGTTACATTTACATCAAACCTAAATTCTTGTCTTTGTCACTTCTACCTTTGCTTCTAATTCTGCCCTCTAAGTCCACGAAGCACCATCCCTCTTACACCTGATAGAATCTTTTAGGTTCCCTTCCTACTCTAAGGTCCCATGAAATATTGAAAGTCTGCTATCATGTCTCCCCTAAGTCATCTCCTCTCCTCATCCCTCAGTTCTTTTCATCAGTCCCTTAGAACATCATGAACTTCAGTATCCATCACTGCCTTGTTTCTTCCTCCATGTTTTCTCAATCAGTAGATGAGGAAAACTTCAAAGACAGCGATGGAGGGGGAGAGGGAGGGAGAGCAAGAGACCTATCTCTGAATTTTTTATGTTAAAAAGGGAACCTCATAGAGCTGAAAAAGTTGAGTATCCAGTGTTGTAGCCTGTATTACTGCTGGTCCTATAATGCCTTCAAGTGGGTTTTTCCCCTTTCCTGAAATCTTTTCCCTTCTCACCTCCATAGTTTTGGAATCTTGAGTTTCTTTCAATGCTTTTTGGAGTCCTACCTCCTGTAAGAGGTTTTTCCTCTTTCGTACCTCCATCTCACACTGTCAGAACCTGGAAATTACTTCATATTTACTTTGTAGGTACTTTCTACTAGCTAACAGCTGCATGTGAATAGTTCCCACATTTCATTCCTAATGCCACACAGAATGAAAGTTTTCTGAGGGCACAGACTGTTTCCATGTTTGTGTTTCTCCCTGCAGAGCCTAGCTAGCACAGTCTCACACACACCAAGCTCTGGATAATGCAGCATGATGAAGGCCTTTCAGTTCATGTCACGAAAAGTTGTCCGAAAGAAGTAGGGGTGTTTATTTTAGAAATGGAAGATTTAGAGAGGATGTTAGTTACCTTGAAATATCTAAAGGGTCACCATAGGAAATGGGGGTTCTGTTTGATCCCAAAGGGCAGAACCAGGAATGACAATGGAGGTTAGTTACAAAGGAGGCAAATTTAGGTTTTGAGGTCAGAAAACATTTCCTAATCATTATTAGAGCTGCCCAAAAGTGGAATGAGTTGCCCCAGGGGTTGGTAGGTTCTTCCTTTTAGGAGGTCTTCAAGCAAGGCTGGATGCACACTCAACTGGTATATTAAAGTCCAAATTTCTTTAATATTTTGATTGCACAGATGGTAACTGAGATGGTAGATGGTAACTTAGATGGTAACTAAGGTCCCTTCAAACTCTTAACTTCTGTAATTTGATGAAATACTTCTTGAATTGAACTCTCTACTTTTGCTCATAGTGGTACCACAGAGGCAGCCAGGGAAGATAGTGAAATAATAATTATTAGCTGTGTGACCCTAGACAAGTCACTTGAGCTGTGCCTCCTTTAGTTTCTTCACCTGTAAAATGAAGATAAGAAGAGTACCCACCATCACCATTGTACATAACAGATTTGCAGTTTCGTGTGTCATTGTCTTTTTTTATTATATTACATTATAAAAATGCTTGTTGTCTTCCCAAATTTAAAAATAAAAGAGGTTAAAAGGAAAAAGAATAGCACCCACCTCCCATACTTGTTCTGAGGACCAAATGAGATAATATTTGTAAAACACTGAGCATAGTTAGTGTCTGACACACAGTAATCACTTATGAAATGCAAGTAGGTGGTACAGTGGACAGAGCACTGGGTCTGGAGTCAGGAAGACCTGAGTTCCAAACCAGCCTCAGACACTTACTAGCTATGGGACCCTGGGCAAATCACTTACCCTGGCATTCCTCAGTTTCCTCCTCTGTAAAAATCAGCTGGAGCAGCCGATGGCAAAGTACTCCAATATCTTTGCCAAGAAAACCCCAAATGGGGTCACAGTGTCAGATACAACTGGAAATGAGGGAACAACCATAAATGCTGGCCAAGCATTTCATTATCCACCAATGTTTCAAACCTCCTGATGTCTTTGACTTCTTCAACCCCTTCCATCCTGCCAAGCCTTTTAAATCCTGTCTCTGCCATGTCTCGACTTCTCATTTCATCTGTATTTTTTTTCCTCCCCCCGGGGTTCAGACATCTACCAGAGCCTCTATGGCCTGCTGACCTCCATTAACTCAATGCTTGTCAAGAAGAAAGTTTTGAAGTCCATCACCATGCTGGTTAGATATCACACCTTGGAATTAGTGAACTGCTATCTGGAGCATTCTCTCCCGGTACAAAGGGCCATCTCAGGGATCCCAGCCCCCAAACTTCAGCAAGGCTGTGGAGTTAGCTAAGTTTGCATGGTAGTAGTATTCAGAAATCTGTAGTGGAATCCCATCAGGATGCCTTGCTATCCAGCAGGATATTTGTCTGACCTGGCAAGGTACTTTCTTTTCCCTCAGCTTACCCATCTGCAAAATGGGGGCAATCATCCTTGTGCCACCTCCGCCTCGGTTTTTGTTGCCAGGAAAGTGCTTTGAAAACCTTCAAAACTCTGGAAAGAGGAGATTTTTAGTGAATTAATTATTAATGAATCAATTTTAATTTAATTTCATAATCAAATTGAATTAATTATTAATAAATGGAAAAGCAGTTGTAAGGTATCATTTTCTTTAGTGCTCCCAGCCCCCACTTTCCCAATTCTATGATGTCCCTTCCCACCCCACTTTCCAGAGTCCTCTGCTAGAAGCTAAGGGCAATTCACAGAGAGTTAGAACGCACAGTCCGTACTCTCAAGGATCTTTCAGCTTAGTGAGGAAGATAAGACAAGATGAAAAAGACAGGATTAAAGCAGAATAGTCTAAGGTAACGTAACATGGGGCCGTTTCAATTGCACTATGAGAATAATATTATTTTAAGTGCCATAATATTAATAATCACTTCCAGTTTTTTAGAGCATAGTTTTCAGTTGCTCTCTGAGGTAAGGAGTATAGGCATAAGTGCCCCCATTTGAAAGCTAGGGAAAACTGATACTACAGATCTAGGGCTCATCTTTCTAGATATGGAAGGAATCTTCAAGTTCAGCTAAGCCATCACCCTTATTTACAGATGAGGAAGCCTATTCCCAAAGAGGAAGAATGACTTGCTACCCAAAGTCACACTGCCAGCATTAGACCCAGGATCTAAAGCCAGGTGGTTTGTACAGACCAGATCATGAGAGGACAAGAATGAAAGGGAGAAGGGGAAGATAAGGGACTCAGTGGTCAGGGAAAGTTGACTGGAGGAAGTTGCTCTTGATTTGGATCTGGAATTATGGGGAAGGGTCTGTCTAGGTCCAAAGGATGCCCTCACTTGAACTGTATATGTTCAATGGATAATAAGGACACAAGGTCTAGCTGGAACCATGGGTTAGAGGTGGGAAGTAGCAGCCACTAAAACTGGAAGAGCAGGTATTAGCCAGTTCTGGAAAACATAGAATGCCAAGCTAACAAGTTCGGACATTCCCCTGGAAGAAAGAGTTCCCCCCACCCTTATTGGGGAAGGGTAATAAAAACACATTTATGACTATACAAATGTGAGGAGGTGCCATTTATATCTCAGAGCCTTGATGTCACTGAACAATGGGGAATAGTGGGAAGAAGGGATAACGGAGGGAATAGCCCCCAAATTCCCATGTTGAGCTTTTTGCATTTCAGCAGCAGACTTCAACCCATTGTTTGGGGTGTGGGGGAGAAGAGCCCTGCCCTAGGCATTGGGAAATCTTTGAAAGTGATTGTATCTCTTAGGCAAAATAGGGTTGGTTAGTCCCAAAGTCATAGACCTATTACAGGCCCAGAATTTAACAGAACAGGGTTATAAGGCTTGTGCTCTCATCCTTCGTTACTGAGGAAGACCATGCCATCACAGAAATAATGACATGACTGGCACTTGACTTTGTTTGGAGTGAGGGAGGGCTGTGCAGGTCACCAGCCTCACTTCTCCTCTGGAGCCATCTGAATCCAGTGACCAGATATTCATCAGGATGACTGGAGATGACCCAGGATGAGGCAGTTGGGGTTAAGTGACTTGCCCAGGGTCACACAGCTAGTGAGTGTCAAGTGTCTGAGGTGAGATTTGAACTCAGGTCCTCCTGACTCCTGCACTGGCGCTCTATCCACTTCACTACCTAGCTGCTCCAACAAGGCTAAAGTCAAATACTTTGAAGGCAACGTAGTGCAGTGAAAAAGAATATGTTGGATTTAAAATCAAAGAAATGGAGCTCAAAATATCATTTCTAAACTGTGTGATCTTAGGCAAGTCACATGACCTCTCTGAGCCTCAGTTCTATTAATTTACAAAATGAGAGGGTTGGGCCAAATGGACCTGTGTGGTCACTTATGATTTTCTGTATTTCATCTATGAGTAATAAAAAACAACAACAACAACAACAACAACAAAACAGAGTCATGGCCACACTGACCAAGTTTAGGAAATGTTCTGGTCCCATTCCAGTGCTCTGGGATCTCTCAAAGGAAAGAATTAGATTAGATGCCCTCAGTGTCTCTTCTGCTCTGAAATACTGTGGTCCATTAATTTAGTGGCAGTGTATAGAGGATTAGACTTGGAATAAGAAAGATCTGAGTTCAAAGCTTTAGATTAGATATAGGAAAAAGCTCTCCACTTAAAAGACTTTTCCTTGGCCCAGAGGAAAGGATAGAGAGTTTAGAATAAATTTAGAGGTAGAACAAGTCCCTGCCTGAAAGTCCCAGTGAGAAGGGAGCTAGGGTTAGGAATGTGAGTGGAGGGCCAAGTCAACTCCAATAATTTATTGCCAACCCCTGATTCTTGGCGTTTTTTGCCAGTGAAATCATCAACATTTGGAGGACCATGGGAGCAGAGAGGATGATATCCCCCAAGGTGGTACAGGGACTGCTGATTAAGCTTCATGAGCTGCCGGCTGTAAATGAATTCACCTGTACCAACAACGCTAACATCTATGTGGATTCGCTACCTGTAAGCTGTAAACTAGCAATTCTCATGGGACCCTTAGCCTCCTTCCAGGCCCCGATGGGCACCAATCCAATCTATTAATCAACATTCATTAAACACCTCCTATGTGCCCGGCATTGTGCTGCGGATACATCAAGAAGCAGAAGACAGTCCCTTCCCTCAGAAAGGTTACAATTTAATGGCAGAGATACATGCAATCAAGCATATACAAAGCAAGGGACCATTTGGTGTCTCTTTATCTTCTTCACAAAGCAAAGACAAGGCCTTTCACCACCCTGCTGGCAACCCAGGATTAATTGGCTTTGGTGGAGAAGGGATGGTATACGTACAAAATGCCAGAACCAAAGGGCCTGCAGTCAGCTCCCACTTCTGACACTATCTATATGGCTTTGGCAACTGTCTTGGACCTCAATTTCCTCACTTGTAAAATGAGGAGATTGACCAAGATGGCCTCCTGAATCAGGGAGAAGATCACCAGATTAGGAGTTAGTGACCCAGCACCCTGTGTTTCCAATACAGTCGTTTCAGACTTAAAAGTTGGAAAATACCTGATACATTGGAAAGCACTGCCCTTGGAGTCAGAGGTTCTTCCATTCATTAGCTCTGGGTGAATTATTGAGCAAATGTCTTTACTTGTGGTAGCTTCAGTTTTTCCATCTGTAAGAAGGGAATAATAATACATGTGCTATCTACCTGAGAAGAATTTTGTGAGAGAAGAGTTTCAGAAAATTTACAAGCACTGTAGAAATACTCATTGTTCAATCAGAGCCCTAGAGCAAGAGTTAAACCTTTTGGTGTCATGGACCCCGTATTTAATGAAGCCTGTGAGCTCTTCCTCAGAATAATGCTGCCAAATGCATAAAATACAAAGGAAATTAGATTGAAATATAGTTATCAAAATATTAGAAAAACAAGTTGATGGACTCCATTGTAATCAATGAAATCTGAGATCTGGAAGAGAACAGGATATTCTAGGTGACTTTATAAAGGAGGGAAGTGATCCATTGTGGCCCATTGTGAGATATCAGCTCAAAGCCTGGGACAAGGGAACAAGACTGGGACTAGGGAGGGACAAACCTGAAAGAACTGAAGAAGAGATCCGCCCTGTCTTTCTGAGAAATCTTCACCCTAAGATATACTCTCCCTTGTCTTCTTCCTGGCAGGCCATGAATGTGCTCTATGAGATCCAATTTTGGAGCGAATACACCGAGGCCATGTAGTTCCTGTATCCGCAGCTCCTCCTGGGCCTCCTTACTCAGGTGCACTACATGTTTGAACTTGGCCTAAGTGATCCATCCAAGACAAATGAGGCATCACAGGAGGCAGAGCCAATATCCAGCCCTCTGAGTAAGAGCCACACTTTGTGGTTTGGTAGAAAGCTGTGACTTCTGGGTCCCACTAATTCTCGAGGTAACTTTGGGAAACTCTTTTCCTCTGAGACTTAGTTGCCTCCTTTATAAAGTCATAAGTGGGTTATATGACTTCTATTCCGACCTTTTATTTTCCAGGTTTCAATCCCCTTCCAGGTTTAAGACTTTATGTTCTAAATTTCCATAGACTTCTGACATTTCCTGATCTGTAGATTGACTTCTATCACCTAGAATATACTGTTCTCTTCCAGATCTCGGATTTCATTGATCCCCTAGAATTAGATTTGAGTCACTGGTGGGGAGGGAAGAGAAAGCAAGAGCATAAGGGATAAGCAGGGAAAGAGAAATGGGAGTTTAGAAATGGCTAAGGACTTGGAGTCAGAGGATCCAAGTTCAAAATTTATTTTTGTTACTCATCACTTGTGTGAATTTGGTCCAATCACGTCTTCATATGGGTCTCAGTTTCCTAATCAGTTAAATGATCTCTACAGTACTGTCTACCTGTCCCTTTGCTAACTCCACAACTAAGAACCTACCTAAGAAAATTACTGTGTCTGGGCCTCCACTGAAGATGACAGCAAAACTAAATAATTTCCAAAGTCCCTACCTGCTCTAACCCTTGGTGACTCTAATACTCATTCCAGTTCCAAAATCTTAGGATTACTTCACTGACTCTGGTTCCTCTTGGCCACAGAACATCTCTGGACGCTCTGAAGGGTCTTCTACAAACCAGTGGCCACTGAAAAGACTATAGACAGCTAGAGCTACAAGGAGATTGAGATCTCTTCTCTGAGGGGATGACCCTCGTTGCCAGGTACCGGATTGGGAAAAGCCATGCAAGTTGGACAAGGGAAGGGGGAGGAGAACAGAATTATTCAGTTCAGCAATGTAGAATGAAAGGTCTAAATCAGATCATGTCTACAGCCTTTTCCAGCTCTGACATATCCTATATTCTATGTTCCATAGCTGTGACGTTCCAGGTTCAGTGTTCCAAGATCCTTTCCTGTAACGGGACGAGTTAGAGCCAACCCCTGCCCATCTCTGGACGCCACACTGAGAACCTGCCTAGCTAAACTAGGGGCTTCTCGGTAGGGGTGGAACAAGATGGAGTTAGGAGGAAGGGTCTCGTCCTGGTTGACAACGTGGCAGTTTATGGTATAGAATGAAGAAGCTATCCACATAAGGAAATCAGTTAGGCGATAGGCTTGCAATGTAGGCTTGTGTAACTAAGGATATAAAAGTGTGTGAGTTGATCACCATCCTGCCTCCAGTCTCATTCATAACTCACTAGATCGAGACTCTTGAGGGACAAAAGTCTTGAGTCAGGGGTCTCGGGACCCCGACAATTGGCACCCAGCGTGGGGCCGGAAGAGAGTTAGAGATCCTGATCTCTGATCGTATACAGTGTAGGGTCAAAGGCGTAGTCTCCTAGAGGAGAAAAGACGTACCTGCGTGCCCTGTGGAGCCTCAGGACAGGACCAGTCCCAGACGAATTCTGGTGCACTCAACCTCAGGAGGGCAAGAGAAGGAAGACAACGATCTGAGTAACCTGTTTATAAAACAGTGAAGTAAGAGGGATAAGAAATCTTACTATGGGGCTAGCAGAATCAGCAGAGACTGCTGACAGAGAAACCTTTGTGAAGATAATTTATAAATCAGCTAAGACACAAGGGGTTGCCATTCAATTGAAAGTGATCAGGGAGTTTTTAAAGGAAATAGAAAAAATTCGTCCTTGGACAAAAGAGAGACCTCCGGTCTCTACAAGCTCGTGGAAAGTTGTAGGAGAACAATTAACTAGCTATGAATGAGAAAATCCTGGGGATCTGGAGCCAACAAGTTTCTCTTTGTATAACGTAGTGAAAGCAGCTCTTCAGGCTGCGGATGGGTGCTGTGATCGGCAGCCCAGACAGTTCATAGCTGCCACACAAACAACGGCCTCCACTTCACCAGATTCCTCCCCCCGACGAAAAAACTTATTTATCCTGATTTAGGTCAGCTTCAGGATCAGAATAGGAGGGAGGAGGAGGGAGAAAGAATGCAATGGGAGATAGATGAGTTGAAGAGTAAATTACGGGGCTTAGAAGTTAAAAAGAAAAAAATCAGTCAGGTTTAAAGAGGAGGTAAAAGCTCCCGTAAAAAAGGAGGAAGTTAAGACAAAGAGAAGAACAGAAAGTGGCGCGAAAAAACGAGAACTTGAAAGATCTCCAGGGGGAGATGGTGCACTGGAGACATCTAGTGGACAATTAAGGACATTGCAAAGGAAAAAAAATTTTGATAACGCAACAGTGACATCTGGTGGTGGTCTTTCGCCATTACATCGTATGATACAGAAATTGCAAGTTGAGGGTAAAGAGGAGCTTTTAGAGAGTCTTGGGTTCAGCAATGTTTTTCCAGTATCGCCAGTTTCCAGAAACGCCTGGAGATGGTAATAACCCATCACGAAGATCACACTCTACGGTGTCTGGAAATTTAATGAAAGAATTAAAAAGGGCAATAACAGAGTATGGACTTAAATATCCATATGTGAAAATAAGACTCAAGGACTTAGCCTCACATGTACTTAACCCCAATGACTGGAAACTTGTTATGAGAGCCATCTTCACTCCGGGAGAAATGGTGGTATGGGTGGGGATGTTTTCTGAGGAATGTAGACTTCTGGCCATAAATCTTAATCCTGATAATCCTCAGAATGCTCAGAGATACTATGAAATGCTTTTTGGATCAGGAGCTTTTATAACTGAACAAGCTCAAATACAACACCCTGTAGAGTTATATGAAAGAGTAGCGCACTGTGTACAGAAGGCATATGACAAGTTACCCTTAAAAGGGGAAAGTAAGACACCATTAACAGGTTTAAAACAGAAACCAAATGAGTCTTTTCCAGACTTTTGTGCCAGAGTGCAGGATGCAGTTGCAAAAATTATGGGGGAGGAAGAAGGAACTGAAATTGTGATAAAAGATATATTAAGAAACAGCTGTAATGTAGATTGTAAAAAGGAAATGACAGGATTAAAGAAAGAGGCAGGTATAGAAGAAATGTTACAGAGACGTGAGATTGTGGGGAGTGAAATTTACGCTGCTCAAGTCCGAGCACAAGCGTATAGTAACCTAAAAAAAGGAATTAGCCCAGAGAAATCAGGCAAGAGATGTTTTCAATGTGGAAAAGTAGGACACTTCAAAAAAGATTGCAGAGTAGTGCCTAGAAAGAATGGAGGAGCAAGACCCAAGATGCCATGTCCAAAATGCAAAAACCCAGGGCATTGGGCGTCAGAATGTCGTAGTGGTCCACCTCAACAGTATTTAAACATCCTGACGAGCCCCTCTCCAGCCCTGGGCCAATGGGGAGCAATGAGTTTTCCTCAGCCCACTGCCGATCAGTGGCAAGACAATCCCAATACAGGCACGATGGCATTACATCAGAGATATCAGGAACTGGCAGGAATACGTCCTTCAAGAGTGCCGGATATTTTTCCATCAATCCAATGACTACCGTCATGGTTCCCATGCAAGAAACAATTAAGCTTAAGCCAAATAGCATAGGAATATTGCTAGCACCCTCAGCTCATGAATATACAGGCATGATACCTATTACACATATGTTCCTACTTAACATGGAGTTACAATATATACCAATGATGAATACAACTAATACAGAGAGTCTATTAGATGCAGGACAAAAAATAGCAGTGTTGTTGTTATTCCCTAAAATAGCAGATTCACAAATATTTTTAACACAGCCAATCACTATGGAGAGGCCACACCTTACGGTCAGAATAGAAGGAAGAAATTACACAGGCTTTATGGACACTGGTGCTGACTGTACAGTTTTTCCTTCAGAACAGTGGAATCCCACATGGCCTTTAGGACAAGCACAAAATTTATATGGTATAGGAGGTATTCAGTTGGCTATTGAAGCAAAAATACCACTGAGATGGGAGTTTGAAGGGAAAACAGGAAAGATTTGGCCACATGTCTTAGCAGGACTTCCAATTATCTTATGGGGTCGAGATCTATTGTCACAAATAGGTCTTACAATATCCACAATAAAAAATTTTTAGTGGGACCCCCTGGAATGACTGCACAACCCATATCTGTTCCACAGTTACAATGGATCAATGATGAACCGATTTGGGTTGACCAGTGGGCCTTGACTGATGAAAAAATAGCAGCCTTAAAGGAGATTGTTAAAGAACAACTTAGCTTAGGATAAATAGAGGAATCTTTCAGTACTTGGAATTCACCTGTGTTTGTTATTAAAAAGAGGTCAGAAAAATGGAGAATGTTAACAGACCTAAGAAAGGTTAATGCATCCATGCTCACTATGGGTTTTTCATACAGAGTCACCTCCAATATTAGCCCATTCCAAATTTCATTTGTCTACATGATCTCTTAAATATCTATTTGGTATACAAAAAGAGGGAATTACACAAGGCCCTCATACATCTCTCAATTTAGCCTTATACATATTAAATTATTTGAAATTCGATGATAAGAATCTTTCAAAAGCTATGGAATATGTTACTGCTATAAAAACATCAAAAGGAACATCACTTGTAGAAAAAACGTGTAGAGAATGAAGGAAAACAGGCAATGTGGCGTGATGCAGAGGGACAGTGGCATGGTCCGGGAAAAATAATCATATGGGGAAAGGGTTATGCTTGTGTTTCCACAGGAGAAAAGAAAGAATAGTAGGTCTTGCTGGATAGGCTTCGGCTGATAGAAGAGATAACGGAAAGAAAATCACAGGGCAAGAGACAGAGCAGTAAAGCAGAGAAAGAAGTTGGAAGAACAAATAAGGAGTCTCCTGCACAAAAATGACGAGGTTGATTGTGTTTTTCCTACTAGCTCTTGGGCTCGGAGGACACCCAACTCTGACCCAGGAGACAAGTGGGAATGCATATCACTGGGCGTTCATCCTGAATCCTCCGTGGGTGAGGGCTATAAGATCGGGTGAAAAGATACCAACACCAGTATTACATGGCAGTTTAACACACATGTTTGGGGATGGGGGTTCTGAGTTTACAGGTAACTCCAGTGGTTCACATCCAAGAATGAACTTTACTGGACTGATCGCAGGACTGCCACTATGTCTCCAGAAAGGAGAAGGAAAATGGGACAGCACCAAATGGACAGTTAACAAGACAGGGGTGAATACGACGTGGTGTGCCAATATCACTCTAGGGGAGGAGACTTTGAATTATCAAGGGGATCCTCAATTCTTTAATCTTTGGACTTGGGTAATTGAAGGAAAAGATATAAGGCCAATACAAGGAATGGGTTTAAGATATAGACCATATTGTACAAAAATGAATGAGGGACAAGATATGGAACCAAAACAAGAAATGGGTTTAAGATATAGACCTCATCATAGAGAAAAGAATGATCCTAATGTCTCCATTTATCGTAATTATCCAGGTTTCATACCATTTGTAAATTGTCAGTCACATCAATGCCAACAGACTGTGTTATTTTTAGAGCATTATAATGAGAACCTTATTTCGCGTCACAATCTATCGTATTTTGTGTCAGATCGCTATTTCTCAGGATATCTTAGTCCAATGTATGTTGCTAGCAAGGATTCTTATACAGCAGGGATTGAATGGGTGGTTGCTGCTATCGGGGGACAGACAGTGCAAGGTTGTGTAGGACCATCTACTTTTGTTGGACAGAGGCATACTATATTTACAAATAATATTAGTCTTACAGTGCGAGTGTGTTTAGGATCATCTCATGCCTTTTTATGGGATTGTACAGACCAGTCTACACTTGCGCAACATACAAATATGACAGGGATATTTAATTTAAATTGTCTGAATTGTTCGGTACATGAATACATGGGGCCAAAATTTGATAAAGGGAGGCTTTACTTTATTACTAGACCAAAGTATGCACTCATGGTTGTGAAAACACAAGGATGGTATCGCACTCCAGCTGACAACATTCTGTCAGTATTAGATCAAAAGATAACAAGTTTGACGCGGTTCAAAAGATGTATCTCATGTGTTGTGTTAGGTATAACCTTATTAATTGAGTTAATTGTTAGCTCTACTGCCCTTGCAATGTCTGTTTCCAACACACAGAATAGCATCTAAGAAGCAAATGCTCTCCATGAACTCATGCACAATGTCTCAGAAGGATTTCAACATCAGGCCCAAACAGATAGAGAGTTCTACAATGCTATTCATACAATGCAGAAAGCCATACAGGTCTTGGGAAATGAGGTTGAATTTCTAGAATTACAAGCAAAATTACAATGTGATTATAGGTATAATACTTTTGTCTTACTTCAAAACAATATAACGTAACTGAAATAACATGGGAAAAGATTCGAGCTCAATTACAAGGTGTGGTCAGTGATAACATGACCTCAGAGCTCTGAAAATTGATTCAATTGGCAGAAGATATCAACCGTGCTTCCCATGAAGACCTACTTCCACAAAAAACTTCTCAACACATCTTAGATTTTTTTTCAACATGCTGATCCTTGGCAGTCGCTAAAAACTTGGTTAGTGACATTTGGAATTGGATTATTCATCGTGCTTTTGATAGTAGTGATGTTTCCTGTAATGTTACAATGGATACTTTTGATGATTCATGATTCACTTTTGACTACTAAACATTATGTGTTGCTTCTGAAGGAAAAGTCATGTCAAACCAAAAAGGGGGACTTGTAAGGGGACGAGTTAGAGCCGACCCCTGCCCATGTCTGGACGCCACACTGAGAGCCTGCCTAGATAAACTAGGGGCTTGTCGGTAGGGGTGGAACAAGATGGAGTTAGGAGGAAGGGTCTCTTCCTGGTTGACAACGTGGCAGTTTATGGTATAGAGTGAAGAAGCTATCCATATAAGGAAATCAGTTAGGTGATAGGCTTGCAATGTATGCTTGTGTAACTAAGGATATAAAAGTGTGCGAGCTAGCTGGAATAAACGGAGTTGATCACCATCCTGCCTCCAGCCTCATTCATAACTCACTAGATCGAGACTCTTGAGGGACAAAAGTCTTGAGTCAGGGGTCTCGGGGACCCCAGCAATCATCTGGGGTCTCGAGGACCGTGACACTTTGAGGTTCTGAAATCCTATATTCTACCAAGATTCCACCCAGTGCTGACATTCTATAATCTATCTCCCAAGGTCGCATCCATTCTATATTCTATTTCCCAAGGTTCCACTCAGTTTTGACATAATATGTTCTATCTCCCAAGGTCTCACTCAGTTCTGACATTCTGTGTTCTATCTCTTGGAAGTTCCACCTATTTCTAATATTCTATGTTCCATCCACCCAGTTCAGTGGAAAGGTTACCCGTCCTGGAAAGTCTAATCTTTCTTCTGCCAATGACTCAATTTTGTGACTTTTGGAAAGTCCATGCCCTTCTCTGAGTTTCATTCAGAAAATGAAGTCACATGTGTACAGGGCTTGGCACACAGTAACTACTTACACTAAATAGTTTTTTTGACTAACTGCAATGCTAAATCATGAGAGTTAGAGTTGGAAGGGACCCCCAGGGAAATAGAAGCCGAGGTTTTGTAGTACAGGTCCAGGTTAGACTAACATGACCTTTTCAAAAATAACAACAATATTTTATTTTTCCCCAATTACATATTAAAACAGTTTCTAACTTTTTTTAAGTTATGAATTTCAATTTCTATCCCTCTTTCCTTTCCCTCTCTCCTTTTCCTCCTCCCACCTCTCCCCCTCCCTGAAACGATGGCAAGCAATCTGATATAGGTTAAACATGTGCAATCATGTGAAACATTTCCATATTATTCATTTAGTACAAGAAGATGCAAACCAAAAATTGCAAAGTGATAATAGTGTGCTTCAGTACATATTCAGGCAACATCAGTTCTTTCTTTGGAGGCACATGGCATGTTTCATCATGAGTCCTTTGGGATTGTCTTGGATCATTGCATTGCTGAGAGTAGCTGAATCATTAGCAGTTCTTTATCACACAAGGTTATTGTCTATGATGTCCTGCTTCTGCTCACTTCCCTTTGCATCAGTTCATGTAAATCTTTTGAGGTTTTTCTGAAATCATCCTGCTTGTCATTTCTTATACCATAATAATATTCCATCACAATTAATATACCACAGCTTGTTCAGCCATTCCTCAATTAGTGAACATCCCCTCGATTTCCAATTCTTAGCCACCACCAGAAAAGCTGCTAAAAATATTTAAAATGGCCTTTTTCAAAAATTCCTTTTAACTTGGAGATTCTATGATATGAACTTCAAGGCCTCACTGTTCTACAACCTACATCCATCAAGAAGACTTCTTTCACTGTTCTGACTGTTACCAATCTCTCTCTTTGGTTCTTGATATGACTTGACACCTTACCACTCGAATAGATTAATATCAATATCTAGAATTTAAGTAGTGTTTTAAGGTTTGTAAATATTGTCTCATTTCATCTTTACAACAACATGGAGATAATAGGTACAATTATTAGCCTCATTTTACAGAAGCAGAAACAGAGACTGGGAGAATCGCTTAGCATTGCACAGCTAGCTTGTCTGAGCCCAGATTTGAACTCTGATCTTCCTGACTCCAGAACCAGTGCTTTATTCACTGCACTGCCAAATTGCCTCAGTCCAACACCTGATTTAACCTTGTTTTGTACTTATAACACACATACTACTATAATGCCTTCTCCATCCTCTCAGCCCATTTGAACCCTGCACTTTCCTTCAGGGGCCCCCTCAAACTCTCCTTCCCCCTGAGAAGTCTTCCATGAACACTTCAGCCCCCAGAAATCTCCTCTCCTCAGCTGCTTTTGCCCTTGTAATTATCATCATATAGGTCCTAACTCATAAGCTCTCAACAAGTCTCCTGATATTAGGTCCCAAATGACTCTTTTTTAAAATAATCCATCTCGAAAGTCCTTTACAGACAAATTCTAAAAGTCTTAAGTGGCTTAAGTCTTCCATGGACTCTACTTGTTCAGCCTCATCCTTTGCAAATATTCCCATGGAGGCCTATAACACTGAAACATCTGGGAACTCATGTGAATTTGTACATACACGAAGACATATAGAATACACATGTATAACTCTCACTCATGTAGAAGTCTGACATGTTGCTTTCATAGCAACAACTTTATAAGACAGGCAGTGCACATGCAATGAGCTCCATCCTATGGATAACTCTAACAACTCAAGTGACAGACCCACAGTCACAAAGCTAGTGAGCATCTAAAGTGACATTTGAACCCACGTGTCCTGGCCACAAATCTAGCTCTTTCTAGTAAATCACCCTGCCTCTCCCACTCTGATGGAGCTGTGATCTCAGAATGCAGAAGGACACTGCTTCCAAAGGTATAGATTGCAACTGATCCATACCTCCTCAGCCTGGGCAACCCTTGTCCATGTCCTCTCCAGGGAATTCACACAGCACTCTAGGGAGGACCTTTCTTTCATGTTGCATGAATGCCAACGAAGCACAGAGGTCACTCATCACTTACCCCTTATTTTCCGTGCATGACACACCCACCTTCCTTTACTGTCTAGAATTTTCGGACATTTTTCTTTGGGCCATTTCCTCTGCACATTTTTTTTTAGCAATATATGCTACAGTCTACTCACACCTATCATGTGTCATCCTTACAACATGATGATAATAATGATGATGAAAATAGCTCTGCCAATATCCTCCTCCAATGCCTCACCATACCTAAAGAGTCAACAATCCTGGCTTCTCCAAGGCAGTGCCAGTAGCCCAAGCTGTAGCTGGTCCTACCAAGCTGGGAAAGATTTCAGTGCAGGCCCTTCAATGGACTATGTGCACACAAATGCCTAGCTAAATGCTATGGAACTGATCAACAGAGAACACAGATTTTGTTGTTGGTTTAGGGCCAGAGAAATTAATACATCAATATCATCAACGCATGGAGGGTTATGAAGTATGTTGTTTCATGCAAAAAATTATCTGGAATCATCAACTTGCCTTTCTACCTTTCGTCTACTCCTCACTATCTGGCTTTGAACACCAGCACTCAAGTGATGGCTTATTCCTTCCAAGGGAATCAATAATCTCTTAACTTCTGCATCCAATGGCTTTGTTTCAGTCTTTGTCCTAAAACTAACTTGCAGTTTGATAGTACCTTAAAATTAAACCTAAATGCACTTTCATCACAACAGCCCTATAAGACATAAAGAGCAAATGCTTCTAACCCCATTTTACAGAGGAGAAACCTGAGACCCATGGAATTAAAGTGACTTTCCCAGGTATATAGCTAGAGTTTGAGTGATCTGCTCAAGTATCATGGGGAGGGTCTGAGAGTTTAAATGACTTGCCCAAGATAACACAAGGAGGAAGTTTCATTGTCAGGGAGAGAGATTTTTAAGCAACTTGGACAGGATAGCTAGTACCACAATGACCAGAACTCAAGGCTTTCCTATCTACAATGCACTCACTACTTGTACACATGCCATACACAGAGAAACAAACACTCACTCACAAAACCAAATGTTGGCATAGTATATCTTGGTTGTAAGTATGTCTCATGCCCTCCTGTTCCATCCCAGGAGCATGGTGCAGAATTCATGCAGGCAAATCAGAGGACTTCTTCACCAAATCATCTCCAATATGGAGGCCAAACCACAACGTGACAAGAAGGTGGCCAACATCTTCTTGACAGAGGTACGACACTTGTTGAGGGTAGGGGGAAAATCTTTCGGTCTCTTCTTCAAGGATATTGCTTTTCCTGTCCCATTACTAAACAGGAAAGAGAATCCCAAAATTCCCCGAGTAAAATGAACCTCAAAGACCAGATCTAGTCTAATCCATGTGTAAATAATATGCTTGACAAGTGGTCACCCTAACTCCAGCTGAAGGGGAGACCATTCCACTTAAGGATAATTCTTAATAGACATTTTTGCTTATGTGAGCCAGTCTTCCCCTCTGCAACTTTCACTTATTCTACTTTTGCCCTTTGGTTCCAAGCACAACAAACTAATCCATCCCCCTCATGACAGTCCTTGAAATACTTGAAGACAGCTATCAGTCCCTTCCGATAAAAAAAAACAAAAATCGATAACATTCCCATGGTGCAAACGAAATACTCTAGCTATAAAAGTTTGAGAAAGGATAGACCATCCTTCCAGCACAGAGACAGAGCCCAATCCTCACTGAACATCCCTCATTGTCCCTTGAGACAACTTTTCTCTCAAGTTTTACTTTCCCCACCCCTTCTAGGACCTGTTTCACTGCTCAATCTGGGCCCCAGTCTAGGAGCAAAGCCCCACAGGGCCTTTTGCTACCAGAAAGAAGGCAATCTTAAGACTCAAATTCTCTTCCCTGAGCCAAGAAGCAGAGCTATAACTTAAAGCAGACCACCAAAGCTTCATCTGAGTGGGGCATTTGCCACAGGCTGCAGAAATTTTCCCTGGGGTGGTAGACTTAAGGAGCCATGGACAAATGATTGCGTTCCTCTAAGGAAGAAAACAGGGACAGGAACTCTAGGTTTAATGATGAAACCCCAGTATCTGTATGGGAAGAGTCAGACAATCTGTCAACAAGCATTTATCAAGCACCTGCTATATATATACCAGGCAATCTAATGGGGGAATTAACATGGTAACAAGTAAGCACAAACAGGCTATGTACAGGATCAAAATGGAGAATTAAAAGAGATCAGGAAAGCCTTTTCTGTTGGGTTTTTGTTTTTATTTTTGCAAAATATCATTTCATGTTAAGGAAAAAAAGGTATTAAACCCAGTTGAAATGCCTAAAAAGCTCTAACATTGAACAAATACAGAAAACCAGTCATAATTATTTATATGATGAAAATAGATTTTAATATTAAGAAGTATAGGGAAAGCTTTTAACAAGAGCTCCCTTCTGACAAAAGCATTGTAAAAATAAAAGTACATATACCATAATGACATGAATGAGTCTTAAAGGCACAGGACAATGGAATTCTTTTAGAGACACATGGAATCAACATACAAAATTACATGGATACCCCTGAAAAAGAAGAGGGGATTTTAGCTGAAAACAGAAGGAAGCTGGGGAATTCAAGAGGCAGAAATAAGGAAGGAGAACATTCCAAGCACGTGCAACAGCCAAGTGTGAGGGGAAGGGGTACAGAGTCCTGGGGCTGGGCAGGACTACGCTAAATACATAAAAGTCAAAGGAGGAAAACAGAAACATCCCAGTGAAAGAAAGGATAGTCATTCTGGCTAACTACTCCCTAAAGTCAGATGAGAATAAATTAGTTAATTAACTAGACCTTCCAAAAGAGCTTGGCAATGATGAGAAGACAAATGAGAGTGGGGGGAATGTGGCCTGATGGAAAGAGAACACTTGATTTCGGGTCTGGGTTCCAATCACAGCTCAGCCTCTGGGACTAGGCAAATCACTTCATTTCTCTGGGTCTCAGTTTCTTCATTTTAGAGGTGAATTTCTTCATTTAGAGGTTTCTTCATCCTGAGAAGGGAGGAGAAAGCCCTTTGAGGATCCCAGAGGTAAAACTGAAACATGGTCATGTCAGACCCCTGTCCTAGAAATGTCCATTTCCCATATTGTCCCACATGTCCCAAACGTCCCACATTGCCTATGGGATCAAGTCACTCTGTCTGCTTCTCCATTCTAACCCTAACTTTCCCCCATTAAACCTGCTTGCTCTGGATGTTCTCAGATTCGCAAAACCAGAGCAGTCAATCTTTGTATTCTTCCCCAAAAGGAAAAACAATCATTCTTCCCCCGAATCTCTATGTGACAAGTGACAAGTCCCTTTTTCATCACTGGACCCTCAGCTTCCTTCCCTGGAAAACGAGAAGATTGAATTAGATGTTCTCTTCCACCTTCCTTCCACCTCTGAAACTCTGCAAATTTAATTTCTGACTCTGCACCTGTCTATCCCCTTGAGCCCCAGAAGAAGAAACCAAACTATTCCCTGCCACCTCACTATCCCTATTCCTTGTCTACCTAAGACTAGATGGGCAAGGAAAGAGAATAAGCCTTCAGAGAACACCTGTGATGTGCTAAGTGCTGTGCTAATTGCTTTACTCACTTGATCCTCACAACAACCTTATAAGGTAGGGGCTATTATTAGCCCCAGTTGACAGTTGAGGAAACTGAGGCAAATAGAGGTTAAGCAATTTGCCCAGGGTCACACAGCAAGTAAATGTCTGAGGTCCAATTTGAACTCAGGTCTTCCTGATTCCAGGGCTCTATCCATTGCTCTACCATCTGCCTCTAAGTTTCCTTCCACTTCTGACATTCCATAGTTTTCTCTCTCTGTGACGCTGTCTAGCCCCTTAAGCCCTAGAAGTACAAGTGTTCTCCTTCCATTCCCTGAGATAAGAGCTCTAGAAAGATCATCCCTGATTATTCCTGTGCCATCTTTATTCAAAGTGGGCAGCACCACATCTACACATACCTCATTATCAGGGAAATACGCCCATGGGAGGAGAGGGGGGAATGACATTGCCCCCTTCCCCACTTCAGTTTCTCAGCAGCCCTGTGATGCTGCAGGAGCTGCCTCAACAGGCCACATCTTCATACTTCCGTCAACGTCTGAAGGACCCCGATCCTTTAATCCGAGTGATCAGCACACAAGGCGTCAAAAATGTCATCTTTGACCCAGATAAGGTAAAAAGGGCCAAAGCAGCCAATTTATTCATTCTTTGACTTTCTCCCTCTCCCTCTCCTTCCTTTCACCTGAGACTGCTCGTCCCACAAGAAGATTCATTTTGTTGGGGGAAGGCTATCTCATTAACTTGAGGTTTACTTGCTAGATTTTTTTCTCAAAGACCAAGCCTTAAACCCAATTCACTCTGGAGCTCAAAGACTGGGCAAGAATAGGTCCCTGCCCTCCTAGCACAGAGTGAATGTAAATAGTAACTCTCTAGGCCAGCAACCCTGAGGGTCTTCCCCTACCAGTTTCATTTTCTTTTATTAAAGGGGCCATCTCTTGACTCACTTCTTAAAAAGGCATATTTACTGTGTTGCCTCACTCTAAGTGAGAACCTGGAAAGACCTTAGCCCAAAAGGACCAGGGTCTCCCATTGCATCCTGGGCCATCTCCAGTTGTTCTGGAGGAGAAAGTGAACTGGTGATTTTGCACAACCCTCCCTCACTCAAATCCAAGTCAACAGCAAATCATGTTATCATTCCCTGATGTCATGGTCCTCTTCAAGAACAAAGGACAAACACAACAACAACATTGACTCAGTTAGCTGTATACAGTTCTCACTCTTTTATCCATGAATGGGCACAAAGTTGGGTAAGACGAACCTGACCAGAGAAGAGGGAATGTGATGAGGATTGACAGATGTGGTAGGGAGTAAGGAGTGGTCGAAGTGAGCCGGGTCGGGGTGAGTGGAGGGGGGGAGGGTTGGAGAGGGCATGGAGAGAAATAGTATCCTCATGGTTTTGAATGCTAGGCAGACTTGAGACTTGTTGAAGAACACAAATGGGAAACCATCTTCCGTTCTGAGCATAAGATCATAGCATTCAAGGTTCAAAAAGGAGAAAATTCAGATCCAGAGAAACTAAGAAAACCAGAGAAAACCAGTGACAGAACCAGAATTCTAACCTAGTTGTCCTGACCAAGTCTGGAAGAGCATTTCAAATCCAGAGCCTTCCCCACTAATTCCCACTGGGGAACGACATGAAGCAAGTGCTGTTTGGTGAGATTTGTCTACACAAAATTTCCAAAAAGAACAGCCAACCTCATAAGTGGGTTCCACATTCCTGAAGAGGGTCTCGAGAAAACTGGATAATTATTTGTCAGAAGGAATTCCAGTTCACTTATAGGTTGGCCTAGCTGCGGTCCAAGGTCCCTTCCAGCCTGGAGAGTGACTAATTCCAGGTAGAAAGGGGCTAAAGTGCTGGAGACTACAGAGGTTTCAAATTCAAATAGGAAGGGATCCCATATTGACTTAGAAAATCACCAAGTAACATGAGCTATGTTGTACTGTATTTTTATTTCTTTTCTTCCACATTTCCCAATTACATTTTAATCTGGTTCTGGTGACCTTTAGTAGTATTGTGTCGTTGGGCAGGCCTCAAATTTGACCCACTTGCTTAGACTGTTTTTCTTTCCCTCAGGATAACATTATCCAGAAGCAGCTGCCCTGCTTGCTGGATGACTTCCACTATGAGAAGGAGGTAGAAACCATCGTTTCAATGAACGTGGTGTCTAATGCCCTACACAGCCTGAGCCAGCAAAGTATTAGTGATTTGTGTGAGGATGTTGCCTTCAAATTGCATATCTTTTTGGATGATGTGAGTATGGCTGTGAATACGGGGGCCCTGCATATATCCATGTGTGCATCTCCTTGTACAAGATTCCTAGGGGTCTCAAGCTGAGATCTTAGAGGTTGGGGAACTCTAAGTCTGTGGATATGCTTGGAGTATACTCTTCTCATTCAGACCTTCTCATTTTATAGAAGAGAAAACTGAGGCCCGGAGAGGGGAAAAAGAAACTTACCAATGGTCACAGTTTAGCCAATGGCAGTCAGGAGTTCCTGACCCTAAATCTAGAGTTGATTCCATCCTAACACTCATGTTGGTATGGAGAAATGGAAGGAGCACTGGATATGTCGGTTTGAATTTTGAGTCTATGACAACTCCCTGTGCCACCTTGAGCAAGGCAATTCTCTCTGGTCCTCAGTTGCCCCACCTGTAAAAGAGGAAGTTTGGATTATAGGCTTCTAAGGTCCCTTCTAGGTCTAGGCCTTAGGGATCTATAAGTACATACATGTTTCTATCATGAAGAACACATCATTCGAATGCAGCATTTGGTTCTGAGCTCTCAAACTGATGTCCTATACATTGGCTGCAGAGCTGAGTATATGGACAGGAAGGGTAAGCAAGAGAGCCCTTAATGGAAGAGCAGGGCAGTTCTCCCAGGTTGTATGTTGTGCTTGGGAAAGTGTTGCATGCCTGACTATACTGTAACTTGGCATCATTTGGGAACCCGAGTCTTGAGAGCTATAGGATGATTACCCGGTCACGAAGTCAGGGAGAGCTGTATCCTCACAGCACCCTCTGAGCCCTTCCTCCTACTCAGAAAACACATGATCCAGACAAGAGGATTACATATGGAAGGTAATTTGTTGAGAGACAATGTGGGCACAAGTAGACATCGTTATGTGTTAGGAAGACTGTGGGTATGTGTGAGTATTCACATGCATAAGACTTTCTATGGGTCCACTTATATGCATGTATACACATGTATGTGTGCATAGCAGCATACATGTTTGAGAAAGAAATCCTCTCTTTCCAAAATGGTTGCCTAAAAGAAGAGTAATTAGACCCTGACCTTGCGGGGGGCCTAAGGTCTGAGGTAAAGATATAGATGGGGCCAACTGTTGCCAAGAATTCCCAGAGCCATACATCAGGGCTTATAAGCCTTGTAAAATGTGGTCAAAAGCTGCTGGAGGACTTCATTTTTGTCTTTGGAGCCCTAGGATATAGCATAACCCCTAGGATACAGCAGGTGCTTAATAAATGTTTTTAGATTTGTTCATTGATGATGGTTGGGGAGGGGCCCTCCTCTGCCCATATTATCCTCAGTATCGAAAGAATGTCAGAGCATCAGCCATCGCCAGGCTTGGAGAACTCGTGCTGTGCATGCAAGGAAAGGAGGATCATCGTGTTATGAGGCAGCAGGTGCACCTGAGCCTGGTTCCCCTTCTCATGAACCTGAAGGACCTTGTAAAGGTCAGTCAACTCAATAGTCAAGCAGAGAAGTTTATTGTCAAATAATCAGGCAACCATTCTGGCAGTCATCATAACAAGCAGTCACGGAGACAGGCAGTCATTCAGGTTGTTGCACAAGTCCACTGGTAAACCCACACACATTCAGACAGACAGAGGGGTTAGGTGATCTGTCGATTAAGGGTCAGTCAACATACTGAAGTCAGCCAAGCCATCCTTCAAGTTGTTAGTAAGTATAAATGAGCGGGTCCTGTTCTTTTCTTCACTCCATGGATTGAATTATCAACTCTATGCTGACAAAAGACAGCCCTAATTTCTCTCCATCAGCCCCATATCATCATCATTTAACCTTTTCAAAATTCATGTCCTAGAGACATCTTATACTGAACATGTTCAAAAGAAAACTCATTATCTTTTCCTTCAACCTCAACACCACCCCTTCCTAACTTTTCTCTTTCTGTTGAAGGTACCACTATTTTTCTAGTGTCTCAGGTTAATAACATCAAAGTCAACCTCAACTTCTCAGTTCTGCTCACCCCATGGATCCAATCAGTTGCCAGATCTTGCCATTTCTACCTCTTTATCATTCCTCCACTCACAGACCTTCCTTACTTCCTGATCTCAACAATTCTGGTCCAAGTGATCGGAACAACTTTGTCATTGGTCTCTCAGCCTTGGTTCTCTCTTTACTCCAATCTATCCTCCAAAACAGTTGCCAAAGTCATTTTCCTGAAGAGGAGATCTATGCATTTCACTCCCTTGTTCCTACTACCTCCATGATCCAAGAAAAACTCCTTTCAGCTTTTAAAGCCCTTCACAACTTGGCCTCAACCTATCTTTCCAGCTTCATTGTAAACAGCTCATCCTTCTGTAGTTCTGGAATCTGTGGAGTGTTCAAGAAAGACTAGTGCCTCTGCTGTAAGGATTTGCCAAGCCCTTTGCAGGGATGCTCATCCACCTTTGGTATCTACCTGGCACTCTTTCTTGTGGTTTCAAGTGAACTATCTTGGAAGATGGGCTAAACAAAGTTGACCAAGAGTGACCAAGAGGCTTCAAGCCCCTCATCGAGTTTGGAGAGGGGAGTAGTATCTACCCCAAGCATGTGAAGACTTATCCTGGCAGAATAGGCAATGAGAACATTGTGTTCCAACAGCCATGAAGGCAGCTGAAGCAGGTGCTATGGAGTCTGAGCGGTTGGTCAGATACCAAAGGCACCAAGGTCACTCACTGCATTCCAGGCTATCACCAGCTATCTTGACTTGTGTCTTTTCCACTGGACTTTTGGTGACTCTGGAGCAGAAAGTGAGACTGACAACTTTGGACAACTCTGCACCACTTCCACCCAATTTACGCAAGAGTCAAGACATCCCCCTGGGATGTCACTGGTCTTCGAAAACAAAGGACAAACGACAGTTCTGCCAACCTGGCCTTCTCTGTGTTCTTCACTCCAGCCACTCCATTTCTGTCTCTCTGGTTGCATTGGCCATCCCTCCAGCTTAAAATACACTCTGTCTTCACCTCCAGAAGCCCTCTCTTCCTCCAAGATCCAACTCAAGCACCACCTTCTCTAAATAGTCTTCTCAGATCCTCTCAATTGCTAATTCCTTTCCTTTCCAACTACCTTGCATTTCTCCGGATTATTTCGGTGTGTATTCTGTATATACTTCTATATGTATTTCTTGTTTCTCTAGTCTTACATAAGCTTTTTATGAGAGGGGATTGGTTCATTCTTTATCTTTGTGCACCCAGTACTTAGCTTAGTTCCTGGTCACAGTAGGCACTTAATAAATGCTTATTGATTGACAGAATCCTTAATTTCTTTCCAAACTTAGCTCAAGTGCCATCTTCTCTACCTGAGGCCATTCCTGAACCTTCCTCCCACACCCACTCCACTGCCTGCCAAAATGTTAGTACCACCTTTCAAACAAAAATTCACTCATTAATTTGTATATATTTTCTGTCAAGATCTACACATTGCTTCCCCCAATAGAATATAAGCACTTTGAGTACTGTTTCATTTTTGTCTTTATATGCTCAGCTGTTCTATAATGGATTGGACTCAAAAGTCTCTTAAGAAATGTTTGTTGATTGACTCAGACCCCTGCCTGAGGCAGAGCAGTATAGGAAAATGAGACCTGTCTTTAAACCCTGGCTTCAATACTTAACAGTTGTACTGCCCTGAGCAAATTGTTTCATCTTTCAGAGCTTCACTTTCCACCTGTGTCAAAAGGACACAGCAATACAGGACTGACAATCACTCATGCTAGTACTTCCTGCCTTTGAGGCTGTTTTAAGGAGAGTACTTCATAAATCTGTAGCAGTGGGAGATGTGGTGATTATGATAATTTCACCAGATGGGCCCCGGGTCAATGACTTTCCGAAGGTGCTTCCAGCTCTTGAAGGTCAGCTTTCTTCAGGCAGTGGAGAAGCCAGGGACATCTGGAGCACCCTGAGAGACTAAGGAGGACGACCCACCAGCTCTAACTCCTCTACCCCTGCCTTGCAGGAAAGCAAATTAGCTTTCTATCGTTGTGCTGTGTTCCTGAAGTGGAAATTCCTCCACACACTCTTCAGTACACTGGCCTGGGAAGAAAGCCTCAGTGCCAGCCATTTTCTCTGGTCCTATCTGGTGAATGAGTCAGGGATGAGGCAAAAGGGAAAGAAAAACATTTTTTAATGATTTAGTTTCTATTTGGTATTGACTAAGAGAAGTCAGTCAATGAAAGAGATTTGCTATATAACAGACAAAATCAAACACAGTAACATCATGTTTGATAAACCCAAAGACCCCAACTATTGGGGCAAAGAAGAAGCATCTGACCAAAACACCTGGGAAAATTGGAAAGCAATCTGGCAGAAATTAGATTTAGATTCAGAAACCATTATTCATTTCACATATATAATATACACATACATAGATACATATATATTTTGTATATAGATAGATTATTCTATCATGTATGTGCATATATATTTATGTGTATATATAGATACATGTGTATATACAGGTATGTGTGTATGTAAATATCTAATAATGTGTATATGTGTGTGTATATATATATAGTATGTAAATAACTAGTAATGTGTATATGTGTGTGTGTATATATACATATACATACATACATATATATATATGCATATATATATATGGTTCCAAATGGATACATGACAGAAATAAAAGATCGTATCATAAACCAAGTAGAGGGACAAGGAAGGAAATATTTAATACATCTTTGGATAGGGGAAGAACATATAACTAAACAAGGGAAGGAGGAGACCACAGAAAATAAAATAGATAATTTTGATTGTGCAAAACTAAAAAAGTTTTTGCCCAAAGTTAATGTAGTTAAAAATTCCTTGGAAGGGGAGAGAGAAGGGCAATAGAAAATAAGAGGTTTTTAAAGGCTTAGAATGTCAAATGAAAGGGTTTGAACTTCATGGGGATACTGATCAAGAAACTCCTATTTGAGCAAAGGAGGCATATGACCAGGCCTAGGCAGAAAGGAAGAGCTTTCTGTGTTACCACATTGAAGAAATCCCATTAATTCCACAAAGACTGATTGCCAAACTCTGTCTTTGGTTCTGGGAGAGACACAAAAGAGACTCAAGCAAGCATCTCTACCCTGCTGGACCTTACAGCCTAGCAAGGGGTGTCAAACAGACAAGGACCCAAATATCAAGACAAAGAAATAGGAGAGAATAATAAAACAGGAAGAAGATGCTGGGGAGAAAGGGGTGGGGAAACAGGGGAAAGGCAACAGTTCAGAAAGGAGAGAGAATTTTTGAGCTGGAGATCTAGGAAGGCTTCAGGGAGGAATAGCTTTGCTTGAGCTACTCTAGAGTGGGCAGAACATAAACAGATAGAGATATACTAAGGAAAGTGTGGGTATCAGCATGAGCAATGTGGAAGCCAGGACACATGGAACAGATGAGTTTAACAACACAGCTTGGCCAAAGTGTAAGATATGTAGAGGAGAATAATAGGAAAATTGTGTAGGAGAAAGAGTGGTATATAGCAGGCAGTCAGGAGTCCTGGGTTTGTCCTATCTCTGCCACTAACTTTCCACTGGTCTGCCTTCTCTCTGGGCCTCAGTTTTTTCCATTTCAAAACAAATCTTCGTGATGTGTTTTGCTTTTACATCCCATTTCTAGATCACCTCCATTCCTCAAGAGGTATCTTAGTAAAAGTAATAATATAATGAGTGCATCTGAAAGTGCATGTGACATTCCACAGCTATAGAACTTTGTTTGAATATTTTTATTAATAAATTCTATCTCCTCTCCCACTTGCCCCCCCTTCCCCATTGGGGCAAAAAAAAGAAAAACAAATTCCATAGAATAAGGATGCACAGTTAAATCAAATTCTCAGTGACTACAGGCAAATATCTATATATTGATATCATATTTACACATATGCATGTATGATATGCATGTGAGATATTTGTGTATGTGTGTATTTACATGTATGTATGTGTATATGTGTGTGTATACATTTACAAATATTCATGTGTTTATGTGTATATATACACACAATATTTATATTCTACACTCTCAATCTTTTGCCTATACTCTCTTCCAGGAAGTGGATAGTGTATTTCATCAGCAGTCTTTTGGAATTATGGATGGTCATTGGATTGATCATAGTTCTTACAATTTTTAATTGTTTGTTGTTGTTATCTATATTGTTCTCCCAGTTCTGCTTGTCATGCTTCATCAGTTGAGAAAGTTCTATATCAATTATAAATTTATATGTATATGCATATAAATTTATAAATATAAGTTGTTTATTTTTAATATTGATGTTGTAACAAATTCTTCCAGTTCTAATTTCTTCAGTCTGCACCACTTCATTTAAGTCTTTCCATGTGTCTTTGAAATCATCTATTTCTTCATGCATTCCATCACATTCATATACCATACATCATTTATTCAATCTTTCCTAAATTGATAAACATCCCATCAGTTTCCTTTATTTTTGCCACGACAAAAAGAGTTGCTCAGTTTCTTCCACTGTAAACTGATGGCGCTTGGATCCATGGATGGATGGAATCCATTGCTTCCAACTCTTCTATTCTCTGCCATCATATACTGTCAACATATTTCACGTTCTAAGGTCCTTTCCAACTAGAGTAGTCTAGAATTCTCTGACTCTACACCTAGATCACTATTAGTGCAAATAATGAATCCCCTGAAGTAGTCACATCTATTCAAATTTGCATCATGTGAGGTTACTTAAAATATGGTTGCTGGTTGCAACCTAACGGAAATATGCAATGTGAATTTGAACACTGCCACTTATGGGGAGGGGGTGTCATTATTTGCACCAATAGCAGCTGAGCTGTGTTATTCGGTGGAAAAGATAGGCTGAGACCAGACTTATGAAACTAGAACAGATGACTTCTCGGGTTCCTTCCACCTCTTACTTTCTGTTCTAAGGTTCCTTCATGCCCTGCCACTTGATATTACATGATCTGAGGTCCCTTCCAACAGCAATAGTCTGGACCTGTGGCATGTTTCAAATAGAAATGGTCATTAATCCATACATACATAAGGATCTCTGCCTACATACTGACTATCAAAACTAAACGTTATCATTATCTCTGTTCTATTGTATTTTCTTCATTTTGTTCAACATTTCCCAATTAGCTTTGAATCTTGTTCAGACACACGTGGGAGTGCTGTATCCACAATGAGGCTGCACATGTGACAGCCCTGGTCCAGAATTCTATGAGTATTATTAAGGAGAAAAAGCTGACTGGGGCCAGAGCACAGAAAGAAAGACCATTGATTTCATTTAATTCAACAAAAGTTACTTGCTAAACCCTGGCACATTACTCTATAGAGTAAGAGGCTATTTCCAAGATGACATAGTTTGTGCTGTCTCAATTTAGGTATTAAATACTGAATAAGAAACGGAAAGAGCATTTGACTAGGACTTAGCAACCTCAGTTCAAATTCTGTCGATGCCAGTCCCTGGCTGTATGACCTTCAGTGAGTTTCTTCCCCTCTCCAAATCTCAGTCCCATCCTCTGTTAATTGATCTCCTGGGAGCTCCCTTCCAACTTTGACAGTCTCTGAATCTGCAAATCTATCACCTTCTTTACTTACCCACTCTGTCTTTCACACCCACACCTGCATTCTCAATATCTTTTTGTACAAAATAGTAAGTTGTAGAGCACATGTTTCCATGTTCTCAGTTCACACCCACGTTCCCTCTCCAAATTTTCCACTCAAAAGATGCAGCAATGGGGGTTGCTTTTTTTCCTGAACCAATTGAAAATGAAGGTGACTCGACATGTACTGAATCTTTGTCTCTCTAAGAGTTTCTAATTGCAAACAGGAAGGTTTCCCATCACTCAGGCAATGGTAGCAGTGCACTCTGCCCAGGCTCTAGTGTCTAAAAGACTTGTGCCTGCACAAATGAAAACCTTAGAGCCTCCTGTTCATACCACAGGTTCCACCAACCAAGCCTTTTCATAGTTCACTGAAATTTAAGCTTCAGATCAGATCCTTTGAACAGCAAGTAAACTTAGACACTAGAGGAAAGAATGTCTTGTACTGGATTAGGAAAGGTGGTTAACCTTTTTTATATCATGATCTCTTCTACACACACACACACACACACACACGCACGCACGCACGCACGCACACACACACACACACACACACACACTCCTCCAGCTCTTTGGCAGTCTGGTGAAGGCTATGGACTGTTTCTTGGAATAATGTTTTTAAATAATAAAGTACATAGGGTCACAAAGAAAATTATATTATGCAGAATATATTGAAAAATGCTGAAATACAGTTATCAAAATATTTTTCCAAAAACAGTTCACAGACCCTCTGTTAAGAATCCCTAGACGAGATATTCTCTGATGATATGAGTCTTACTAATAAGAAGGAGTTGCTTTTGCCAAAGTGGAAATTTTGGGAAATTTAGGGAGAAATAACTACACTATAGCACAAAGTGGCAACTGTGGTTAGGTGCAAAGTGGTTAGAAGACTGGACCTGAAGTCAGGAAGACCTAAGTTCAAATCAAACCTGAAAACATAGCCATGACCCTGAGCAAATCATCATTCCTCTCTGCCTCAGTTTCCTCATCTGTAAAATGTGGTTAATAGAAGTATATATCTTCTCCTGGGGTGGTTGTAAGAGTCAAAAGAGACAATATAACTAAAGCATTTTGCTCCTTAAAGTGCTACAGGAATATATGAATGCCAGTTATCATCACTGTCATCATCATCATCATCGCCATTTGAGATTTTATAATACAGTGGAGGAAAGCCAGGCACCTTTTATATTTTGGAAAAGCAGATGTAAAAGGGAAAACAGATTTCAGGGGAAAGATAAATAGAATTTTATGAACCAAGATTCTACAAAGGAGGGATAGATGATGCTCAGAAAGAAAAATGCGAGAAATAGAAAGAATTCCAATGAGAAGGCAAAACACAGAAGCTACAGAGATTGAAATGGACATGCATGTCCAATTTTACAGTTGGAGAAACTGAGCCAAAAAGTGGTTAAGTGGCTTTCCTAAGGTCACAGAGTTAGAACATGTCGGGGACTGAATTTGTACTCGGGTCTTCCTGACTCCAGGCCCAGAGCTCGATCCACTGTGCCAACTGGCTACCTGTAGTTCAAGAAACTGGGAATGGTTATCATGAAGAAGAGAAAAGAGTTAGAAGACACTGAGGGCTGTCTACCGATGAGAGACCAGACTTGCCCCTTGTGGCCCCTGAGGGAACAACCAGGAGCAGGGAGACAAGGTAGAAAAGACTCATTTAGCGTAAATGTCAGGGAAAGATCAGGAACAATTACAGCCATCCAAAAGCGGACTGGGCTTCCTCAAGAGGTGGTGTATTCCCCTTCAAGACGTGGGCAGAAGAATACACAGCAGGTATATTACAGTGAGAGTTCTTTGTCAGGTAGGGAATAACTTAGATGAGGTCCCTTCCAACGCTATAATTTTATGATTCTGTGGCCTGTGGTGAGATATTGTGTATATATGTATGGATGTATGGATGTATATATGTATGGATGTATATAATAGGAATATACATTTATATACCTATACATGTGTGCATATGCATTTATATACATTTACATATATTTATATACATACATGCTTGTGTGTTTGTAAATATATATATATATATATATATATATGTATATTTTTATTCCTGTGTCACCTTGGACCAGTCACTTGACCTCTCTTGGATTCCAAGGGGTGCTCTTTACTGAGCCTTCCAACTTCTAACTTGGACCTGCAAGAAGGAATATCCTGGTAAATGTTTAACAACCAGCTGTCCAGGAGAAAAACATGTACAGACATGCTTCTAAGTTAAATCTACATTAACATTTTCTCCTTTTTTCTTAAAAGTCTAGCCAATCAACAAAACAATAAACCAAGCCCTGATTTGTAGCTGCTTTCCAGGGTTTGAATACTCACACTGAAAAATTCACAGCAGTTCTTAAGAGTCCTTACAAGCTGACTCTAGTGCACCCTTGGTTGTAATTCTAATATCCAATGTTCTCTGTTCAAGCATTCTGTTTTCTTCTAGGTCCAACAGTTCCCATTCTACGTTCGAAGGGTTTATATTCCGACTTTCATATTCTTTCCTTCCTGCCCTTGCTTATTCAGTTTGTTTTCTCACTATTTGTGGTCTTTTTTTAAAAAAAATCAATGTTAAAAACTTGTTGCTCTGTTCATCCTCTGTACCTTTCTTGAAGTATAAATAAGTTAGATTAGTAGAAAAAGAGGCAAAATTTTTGAAGGGGTAGGGTCCCCTCAGTCCCTGTGCTCAGAAAACCCCACATCTCAAGAGATGATCCCTGGCCCTCTCTACCTTGTATTACAGTATTCTAAGTTCCTTGAGGGTCAAGGAATCTGGTCTTACTTCCTCCTTTCCCTCCCCAAAATCCAAGAGTACAGGACTGAGAATGCAGTAGGTGCTCAGTAAATGTCTGATGTCTGATTCCACAGTTAAGAGAGTGGAAAGGAGTACTGAATTTCAGAAGGCAGAGGTGTGAGTCCCCCTTCTGAAACTTCCTCTTTGTGCCATGACCATGTATAAGTTCATTTCACCTCACTTAAGCCCCAGTTGACACATCTGTCAACTGGAGTTCATAATTCTTGTACTATCTCACAGAGTTAATAGAAGGAAAGTGCTTTGCCAACTTTGAAACCCTATAGAGATGAAAGCTATTATTATCAATGTGCATTATAAATAAATGATTGAGAAAATGTGCAGTAAACACAATATACCTGGGGAGGCCAGGTTACGGGCTAAGGGCCCAGGGTCACGGGTCATGGTTGATCCCTCTTCCCGCTGAGGGATCCAAAGAGCAAAGATTACACAGTGGCCCTGGGACAGAAGACCCGTAACCCTTGGGGAAAGGGCAGCCAAGCCTATCAAATGAAGGGCCCCCATCGTCATCTCTCTGACACAGATGCAGGATCGTGAGGAACAATTTCAGGTCTACATCTCGCAGGCCCTCAAATATCTCCGCAGTCCCCAGGATGGCCTCAAAATTTCAACCACCTTGTTTTTAGATAAGGACGGGAATGCTGGAATATGCTGAGCCTTCTCTCTTCCCTTCTATCTTGTCTTCTTCTGTCCTGTTGATCTCCTTTGTCCCTTTCTTTCTCCTTTATTTTCTTCTCCAGCTCTTTTTTCCTCTTTTTCTCTCCTCATTTCTCTCTTCCTCCTCTCTCCTCCCTCTCTTCTGTCTCTCTCTTTCTCTCTCTGTCACACGCTCTCCTCTCCCCTCTTCATTACCCCCACCTTGACTAACATTTCTCCCCTTTTCTACTCTCTCTCCCTTTCAGTTTTCCTCCTCTCCTATTTGTCTGTCTCCTCTCTTCTGCTTTACTCGTCTCTTTCTCCTCTCCTCCTTTCTTTTTCTCCTCCCCTCTTCTTCCCTCAGCTTTCTCGTCCTGTCTCTCCCCCTTTTTGTGTCTCTCCTCTCTTCTATTCTACTCTCTCTTGCTTTCCTTTCCTCCATTCCTCCTTTGCCTTATTTCTCTCCTCCTCTCCTGTCTCTTGCCCTTCTCTTCTTCTCTATTCCTCTCTTGTCCTTTCCTTTACTCCTCTTCTCCCCTCCCCTCTCCCTTTCTTATAGCACAGCACCAGCTTTGGCAGAAAAGGAAATAGGATGTTAGTTTCTGAAACCCCAGCCACCTACCAAGCACCTAACCCCTCCAAATACCCATAAGGCCAACCCCGAAAAAACTTCCAATATCAACCTTTCTGCAACCCTCTCCTCACCCCACTCCTGACCACACCTTAACCTACCCTCATCTTTATCCTGATTTCACCCCTACCCTGAGAGGAGTGCCAAACACTCCCTGTGGCTGTGGTTCATATCTATTTTCACCAGTCTCCTTCCAGGGAAATGAGATCTCAATGAACCCTTTTCTTTCTTCGTCCATTCAGGCTACACCATCTGTTACTATCCTGATACTATCTTTGAGGGTGCAAGTGATTCTGACTTCGCCTTGTCCTATTACAATAAGTTTCAAATTGGGATCAGCCCCTTCCTTTCCTGAATGCCCACTCAATCACCAGCCCATTCCATCTTCCTCTCCCTCCTTCTCTCCTTCTAGCAGCTTAGCTTCCACTAGCCCTGGGGATCTAAAACTGTGGATCATAAAAAGTTAGAGCTGGCAGTGCCTTAGTGACCACTTCGTCTAGCTTCCTTCATTTTACAGAGGAAGAAACTGAGACTCAGAAAAGGAAATCAGGCCAGGATTAGACTCCTGTTCCACACTAGCTCTGAGGTTTCACTTCATTACAAACTGAGCTTTCAGGAGAGGACCTCAGCAGCAAAGGACATAAGGGGAGGAACAGTTGTACACAACCCAAGGCTGATGGGAGGAAGGTGACAGAGAAGATAGGCAGGACCAGAAGAAGCCAGTCCAAAAAATAATTCATACAAAGGATCTCAAGGCCATTCATGGAGACCATTCTCTCCTCCCCATCACTTTATTCTCGCTTCTGCCAGGGCCTAGACCTCTGCAATCAGAAAAGCTTTTTTCTTGTTGTTGTTGCCTACAAATATATCTAAGTCTCCTCAGTTTCTATCCTCTCTAAACCCAAATCCTTCCACTTGACCATGACATTCCCTCAAGTTATTAACATACATCTTTTCCCTTCACAGATAAAATTGTTGAAAAAGTTTGTCCTTCTTTCTCATCTTCTATTCATATGCCAAACCACCTGGCTTTGCCACTCATAGGTTGTGCAACTTTGGATGAGGCACCATGACCCTCTTGAATCTCCCCTACTCATCTATTTATACAGATTATACTCTCTTCCCTAAGTACTTCAGAGGGATGGATGTTCTGCTAAACTAAGAGTGGACACGATCTGAAAGGTATAAAGCAACTCTGCCTGAGTCCTAGGCATGACTCTGGCACTAAATCTCTCGAGGTGACCTTGGGAAAATGTGTTTCTCCTCTCTAAGTCTTAATTTCTTTCTCTGTAAAACGATGCATTGAAACTAGACGACTAATAAGGAATAGCTTTAATATTCTTCATTCTGTACTCTACAGTTCCTTCCAGTTCTAACAGTCTATATTCTAATAGCCTTAAGTTCTAAGGTCTGGGCTATCACTTGTGTTCTATGTCCTAACATCCTGTGTTCTAAGGTCCCTGCCAGCTCAAACATTCTGTGTTCTCACTTTCTAAGTTCTAAGGTTTCTTTCATCTCTGGTGTTCTATGTTCCACCATCCTCTGTTCTAAGGTCCCTGCCAGCTCCAACATTCTCTGTTCTTACTTTCTAAGTTCTAAGGTCTCTTTCATCCCTAGTGTTCTATGTCTTAAAATCTTCTATTTTACAGTCCCTGAGAGCACAAACATTGTGTTCTAATTCTCTAAGTTCTATCTCTCTAGTGCTCTATGTTCTAATATTCTGTTCTAAAGTCCCTGCTGACCAGAACATTCTGTGTTTTTTCTAAGTTCTAAGGTATCTTCTCTACTGTTCTATGTTCTGACTTTCTAAGTTCTAAGACTTCTTCTGTCTCTGTGTTCTTTCTAAGTTCTAACATCCTGTGTTCTAAGGGCCGCAGTAGCTCAAATAGTCTATGTTCTGACATTCTATGTTCTAAGGTCTTTTCCAGTTCTTAATGTTCTGAATTTAAAGTTGAAACACCTGGGTTCAAATCTTGGGTCCATTACCTGCTTAGCTGTGTGACTGTTGCTTAGTTATTTTACCAGTTTTCTCATCCATAAAATTAGAATAATTGTGCATTGATCACCTCAGGAGATAGTTGTGAGGGCAGTATTTTATGTACCTTTAAAGTACCATGGAAACATGAGCTCTATATCTGTATAATTCACTTCAATTCAACAAATATTTGTTAAACACGTCCTAATTGTGCTGAACTGGTAAAATGGGAAAAGTAACACTTGTACTGGCTACCCCCTTGCCTTGTGAGAAAAATGCTATGTAAGGAAGGCCCTAAAGCTCTATAGGCTTACAAATTCAACGGTGACCTCTTGCAGCTCTAACATTCTGTGACTGAATTAAGGCCTTAGCCGAATTGTAAAGGATGACACTATTCTCTTTTCCTTTCCCTCCTGCCCTTTGACCCTGCTTCAGCCTACCGATGGCTCTGAGACTGAGCCTACTGTCTTGCCTAAAATGGGCGGGAGGGTGGGAGGGAGATATGCGTGTGTATACACACACACGCATGCATGCATCTATATGCGTGTATATACACATATACACATGTGTGTGTATGTGTGTGTGTGTGTGTGTACACATATGGGTTGGACTTGGGTGGGGAGGGAAGGGACAGGGGCTTTTTTTCTTTCTTTGAATGCCAGTTGCATTCCACCCTCACCCTTGCCCCAGGGAGCAAGAGACTACAGATCCAGGGCCCAGCATCATGGAAATGGCTTGGGTGGGTCCCTGGGTAAAGGCAAAGGCAGGACAACTCTCATTGGGCTTTCCTCTCTTTGAGATCTGGAAAAACTAAAGCAAGATCCGGATCAGACCATTGAGGACTTCGCCACCATGTACTTCAACCACCTCGATGAAATATCCAAAAGGATGAATTGATCTCATACCTTGCGTATCCCATAAGATGCTCCTCCTGCCTCTGTAAGTTAGGTCTCCCAATATGTTACATCTCTCAAAATGTTGGGTCTCTCAATATGTTCAGACTCCCAATCTGTTATGTCTCTTAATATGTTAGGTCTCCCGCGATGTTAGGTCTCCCCTATGTTAGGTCTGCTGATACGTTAGGTGTCCCCTATGTTATGTCTCCCGATATGTTAGGTCTCCCAATATGTTAGGTCTGCCAATATGTTAGGTCTCCCAATCCTTAGTCCCCAATTGTTTTTGTTTAATTCCTTGCCTTTTTTTATTTAAAAGGAAAAACTAGGCTCAAGGGAACCTCTGACCTCTCCTCTACCACTCTATTTCTCTTTCCGTCCCAATGCTTCTTTCCCTCCTAAGAAGCTTTCCAAACTCTTGGGTTCCCCGTTGAAATCATCAACCTGCCTCTGGGCCATCACAATCCCCAGTGCACAGACTTGTCCCCCAAGGAGCATCTATTTCGAGGCACAGAAAGAGACATAGGATATAGAAAAATAGAAAAATGAAAAGTTCTATGAGGAGGAGGAGGGTATAAACTGAGAGAGGCAAAAGTTTCATGTTATAAGTGGCACCCAAATTGAACCTTAAAAAAAAGATGGAAAATTGTAAAAAGCTAAAAATTTTCCAGCAATTCCTGGTTTTGATTGTGAATCCCTGTTCTTGAACCATATTCTAGGGCATGTGGCCTCAATATATGTATTAAAATATGTTTGTTAATATCTATAAATTAAACATGTTCCTTGTTTTCAAAGCCCAGTTTATTTTAATATTTAATTTTAATTACCATCGTTATGAAAAAGATACTTAAATCCAAATAGGAAAAAAAAAAGGTGTGTCATTGGTTTCACTTACTAAATCATGAGACTCATTTTTTAATCTATCGCATCAATTACCCAAGAGATCACTGTTGAAATATGACCAGCAAATTTCCAACTTTTCCGATGTCAATCAGTTATTCTTTCGAACTAATTGGAAAGTGTTATATCTTTATATGGTCAACAAATGGGTTCAGAACTCGCTGAAAATCTTCATTTGGAAGAAAAATGGACTAGAAAATTCCATTTCCAAGTTGTTCTTTTTGTTATGTATCCAAATAGACTTCATATGTAACACTTCATTTTTGGCAACAAAATCACATTAAAATAGAAATATTTCTAAAAATCTATTCTTAAAATGTTCTTTCCCTTAGCATGGGCTTCTTTCAAAAATCAGCTGCTTTCTTATTCATTGTTAAAATATCACAATTGTCTGATTTACAAAGATATGTAGAGAACTAACACAAATGTAGAAGACCAAAAGTGAGTCCTCAATGAATAAGTGGTCAAAAGTTATGAGCCAAAAATTTTGGATAGAATTTCAAACTATAAATGATATGTGAAAATATTCAAAATAAAAGAAACAAAGAAAAACAACTCTGGTTCCTCACAAAGCTCTTAAGTGAACAAGTGGTATTAAATAAGAGAGACTGATATTCAAAGAGGGGAGAGAGACATCACAATAGTCAGTAGAATGAGGAAGATGTGAAAAATGTTGTGGATATTGAATAGACATAGATGCCCAGGTGAAAGTGATCACTCCATTCTTAAACCTTTCGTAGCACTTTGTCTGCATCTATTTTTTGATACTCTCACTCTCACTTCCATTGGATGTAGTTATTCATTCATCTTGTATATCCGAACCCCAGGCATTTCTCCATGCTCTGTCTCAGACCCTGCTAGATGGCAACACCACATGGAAAGATGGATAGATGGATAGATGGATGGATAGATGGATGGAGGGAGGGAGGGATGGATAGATAGATGATTAGATTGATAAATAAAAAGATAGACGTAGATACACGTAGATACACACACACACACACACACACACACACATACACACTAGGTGGTGCAGTGGATAGAGCACCAGGGCATGAGTCAGGAGGACCTGAGTTCAAATTCCACCTCAGACACTTGACACTCACTAGCTGTGTGACCTTCCACAAGTCACTTAACCTCAATTGCCTCATCCTGAGTCATCTAAAGGCATCAATATCTGATCTCTGGAATGAGGTGACTCTGGAGGAGAAATGAGGCTGGTGACCTACACAGCCCTCATTCCCTCAAAATAAACTCAAGTGAAGTCATGTCATTATTTCTCTGATGCCATGGTCTTCTTTGGCAACGAATGATAAACACAACACATATATGTGTAATATATACATACACACATATGTATAGGTACACACCTATATACATATAGGAGTATATTATATAAGTATATAAATACATATATGCATATATATGGCATGTTGTTCTATGAAAAATGGACCTAATAATTATTTACCCCACCTCTATCAATAGTGCTCCTATTTGTGTTGTCAGAAAGATTGTTAGATAGGAAACTCCCACCCCTTTTTCCTAATCTAAAGGAGAGTGGAGACTTCAGGACAGGGAGAAAAACACAGCTGGAATACACTGGGATCTGGATGCCAGAGGATAGGGAATTCAAGGTTTTTGGTCACAAGCGCCTTCAAAACCTATACTGTAGGTGCTACTACCTACTTATACATAGACTACTGAACTAGCAGTGACATGGAATTTATCCCAATTACCTGTATTTTCATTTGTCAAATTAGCTTCAGAGAGTAAGAATGATTTCCCAAGTCTGTACAGGTAATAGGTGGAGCAGATCCTGGAATAATGAAATCATTAAATGTACCCTTACATAACAGTGATAATAGAAAGAAGATGGAGGAGAATAACCCTTACACGTAATTGGGCGGTTCCTCACAAAGCTCAAAATATAATAGGGAGATTCTGTGTGGCTCAATGTACCCAAGATTCCCTTAGAACTTAAAGGCCGTCACTGTGACCTCATCAGCATTGTCATAGCAATCAGACTTAAACAAAAGGGGAAGAGCTTCGCAGTCAAATGAATCTGTCTTTATAAGTCTTGTGTTAACATAATACATCTTTGGCTGTTCAACCCAATACACTGACATTCGCAACGTCTTCTAATCTATCCTCCTCGGCTTTGACAAGAAGGCATCCCAAAGAGAGTGGCACTATCTTTTCACTCTTGCTGCAAGGACACAGTCCGCCTTGCTTCTGCATGTCTGTAATGTGATTTCAAAAGGGGTTCAGATTCGTCCAATTATGTATGATTAAGGAAATTTATGGTTCAGATTCGCACCTACAATAAGACACATTTGAGAAGAAGAAGCTGGATATTTTATTGATTTACAGAAAAGGCAAATGCATGAACAGTTTAGAGCTACAGCAGAAGTAATTAATATAGCCTAGTACTAATATAATTATAGCAATATTAATATAGATATAAGAGGAAATAGAAAAACATCACCAATTTGAGAAGCACCAACACCTGAATTACATCAGCTGGGGAATCCCGGGATACAGCATTCAGGGTCTGAATTGAGAGCAAAGAGGTCCCAGGCAGAGCGTCCTCTCCATGGGTGAGATTCTGAGGACTTGCACTAAGCGAGGGGAGTTTATAGGGACCTAGACAAAGAAGGCTTTTTGCCAACGGCTCCACACACTGTTCCAAGCTGGTCAGGCACATGGCCATGGGAATGCAGGTGTTTGTTCATCAAGGACATATCATACGGGGGCCACAAGATATAAGTTAATTAATCATATACTGGGAGGACTAGCCAGATCCTCCAAGTATTATCTATGTGTTCCAGGAGTGGCTAGTTCCCAAAACATTAAGGCATGGCCAACTCGCACATGTTATGTTCCTTGAGAGGTCACCAAAACGACAGAGTGAACTTACTTTATTCAAGGGATATGAAATATTCCTTCAATGTCTGACGAAAACAGGTAAATCTTCCTCTGCTTCTCCATGATGCTTCTCCATCAACTGATAACATTCCCTCCCCTCACTCCCTACTATTGACAACCAAAAAAAAAACTTGGTGGACCCTAGAAGATTGTGAAGGGGTGCATATATCAATGTCTGTAGTGCCCCAGCCTCTTCTGATTTCTAGAACTTCTTCCAACAACCTTCTAACTCATTCTCCCTAGTGTATCACCCTAGTGTATTCAAACTAGTCTATGAAAAGAATATTCCTAGAGAAATTTACTATCAGAGTAAAACAATGTCTGAAGTGACAAGTCCATGGGATTATAGGACATAGGATTGCACTAGGCCCATGGCAGAGGAAACCAAGGCATACCACAGTGGCTGAAGAGCACCTCGATGTCTTCGACCCAAGAAGACTTGTTTTCAAGTCTCACTTTCATCAGACATGACTTTGAGCTGGGAAAATAATTTAACCCTTTTTGCCTCAGTTTTCTAATCTGTAAAATGAACAGGAGAAGGAAATGACCACCCACTCAAGTATCTTTACCAAGAAATCCCTAAGTGGGATCACACAGAGTTGGACATATCTGAAATGAATGAACAACAGGTTCGAAAGAAAAGAATACTGAGCACTGTTTTAGACAAAAGCTAACATTTATACTTACCACTTTAAGGCTTCTAAAACACTTTACATATTGTGACTTGATCTCGAAAAAAACCACCTGGTAAGTGAGGTAGGGGTTATTATCATTCCCCTTTTGCACAAGCAGAATCTGAGCCTGAGAGGTGGAGTGACACTGCTTTTGTAAAATTTGGGTTGTACTGACTTCAAGTTCATTATTCAGATATGATACCACCTAGCTGGGACATGTAGAGTTTGAGATACCTACTGAAAATTCAAATGTCCAATTAGTCTACGTGTTGCAATTACAGGATGACCAAGAAAATATTAAAACCCTAGGGAAAGTTATTTGGGCTGCTATATTGGGAGTGGGGAGTCTTATCTCCCCTCCCAGGAAGGGAGAGCATAAAGATGGACATCTGAGAGCCATGTCATGAAAACTCAATGAAGAAAAAAGGGTATGAGTATCTGAGGATTCAAAGAGGCGAGAGAGACACTGAAAGAGTCAATGGAATTAGGAAGTAAGACATGAAAAATATTGTGGAAATTGAAGAGACATAGATGTCCAACTGAAAGTGATCACTCCATTCTCAAATGTTTCCTAGTATTTTGTAGGGATATCTTTTGACTACTATCACTCTCATTTCTATTTCACCTAGTTATTCATTCGTGATGACCTCCTATCTCAGGTCATTTGTCCTTGTTGTGTCTCAGACCATGCTAGATGGTTACACCACATGGATAGATGAATGGATGGATGGATAGATAGATGAATGCATTGATAGATAATTAGATGGATAAATAAAAATATATACACATACACACAGACATGGGGCATCTAGGTGGTGCAGTGGATAGAGCACCATTGCAGGAGTCGGGAGGACCTGAGTTTAAATCTCACTTCAGACACTTGACACTCATTAGCTATGTCACCTTGGGCAAAGTCACTTAACCCCAATTGCCTCATCCTGGGTCATCTCCAGTCATCCTGATGAATATCTGGTCATTGGATTCAGACCTCTCTGGAGGAGAAGTGAGGATGGTGACTTGCACAGCTCTCCCTCACTCAAAACAAAATCACGTTGAAGTCATGTCATTATTTAACTGATGGCATCATCTTTCTCGGCAACGAAGGATAAACACAAACATATATAATACATATATACATACCTAAATATTTACAGATATATACATATATGTGTCAATGATAGAAGTATATATTTATATATATGGCATGTCAATCTATGAAAAGTTCACCTAACTTATACTTCTTTCTCCCACAATCATCAATAGTACTGCTATTTGTGTTGTTAGAAAAATTGTGCAATAGGAAGTTCCAACATCTTTTTACTAACCTAAAGGAGAGGAGAAACTTCAGGACAGGGAGAAAAAGACAGCTAGAACACGCTGTGGTCTGGATGCCAGAGGATAGGAAGTTCAAAGTTTTTGGTCACAGGGCACTTCCAATCCTATACTGCAGTTGCTACTACCTACTTATTCGTAGACTACTGAACTAGAGGTGACATGGAAGTTATCTAAATCTCCTGTAGTTTACTTAGTCAAATTAGGTTCAGAGAGTAAGAATGATGTACTCAAGGCCATACAGGTGACAGGTTGAGCTGAACCTGGTGTAATGAAGTCACTACCTGCACCCTTACATAAAAGTAATGATAGAAAGGGGGTGAAGGAGAATAACCCTTACCCATAACGGTGTGGTTCCTCACACAGCCCAAATCATAGTAGGGAGATACTATTTGTCTCAATGTACCCAAGATGCCCTTTGACCTGAAAAGTCATCTTTGTCACCTCATTAATGTTGTCATAGCAACCAGACTCGGGGAGGGGGGGGGGAAGGCAAGGAGAGCTTCGCAGTGAGTTGAATCTGTCTTTATAACTCTTAAGTTAACAAGGGTTATTAAATAGGACAGGCTTAACTGTTCGACCCCATACACAGACATTCATGATTTCTTCTAATATAACTTCTTCAGCATTGGCAAGTAGGCATCCTACAGAGAGTAACATTCTCTTTGGAGAATGCCAGGACACAGGCCCCCTCCATCAGCATGTCTGATGAAAAGAAGCAAATCTTCTTCTGATTGGTATACTTCTCCTCTAACTGATATCATTCCCTCCCCTCACTCCCTACTATTGAGGATCAAAGAAAAACATGGTTGATCCTACACGATTGTGAAGGGTGGCACATATCAATGTCTGTAGTGCCCTTCTAATTGATTCTCCATCACCCTAGACTATCCAAATACTCTATGAAAAGAATGTTCCTGCACAAATTTATTAGCTATCAGTGGAAAACAAAAGTCTGAACTGACAAGTTCATGTGATCATTGGACTTAGGACTGGATTAGGCTCATAGCAGAGAAAACCACAGCATATCATAGTGGCTGAAGAGCCCTTAGATGTCTAGGACTCAAGAAGATTTGTTTTCAAGTCTCACTTTCAACAGACACGACTTTGACCTGGGCAAATCATTTACCTCTATTTACCTCAGTTTCCTCATCTGTAAAATGAAAAGGAAATGGAAATGGCCACCCCCTCCAGGATCTTTACCAAGAAAACCCTAAGTGGGATCACAAAGAGTTGGATACATCAGAAATGAATGAAAACAAGAGGTTTGAAAGTAAAGATTAATGAGCACTGTTTTAACCAATAGACAGCATTTATATTTAGCACTTTAAGGCTTATAAAAGACTTCACATGTTGTGCCTGGATCTCGACAAAACAGCCCTGCAATGGAGGTAGTGGTTTTTATTATCCTCCTTTTACAGAGGGGAAAATTGAGGCGGAGAGGTGGAGTGACATTGTTTCTCTGGAATTCGAGTTCTATTGACTTCAAGTTCGTTATTCAGATATGATACCACCTCACTGGGACATGATGAGTTGGAGATACCTATGGAAAATGCAAGTGTGCAATCAGTCTACTTGCTGTTGTTACAAGATGACCAAGAAAACCCTAGGGAAAGTTACTTGGGCTGCTATATTGGGAGTGGGGCCTGTTGTCTCCCCTCCCAGGAAGGGAGAGGATAAAGTCTGACATCTGAGAGCAATGTCATGAAAAGTCAATGAAGAAAGATGGCTTATGAGTATCTGAGTATTCAAAGAGAGGAAAGAGACACCAAAGTAGTCAACAGAATCAAGAAGTAAGATATGAAAAATGTTGTGGATATTGAATACACATACATGCCCAGCTGAAATGAATCGTTCCATTCTCAAATGTTTTCCAGTATTTTGGTCAGATCTCTTTTTCTCTACTATCACGCTCACTTCTGTTGGACTTAGTCATTCATGTTGTATCTCCATGTCTCAGGCCCTCCTAGATGGCTACACCACATGGATAGATGGATAGATGGAAGGATGGATGGATAGACAGAGAGATAGATGATCCCTACACACATACGTGGGGCAGTTGGTGGTGCAGGGCACAGAGCATCAGGACACGAGTGAGGAAGACCTGAGTTCAAATCTCTCCACAGACACTTGACACTAACTAGCTGTGTGACCTTGGGCAAGTCACTTAACCCTGATTGCCTCATCCTGGGTCATCTCCAGTCATCCTGATGAATATCTGATCACTGGGTTCAGATGGCTCTGGAAGAGATGTGAGGCTGGCTGCACAGCCCGCACTCACTCAAAACAAACTCGTGAGGTCATGTCATTATTTCTCTGATGGCATGGGCTTCTTCAGAAACAAAGTTTAAAAAATACGTATAGAATACATATATACACACATATTTATAGATACACACATATACAAAAAGGTGTATATTATATAAGTATAAATGTATGTATATATGTATGTACAAGGTATGTTGGTCTAGGAAAAATTCACCTAATTTGTATTTATTTCCCCCACCCCACATCAGTAGTACTCCTATTTGTGTTGTCAGAAAGATTTTTGGATAGAAAGTTCCCACCTTTTTTTCCTAATCTAAAGGAGAGTGGAAATGTCAGGACAAGGAGAAAAAGACAGTTATAGCAGGTATATCTCCACATGGATAAATGTGATAGATGGAAGGATGGATGGATGGTTGGATGGATGGAAGGATAGATAGCTAGATACATTCAAGGATAGATAGATAGATAGATAGATAGATAGATAGATAGATAGATAGATAGATAGATAGATAGATAGATAGACAGAAAGATAGATAGATACATAGATAGATACATAGATACATAGATGATTAGATGGATAAATAAAAAGATAGATGTAGATATATACCTACACACATACATGGGGCAACTAGGTGGTGAACTGGATAGAGCACCAGGGCAGGAGTCAGGAGGAGATGAGTTCAAATCTCACCTCAGGCACTTGACTATCACTAGCTGTGTGACATTGGACAAGTCACATAACCCCAATTCCCTCATCCTGGGTCACCTCCAGTCATCCTGATGAACATCTGATCACAGTCTTCAGATGGCTCTGGAGGAGAACTCAGACTGGTGACCTGCACAGTCTACCCTCACTCAAAGCAAACTCAAGTGAAGTCATGTCATTCTTTCTCTGAAGCCATTGTCTTCCTTGGCAACTAAGGATAAACACACACATTTACATATATAAAACATATATACACTCATATATACAGATACACATATATATTCAAATACGTGTATATTATGTAATTATGTGAGTATGGATAGGTGTGTGTGTGTATGTATATATATATTATGTAGGTCTATGAAAAATTAACCTACCTTATATTTATTTCCCCCACCCCCATCAAGAGTACTCCTATTTATGTTGTCAGAAAGATTTATGGATAGGAAGCTCCCACCTCTTTTTCCTAATCTAAAGGAAAGGGGAAACTTCAGGACAGGGAGAAAAAGTCCTCAAGAATGTGCTGCGGTCTGGGTGAAAGAGTATAGGGAGTTCAAGGCTTTTGGTCATAAGGGGCTTCAAATCCTATAATGCAAGTGCTACTACCTACTTATTCATAGACTAGTGAAGTAGAAGTGACAGAATTTATTTAAATCACCTGTATTTTCATTTATCCAATTAAATTTAGAGAGTAAAAATGATTTGCCCAAGGCTGTATAGGTGATACATTGAGCAGAACTTGGTGTAAAGAAGTCACTATATGCACCTTCACAGAACAGTAATAATGGAAAGAAAGTGGAGGAGGATGACCATTACACATAATAGGGTGGTTCCTCACACAGCACAAATCATAGTAGGAAGATACTATGTGGCTCAATGTACCCGAGATTCCTTTGACCTGAAAAGTCTGTGTTGCCCCCACATTAGTGTGGTCGTAGCAACCAGACTTGGAATAAAAAATGAGAAGAGCTTCTCAGCCAACTGAATCTGTTTTTCTACCTCTTCAATGAACAACTATTATTAAATAAGGCAGGTATGTTCGACCCCATACAATGACATTCGCGATGTCTTTTCATATGTCCTCGTCGACTTTGGCAAGAAGGTATCCCAAGGAGAGTTCCATTCTCTTTTGACTCCTGCTGTGAGGACACAGACTTCACTCCATCAGCATGTCTGATGAAAACAGCTATATGGGAGGTGCGCAAACAGGCTGGCAATTGTGTCATCTCAGGAGAGAACACTGGTAGTCACCAGGATGAGCTCCTTGAGGTTAGGGATGTTTTTAAACATTCAGTTGCTGACAAGGCACTTGATAAGGGCTTATTCCTCTTATTAGATAAGAATCGCGGGTACTGGACCTGTGATCTTAGGGATAATGGAAATTCTTGGGTGAGGAAACTCCCTCTACCAAAACTTAGAGAGGTGACCAGAGGAGAGAGAGATTTAAGAGACTTACGCAGTGGGACTGAAACCCATGTCCATCCTGTCTTCCAGACCAGCCCTGTGTCCACTAAATCTCGCTGCTTTCTTACTTAATACGAATTGGATGAATTGAATTGAGGGACCTTGAACCGGCTTGATGAGCTCAGGCAAAAGGAAATGGGAATATTTCGTTTGGAGACTTCTAAACATGGCCAGCTCACTGTTTTCAGGCATTTGAAGGACTGTCATATGGAAGAGGGATTCCATTCATTCTGTTGGGCCCCAGAGACAACTGGCAGAGAGGTAGATTTTGGTTTTATGCTGGAAGTACTTCCCAATGATCATCGCTGTCCAAAAGACCGAGTCCTAGAAGAGTCATGAGGTCCTTGGCAGAAGCTAGACAACCACATGTCAGGGATGTTTCAGACTAAAAAGGGGACTTAATCCCTTTTTGGAAAGTACCTTCTAGGTTGGAGATTCCTCTCCATGATTCCTCTACTGTTAATCCCCTATGCGTGTCTATATCTTGACACGGATTGCATATCCTTAGCATGCAGAGAATGACCTCAACTTAGTAGGACCTTAGGCAAATGTTTTTTTCGCTTAAGTTGAACTGAATTTATAAGAGCTTTTTTTGTAAGGACCTAAAGGGATCCTGACTCATCGATTAGGAGTTAGAAGCGAGATTGGAAACTGAGAACCAGAGAATGAAAATGTCCTATTCAGGGTCACAGAAGTGATTAAGAACTAAGCTTGCAGTCTAGCTGAGTTCCCTCTGGATTCAAATCGAGTGCTCCTTTACTCCTCAGAGCTAAGAAAGAGAGTTGGAAATTGAATTTCAGAGCACAGGTATTTTCAAACCTTAAAGTACTACATAAACATTATTATTATTATCTGCTTGGTGTCCTTCCTGCTTATTGGTCTGGTTTACTCCCATCTGTAATCAGAGAAGTAGTCATGCGCACCAGAACTAATAAGTACAGACTATTACAATGAATTTCAGAGGAGAGGTATTTTCTTATAAAGTAATTTTAATTTAAAGAAAATGAAGAAAACCTGAGCACAGTTGGTGCAAGGAGGAGGGGGAGAAGGATTAAATCTAGGCAGCTAGGTGGCATAGTGAATAACCCTCAGGACCTAGAGTTCAGAAGAACTGAGTTCCAATCTAGCTTCAGACATCCATACAAGCTTTACGATCCTAGACAAATCACTGAACCTTTCCATGCCTCAAGTTTCCTCAAGTGTAAAAGAAAGTCAAATGGGATAAAGGAGAGATGTTGACCCAGACACCTGGGGCCAAAGACTAGGACTACCTATATGAAACCTAAACCTTAAGCTTAGAGAAATCCAAGGCCTCAGAATAGAAGATTTACCTCTGTCCTGTTGAGGTTCCGGAGCAGCAACTTGGTCGACTCTAAACTCTGGCAATGAGTCCATCCCAGAGTCACAAGTAATGGACCTCAGTCTTCTCAAGGCCTGAATTCTCTCTCCAGCAAGCCACTCAGACTTGAAAAGTCTACTTCCTTCAAGAGCGTTAGTGCTGTCACCTGCAGGCAAGAAGAGAGTTATGAGAGGCTGAAAAACCCAAAAAGGGAGGATTTGAAGTGGAAGAGGGGAGACTAGTCCCCTAGTCAGGAAGATGGAAGATGAATGAGTAATACAGATTATAGGAAGAGAATGAAAAAGATAGCTATGTACTTAGAGCTAAGTAACAGACTTGAGGTTCTTCCTGAAGAGAAGGAAGCTCCGAAGAGGAGGTACCTGCTTGTTCTCCAAGAAATCACAGCAGAACGACCAAAGTCATCAGGGGAGAAGTTCCCCAAAAAGAGTCAGAAGAAGAAAGGAAGAGTAGGACGGTGACTGATGATTCCGTTTACGGACACCGAGGCAGGTGTACCTTATTTTTAAAAAAAGAGGACAGGTAAAGGAGAGGATGAATGGGATACAGAAGCACTGTATAATAATAAGTTATTCTTCCTTGAGGAAATCCAGGAATGTGAGTAGGTAAGAATAGTAAAGAACATTTAGATAAAGATGAATGGAGGAAGAAATCCAAGCAATTTTGTATGCCACATTCCACCTGAACAGAAAGAAATATGTGGGCGGGGCCAAGATGTAGAGTAGAAAGACACACAAATGCTGGCTCTCCCCACACAACCCATAAAATACCTGTAGAGAGGGTTTCTCTAGAAATTTCGGAGAACCAGAAGTGGAGAATAACAGAGGGGAGATTTCCAGCCTAGGGTGACCACTGGAAAAGTCTTTTGCACCAGACATGCAGTGGAGCCCGGCTCAGCCTTGGCTGAGCACGCAGCTCGAGAACAGCCCTCCGGGGCAGAATTTCCAGTGACAGTAGCAGCGCTTCACAGATCCCTCAACCCACAGGCATGAAATGTCAGTGACAGGGTTTTTTCAGCTGGCCAGGAAGGGAGAAAGGCCTTTCCATAGCTCCAGCCTTAGGCAGTGGCCTCAGAGGCCACATTGGGCTGGTGGCAGCAGTTCACACAGCAGTCCCTACAGCAGCCCGCATCCATTGTTGGATCGTAAAAACCCTGGGGCACTGACCAGCTAAATCTTAACTCAGCCCTGTGTGGAAGCCCTGAGGGAGCTGATCTTTATCTCATACTGAATGGCAGCCCTGCCCATGCAGCTTATCTGAATCTCAGCCCCCAGTGCTGGCCTGGCGGAACTGGAGGCCAGGTGGCTGTGGAGGAGAAACTGCTAAGATTCTGGGCACAAAAATCTCTAACTGCTCCCAGACCAGGGTACATGCTTGATTGTGCACCTTGGAGGAACTGAGATCTTACAGATCCCCAGAATATACCCTATTGTTGACAAAGGACCCAAAAAAATGCCCAAAAAAGGGAAAAAAATTAAGACTATGGAAGGTTACTTTCTTGGTGAACAGATACCTTCTCCCATCCTTTCAGATGAGGAAGAACAATGCTTACCATCAGAGAAAGACATAAAAGTCAAGGCTTCTGTATCCCAAACATCCAAAATAAATATTCAATGGGCTCAGGTCATGGAAGAGCTCAAAAAGGATTTGAAAATCAAGAAAGACAGGTGGAGGAAAAATTGGGAAGAGAAATGAAAGAGATGCAAGAAAAGCATGAAAAGCAGGTCAACACCTTGCTAAAGAAGACCAAAAAATGCTGAAGAAAATAATACCTTAAAAAATAGGCTAACTCAATTGGCAAAAGAGGGTCAAAAAGCCAATGAGGAGAAGAATACTTTAAAAAGCAGAATTAGCCAAATGGAAAAGGAGGTTCACTGAAGAAAAGAGTTCTTTAAAAATTAGATTGGAACAGATGGAGGCTAATGAATTTATGAGAAACCAAGAAATCACAAAACAAAACCAAAAGAATGAAAAAATGGAAGATAATGTGAAATATCTCATTGGAGAAACAACTGGCCTGGGAAATAGATCCAGGAGAGACAATTTAAAAATTATGGGACTATGTGAAAGCCATGATCAAAAAAAGAGCCTAGACATCATCTTTCATGAAATTATCAAAGAAAACTGCCCTGATATTCTAAAACCAGGGGTCAAAATAAATATTGAAAGAATCTACCGATCCCCTCCTGAAAGAGATCCAAAAAAAGAAACTCTTAGGAACATTGTGGCCAAATTCCAGAGCGCCCAGGTTAAGGAAAAAACATTGCAAGCAGCTAGAAACAAAAAATTCAAGTATTGTGGAAATGCAATCAGAATAACACAAGATCTAGCAACTTCTACATTAAGGGATCAAAGGGCATGGAATATGATATTCCAGAAGTCAAAGGAACTAGGACTAAAAGCAAGAATCACTTACCCAGAAAAACTGAGTATAATACTTCAGGGGAAAAAATGGTCTTTCAATGAAATAGAGGACTTTCAAGCATTCTTGATGAAAAGACTAGAGCTGAAAAGAAAATTTGATCTTCAAATACAAGAATTAAGAGAAGCATGAGAAGGTAAACAGCAAAGAGAAATCATAAGGGACTTACTAAAGTTGAACTATTTACATTCCTACATGGAAAGATAATATTTGTAACTCTTCAAACTTTTTTGAGTATCTGGGTAGTTGGTGGGATTACACACACACACACACACACACACACACACACACACTCACATACACACATAGAGAGAGACACAGAGAGCACAGGGTGAATTGAATAGGATGGGATCATATCTTTAAAAAATGAAATCAAGCGGTAAGAGAAAAATATATTGGGAGGAGAAAGGGAGAAATGGACTGGGGCAAATAATCTCTCATAAAAGAGGCAAGTAAAAGACTTTTCAGAGAAGGGAAAAAGAGGGGAGGTGAGAGAAAGAAACATGAAGTTTATTCTCATCACATTCAACTAAAGTAAGGCATAAACTGTACATTCATTTTGGTATGAAAACCTATCTTATAATACAGGAAAGTGGGGGAGAAGGGGATTAGCAGGGTGGGGGGATAATGGAAGAGAGGGTAGTGGGAGGAGGGAGCAATTAGAAGTCAACACTCTTGGTGAAGGACAGGATTAAAAGAGAGAACAGAAGCAATTGGGGCAGGATAGGATAGAGGGAAATATAGTTAGTCTTACACAACACGACTATTATGGAAGTCATTTGCAAAACCACACAGATATGGCCTATATTGAATTGCTTGCCTTCCCAAAGGGGATGGGTGGGGAAGGAGGGAGGAAGAGAAGTTGGAACTCAAAGTTTTAGGAACAGCTGTTGAGTATTGTTCTTGCATACAACTAGGAAATAAGAAATACAAATAATGGGGAATAGAAAGTTATCTTGCCCTACAGGACAAAGGAGAAGATGAGGATAAGGGAAGGGAGGGATGTCAGAAGGGAGGGCAGATTGGTGATAGGGGCAGTTAGAATGTTCAGCGTTTTGGGGTGGGAGAGGGGAGAAATGGTGAGAAAATTTGGAACTCAAAATTTTGTGGAAATGAATGTTGAAAACTTAAATAAGTCAATTTAAATACAAGAAAAAAAAGAAGTGGAAGGTCTTGGGTGGGGAACAGTTAAATGGGCTAGTTTGACTGGAAGGTAGAGTGCATGAAGCTGAGTAATGTGTAATAGACTTGAAAATGTCAGCTGGAGCCAGATTGTGAAGAACTTTAAATGCCAAGCAGAGCAGATTGTATTTTGTCCTAGAGGTTTAGGAGCTCTTGGAACAGGGAAGTGACATAGTCAGATCTGTGCTTTAGGGATAATACCACAGCAGCCAAATAGATGATAAATTGGAGAGGGCGTAGACTTGAGCCATGGGAAACAATTAGGAGGTTGTCTCAATAGTCCAGGAAATAGGTGAGGACAGATTGAACCAGAGTGATTACTATATGAATGTAGAGAAGGGGACAAATGTAAGAGATGTGGCAGCGGCTGCATTAGCAAGACTTAGCAACTCATTGGATCTGAGAGTTAAAGGAGAGTAAAGAATCAAGGATGATTCCAAGGTTGCAAAGCTAGATGACTGGAAGGATGTTAGTCCTCAGAATATAAATTTATTGTTGTTCAGCCATCTCAGTCGTAACTGACTCTTCCTGACCCCTTTTGGGGTTTTCTTAGCAAAGGTAGTGATGTGGTTTGTGCCACTTCCTTCTCTTTATTCTGAACTTAAGTAATAAAATAATTCAGCACATTTTACAAGTGTGGAAACTGAAGCAAACAGGTGAGTGCCCCGGCCAGGGTCATACAACTAATAAGTGGCTGAGGCTAGATTTGAACTCAGATGAGTATTTGTGACTCCAGGCCTGGCACTCTATCCACTGAGTCACCTAGTTGCCCCTCAATATAAATAAAGAAGTTGATGTTTAAAAAAAAAAGAAAGAAAGAAATAGGTGAATTCAGGAAACACATCATGGACCTTGCATGGAAAAATGATCTAGATACCTTTTGGAACCCTCTCTTTGCCAAAAGGAGAACAGCTAATGACATCCTGATTTGCACTGATAATTTTATCCTTTAAAAGGTGATGGAACTAACAAGAGGATAATCTATACTGTTTCTAATTCTCACTAACTGGGAGGAGCTGGTTGCTGGTGGCATCCTTGGAGGAAGCAACCACCCCTTCCTGGAGGTTGTGATTGAAGAGAAGAAAAACTGAGTGTAGTTTGACATGTTCCCTAGGTGTCAGAAAGGCTTCAGGGGCAGGATGAGTAGGACCCCATCCTACAGGGAAAGACAAGTTAGACCAGAAAATTCAGAAGACCAAAGGAAATGATCCCAATAAGGAAGAAAAATGGAATTGTCTCAAGAGTAAGCTGCTGCTGCACAAGGAACTGACTAACCAACTTACATTTCTTAAAACAGAAAATGAAGAGAAGGTGGAAGAATAGGCAGGTAAAAGAAGTTTCATAAAAATAATGTCAGGAATATGAATGTTCAGAATAAGCTGAGGCTGATAAAGGGAGCTACGGACACCAAAAAGGAATTTCAAGAAGAGATAGGACTGCTGCTTGGGGTGCAGTGAGTGTAACTGACCACAGAGAGAACTTGGAGTGACTCAACTCTTATTTTTCTTTTGTTTGCTCTGCCCAGAAGAATGACCTGTGGACTGGAAATGATAGAACAATAGCTTGCAGAGCTGATAGTAAGAGAGCACTCAGTCATCTTTGATGGATTTAAGTCATCTGGCCCAGATAAACTGCAAACCTGAATGCTTCAACAATGGCTCAATGTGAGAGGTAAGCAAGTCACTTCTAGTCATAGCTGAAAAGCTGTAGAAATTAGGAGAGGTAATTCAGATGTGGACAAAAAAGGGAAGAGAATAAAGTCTAAAAAGTAAAGGTCAATAAGTCGAAGTCTTGAGAAAATTCTAGAATGGATCATTTTTAAAAACCAGTCAGTGAACATACAGAAAAGTGGAGATTACAAAGAAAAGGCATGGAACATCAAGTAGTGAGTCATGCTAGACCAGGGGTGGGGAACCTCAGGTCTTGAAGTCATATGTGGCCTTCTAAGTTCTAGGCCTTTTGACTGAGTCCAAGTTTTACAATACAAATCCTTTTATTGTTCTGTGAAGCTTGGATACAGCAAAGGATCACACTTGAGGCCCTAGAGAGTCACATGTGACCCTGAGGCTGCATATTCCCTACCCCAGTGCTAGACTATTATATTTCCCCACAGGATTATTAAACTTCTAGCTGAGAATAATGCCTAAACATAGTTTGCCTAGCAAAGCATTGTGGAGAAGATGGAGAAATGTGGACATAACTGCTGAAATGAACAAATTCATGGTTTATATCAGGGTATATAAACAAATAATGCTAATTTTTTAAAAAGGAAAAGAGAAAATTTTTAATTGAACAAAAATCACATTGGGATTTCTTTTCAAGCAAAGAAACTTGTGAATCTGACTTATTTTTTGACTAAGGTCTTGCCTAACAGATACCAAGTTTTGATCAAAAGACTTCATTCATTACATCATTTAAACATACAAAATCTTCTGGGGAAGAAAAAGTGAATCTATCAAAGACCATAAAGAATTATGAAAGAGGAAAAGTAGATGGATGAAGGTCAAAAAGAAAATAGAGTTTCATGACAGTTAATCTATGGAGATTATTTTGAAGAAAACTTGCTAAACAACACTGACACAAACAAATTATAAATACTTATTAAAAGCTTTGTTTCTCGAAGAGGAAAACATTCCTCTGCTTTCTTTGCAAAAATGAACAACTGTTAGAAAATGCCATTGCAATATTCTATAACCATGAAAGATGGGATATTTATCAGATTCTCACCTTAGGGATACCTAAGATAGAGATTATTAAGCAATAATAATTTAGCTGCAAATGTTCACAGTAACAGAATTGTGAGAGGAAAGGAGATTTAAAAATTTTGAGAAACAAATGAGTGAACCAGAGTTGTTTGAGTAGTGCCATTGGAGTTGTCAACATTAAACAACAAGAAAAGAGAACTGAGTTTTTCCCCCCAATTACTATTTGAGTTTTCTATGCGAAGATTTTCATTCTCAGGTTAAATCTGTTAGTATATCAAGCATCTCACTATAATACCATCCATTATGGAAGACAAGACAGGAAAAGATGGGTCTCTCTTGAATACTGGAGAAGAGGCTCTAAACTAGACAAAATACTAGATTAATGATTACCATACCTTATGTGTGTATGGGGCTTTAGAGATTTTTCAAAGCAGATTTTTTATATCTCATGTTATACAGGGGGTCCTAAAAGTCTTGGTTCATTTGGAAGCCTAAAAGCCCACTCAGACTTGTGGGACATGCTATATAATGAAACATGAGGAGTGCCTAAACAAAATGTTAATTCTTCCCTCTACAAAAAGAACTCAGCTGAAGAAGATTTAGCCCAGAAACACTGCTCCTCACTGTATAATCATACACTCGAGGGGATTTTATTGATGTCATTTTGCTAACAGTGCAGATCATTGCCCATCCATGCTTTCTTTAGCATAATAGGACTCTTGCTCATGAAGCCTTTCTATAGGTCACTGAACATTTCTTGCTTATTGGTGCAGTATTCAGGCTGTCCATCTCTTATTTCCCACTCTGGCCATACGACTGATTCACCTCCTTTTCTAGTTACATTTTTAATAATGGATGATTTTTTGCTACTTCTATCCATGAGTTGAGAGAAGGTTACAGTCTGCTTTCCCCCACATTACTTTCCATTGCCTTTGGGGATACCTGGTTGATTAAAGTGGTGTTGTAAGACTCATTTGTTTATCTACCATCTGCCATCTATATCCATCTATCTAGTTTTCTGTCTACCACCTTGTATCTTTGTGTCTTTCTGCCTATCTATTAAACATTTATGTCAGTCTTTATATCTACAGCCAGTTATCATTTATCTGTCTTTCTTCCATTTATCTTCTTCATGTCTATCTATCTCTGTAGAAAGGGAGAGATTGGTTTCTTTTTTGTTTGTTTTCGTTTTTTTCTAGGGTGTAATATGTTGCTTGGCATTCCATATTTTTAATAAATATTTTTAAAGTTTAAGTCACATAAAATCTTGTTAATTGTCCTTCTGAAAATCTTGGTTTATTCAAAAGTCACCTTCCAGGACATTCGCAGTGAGAAATTTATCTCAGAAACAATGGCATAAATGAAGTAATTTTTAACTTTGACAGATGGCAGAAAAAAAATACACTGACTATACAATTCACTTATTCGGTACTTCAGCCAAAGTCTGGCACTCAAGAGGCAGACTTGTACTAATTGGCTAGGGAAGTTTCCTCCTTCACAGACCAAAGTCAAATGAGATAAAGGTGTCAACTATCCCACAGAGGGTGGCCCATTATTTCCCTGGTGAGAGAATCAGTTCCCTAAGTTTCCGAACTTTAATGCAATTTCTATAAGTATCTATGTGACTAAGAAAGACTTTGTCTTTTAAGTATTCACTGTTAACCAGACCATAGGTCAGAGAGGCTAGAGTGTTGACCTTCACTGTAAAAGGAAACAATGTTCTTTATGAAATTTTCACAATATTCCATTTATTCTGACAAAGGTAAGTACCTCATCCAGTATAATTTCTTCGTCTTCAGGAAAGAAGTGTAATGGCATGGTAGTCCAAAGAACATCATATCTTTCTAATTTGTTAAAAAAAAAAAAAGTCACTTTTGTTTAAATTTTTTTTCTTTTTGAGAGCACAGGTGGACGAGGGCTGGCAGTTTGTCTTCCCCAAAGTCACTTGTGTATTAAGTAACAAAGCAATAATTTAAACCCAGTATCTGGGCTTCAGAATTAAGCACACTTTCTACTGCTCTATGTTTTCATTTGCCAAAGAAAAAATTCAAAAGTGAGGAAGAATTATTAAATAATGAATACAACTAGGCTTTTCTCCGTTATGTTTACTTCTTAAATAAAAGGATAAATTATGACTAGTCTCATAAATACACTGGAGAGATGCTCATGAATCTTTTGTCCTAGTCTGGGTTCGTCCATGGACTAGCTGTGTGACCTTGGTCAAGTTGTTTTATTTGTATCTCACTATCTTGATCTGTAAAATTATCTGAAAAAAAAAATCACTCCAGAAAACTCTGCATGTATTCAAAGGGAAAGCTAGAAAATATGACTCTATTCCGGAAATCTTACATCCTTTGAATTCTTCAGTTCCACTGGACTGCTGGATATAATTTCTTGTTCTTTCCATTTTACACCAAGAAAGAGGCAAATGGTAAAAGTGAATAGAGCACGGAGGCAGGAAAAACTGAGATGATACCTCACCTCTGCCACTTTTCAGTTATGTGTTCTTCACCAAACCACTTAGTTTTTTAACTCTTGTCTTCTTCATCTGTGACATGCAGAAAGTAGGATCTGAAGAATCCTCTTTCAAAAGTTCTGTGTACTGATGTTCAAATGAGATAATTATAGAATGGTTTTTGTTTGCAGACTCTAAATGTAATTGTTTGCTAAATTGACAAACAAAATTGCTTCAGCCTATAAATGAGACATATGGAAAAGAAAGGGAACTAGGAATCCCAGCATATCCTCAGATCATTACATAAAGAACTTGAAGACAAAGTTAGTACTTGTCCTCATATTCTGGGGTATTCACTAATTAAAATATTGATCAAAATTAAAAAAAAAAAAGGAGAAAGCTTTGATGATTCCAAGACACAATTTGATTATCCTTCATTTATCTCCCAAATATAATGCCATCAGTCACGTTTTACCTCTTGTTGTCGATGAAATCAAGATGATTTCACAGGTTGCTTCTAATTCAGCTTTTCTATGTTCAATTGTACCTTTGAGCTCAGTCAATGCCCTTAGGTCCCTGATCTGACATTCTAGGTTTTAATATTGCCCCCAGTGATATCATTCCATGGTTGTAAGTACTGAGATTCTTTCCACTAGTAAAAGTTTATGTCATATAGTAGCATATTGTAATTTGCTAAATACACTGTCTTTGTGATCATCCAGAAAGTTGTACTGAATAGATAAAAGAAGAGTATTTACAGTCAGCAGAAAGATTTGCAGACTAATTCGTGAGGACTTTCCTCACTGCTTTGTATGAAATAAGTGGCAGACAGTCATCAATAGACTATTTTTATTGAAAACTATGTGACTTGTATTATAAATATTATAATGTGAACAAAATGCTGTAGAAGATAAAAGGAAAGAAAGTTTGTTTTTATTAGAAAAGTGCAGCAGCTTTCAAGGAGAAAGTGGTCTCAGAGGTGAACCTCTCATTACAGGTAGGAATTTCGTTTTGTTCAGATAGGCACCATGCTCAGATTATTATTTATATATGTGAGGGAATCAGGAAAGAGATGCCACTGAATTCTCAAACATTTAGAAATAGATTGTAAGACAAATATGTAGAATTTTCTTTATAACTTTTTTGCCTATTTCTAGTTAAATTGCAGTAAAATGTCAGAATTCCTCAAAGAGAAACAATTCTGTACCCCTTGTGACATCTAGCTTTATTCCAATGCCATTCAATAATTCAAGTGTTTTATTCCTGTCTGATTCTTCATTACCCGATTTCATTTCAATTTGTTTTTTCTTGGCAAAGATACTAGAGTTGTTTGCCATTTATTTCTCCAGTTCACTTTACAAATGATACAACTGAAGGAAACAGGGTTTGTGCTTTGTGCAGGATTACACAGATACCAAGTATCTGAGGCCAGATTTGAATTCAGGTTTTTCTGATTCCAAGTCTCACACTCTATTCACTGTAGCACTTAGATGCCACCACACTTAGTAGTAGTAAACATAAACCATATTAAGTCAGGTGAAATCACAATCTCGTTGTAGTTATAATTGAATTAAACTAGAGATCATTTACTTCAACCACTTCATTTTAAAGATAAAGAGATTTATGCATAAGGAGATGAAATAATTCATCCAAGGTCACCTAGCTTGTAAGTGGTTCAACGGGGATTCAGAAGAATTCTTCATCATTGTTCTACATCCTGGTTTTCTGTCCTCTTTTCACCTACCAGTTCAAATCTTCCCTTCTGCAGTAACCTGTTCCTGGTCTTCCTTCCTACTAGTGCCTTTCCTGTGAGATTACCTACCACTTATCCAGTATATATCTTGTATTTTCATTGTTGTTTTCTTGTTGTCCCCCTTACTTAATTATGAGGTCCTTGAGGGGAGGGACCATTTTCTGGCCTTTCTTTGAATTCCTAATGCTTAGCACAATGTCTAGTATGTATTAAGTACTCAACAATTCCCTATGGACCTCAGGAAATGCTTTGTTATGTAACAAAGGCTGTAAGTATCAAAGACAGGACTAGAATCTAGGTCTTCCTGGTTCTGGGATCAACTCCCTATGAAGTATATCACATTGTCTCAAAAATTCAATCTTTCAGGTTAACTGAATCTTGGCTTGAAATAGTGGATATATAGTGGAGACTAGATCACACAAAAAAATTAGTCTGTACTATTCTGACCACATTTGGAATTTATGTGCAGTTCTGTATACCATATGCTTTTTAAATATGGCATTCACAAAATGAAGTGTGTCCACAGGAACTCTAGTGGAATATGGAATAATCTAGAAACTTTTCTTTTTTTGCAGATTTGTTTCGCCTTTATTCAACTTGTTGGCCTCTTTGAGACAGAAATATTTTTATGAAGAAAGAATGAAAAAAACTGTGAAGGTTTTTGAGAAAAATTATTTTCATCTACTTGAAGAGCAAACTTGTTAGAAGAGATATCAGACTTACTGTTAGTTTTATAATGCAAAAGTAGGATCAATGTCTCAAATCTATATGGAAGTAATACTGGGTCCAATATCAATCAACTAACATGCACTTACTAACCATTCTTCTGTTAACAGTTGTCTAGAATTCAAGTCCATTGCAATGATACAACAAGGTAAGGCAGAACTCCGGTAAAACACCAAACTTCAATGGAACTAGCTCATTAAAGAGGAACACAAGGAAGGATGACAGAAAAGTTGGAACACATGGATGAAGGCATCAAGAAATGAAAATTGAAAGGTTAGTAAATTAATTAGAAATCACTGACCTGAATGATGGGAATATCATGAACACTTTGCTCCAAAAAAGTCTGAATGCCATCAACCTGGCAAGCATTAAAAAACATTCTGGGGGCGGAGCCAAGATGGCGTAGTAGAAAGACGCACATACACATAGCTCCTAACCCACAACCCATAGAACAACTACAAAGAAGTAACTCACGGCAAATTCTGCACCCAGAGGCCACAGAACATTGGAGCGAGGGAGATTTCTGTTCCGGAGAGACCTGCAAACCTCTCATAAAAGGTCCTTCGTGCTGCGGACTGGGCGCCGGGACTGGGAGCTGAGTACAGCCCTGCCGTGGACGCGGCACCGAGAGGAACAGATCCGAGCGGGCTTCAGGGACGGGATCTCCAGCGGCTGCACAAGTACCTCCACCCACAGGTGACGGGGGTCTGTGAGAGAGTCCCTTTGGAGGGTCGAGGGGGGAGTGGGGTGCCCCCATGGCTCGGGCCCCCTCGGGAGACAGAAGCTGAGGGGCAGCGGCAGACCAGGGCTCTCCAAGCAGGCAGGAGCCTGGATCCATTGTTGAAGGTCTGTGCATAAACTCCCTGAGGGAACTGAGCCTGAGAGGCAGCCCTGCCCTCACCTGAGCATCTGAATTTAATCTCACACTGAATAGCAGCCCTGCCCCCGCCCAAAGCCCTGAGGCTGGAAGCAGCATTTGAATCTCAGACCCCAAACACTGGCTGGGAGGATCAGGAGGTGAGGTGGGTGTGAGGAAAATATTCAGAGGTCAAGTCACTGGCTGGGAAAATGCCCAGAAAAGGGAAAAGAAATAAGACTATAGAAGGTTACTTTCTTGGTGAACAGGCATTTCCTCCCTTCCTTTCTGATGAGGAAGAACAATGCTTACCATCAGGCAAAGACACAGAAATCAAGGCTTCTGTGTCCCAGCCCACTCAATGGGCACAGGCCATGGAAGAGCTCAAAAAGAATTTTGAAAATCAAGTTAGAGAGGTGGAGGAAAAGCTGGGAAGAGAAATGAGAGACATGAAGTCAAAGCATGAACAGCAAATCAGCTCCCTGCTAAAGGAGACCCAAAAAAATGTTGAAGAAAATAACACCTTGAAAACAAGCCTAACTCAATTGGCAAAAGAGGTTCAAAAAGCCAATGAGGAGAAGAATGCTTTCAAAAGCAGAATTAGCCAAATGGAAAAGGAGATTCAAAAGCTCACTGAAGAAAATAGTTCTTTCAAAATTAGAATGGAACAGGTGGAGGCTAAGGACTTTATGAGAAACCAAGAAATCACAAAACAAAACCAAAAGAATGAAAAAATGGAAGATAATGTGAAATATCTCATTGGAAAAACAACTGACCTGGAAAATAGAGCCAGGAGAGACAATTTAAAAATTATGGGCCTACCTGAAAGCCATGATCAGAAAAAGAGCCTAGACATCATCTTTCATGAAATTATCAAGGAAAACTGCCCTGAGATTCTAGAACCAGAGGGCAAAATAAATATTCAAGGAATCCACAGAACACCGCATGAAAGAGATCCAAAAAGAGAAACTCCTAGGAACATTGTGGCCAAATTCCAGAGTTCCCAGGTCAAGGAGAAAATATTGCAAGCAGCTAGAAAGAAACAATTCAAGTATTGTGGAAATACAATCAGGATAACACAAGATCTAGCAGCTTCTACATTAAGGGATCGAAGGGCATGGAATAGGATATTCCAGAAGTCAAAGGAACTAGGACTAAAACCAAGAATCACCTACCCAGCAAAACTGAGTATAATACTTCAGGGGAAAAATTGGTCTTTCAATGAAATAGAGGATTTTCAAGCATTCTTGATGAAAAGACCAGAGCTGAAAAGAAAATTTGACTTCCAAACACAAGAATGAAGAGAACCATGAAAAGGTGAACAGCAAAGAGAAGTCATAAGGGACTTACTAAAGTTGAACTGTTTACATTCCTACATGGAAAGACAATATTTGTAACTCTTGAAACATTTCAGTATCTGGGTACTGGGTGGGATTACACACACACACATGCACACACGCCCACACACATAGAGACAGAGTGCACAGAGTGAATTGAAGAGGATGGGATCATATCTTAAAAAAAATGAAATCAAGCAGTGAGAGAGAAAGATATTGGGAGGAGAAAGGGAGAATTGAATGGGGCAAATTATCTCTCATAGAAGAGGCAAGCAAAAGACTCATTAGTGGAGGGATAAAGAGGGGAGGTGAGAGAAAAACATGAAGTCTACTCTCATCACATTCCACTAAAGGAAAGAATAAAATGCCTACTCATTTTGGTATGAAAACCTATCTTACAATACAGGAAAGTGGAGGATAAGGGGATAAGCAGAGTGGGGGGGGGATGATAGAAGGGAGGGCATGGGGAGGAGAGTGCAATTTGAGGTCAACACTCATGGGGAGGGATAGGATCAAAAGAGAATAGAAGTAATGGGGGACAGGATAGGATGGAGGGAAATATAGTTAGTCCTATACAACACAACTATTATGGAAGTCATTTGCAAAACTACACAGATTTGGCCTATATTGAATTGCTTGCCTTCCAAAGGGAAGGGGTGGAGAGGGAGGGAGCTAAAGAAGTTGGAACTCAAAGTGTTAGGATCAACTGTAATGTTCTTACCACTAGGAAATAAGAAATACAGGTAAATGGGTATAGAAAGCTATCTGGCCCTACAGGACAAAAGAGAAGACAGAGACAAGGGCAGAGAGGGATGATAGAAGAGAGAGCAGATTGGTCATAGGGGCAAGTAGAATGCTTGGCGTTTGGGGGGGGAGGGGAGAAAAGGGGAAAAATTTGTAACCCAAAATTTTGTGAAAATGAATGTTAAAAGCTAAATAAAAAAAAAAATGAAAAAAAAAAAAAAAAAGCCCTAGCCTTCCTCCTACTCTGAAGCTGTCTACTCTGGTCTTCTGTGCTGCTTTTTTCAGAGCTAATTTTGGGGGCCTGTAAGTTTTTGGTACTTCCAAGATGGTATGATCTAAGAAGATGTATAGTCATCAAAAAAGTCATTTTATTCCTGTGGTCTCACTCTAAAATGAAGGACCTACATCTCTAAGATCCCTTCCAGCTCTGACATTTTATACTTCTATGATGTTTATATTTTCTGGGAATAAGAAAGAATGGGAGGAAAAAAAAAAAAAACATTCTATGGTTAGGAAAAATAAGTATAGAAGCATATCAATAACCAATGTATACATAATAGAAACAAAAATCATTTTTGGAGGGCACAAACAATTAAGAGGGATTAGGAAAGGTGTCACATGTGATGCAGTACTTAAGCAGAGACTGGAAGGAAGGCAATGAGGTGGCGCCATAGTGCACAGAGTGCAAGTCAGGAAAACTCATCTTCATCTTCCTGAGTTCAAATCTGATCTCAGACACTTACTAGTTGTGTGACACCAGACAACTCAGTTGACTCTGTTTGCCTCAGTTTCCTCATTTTTAAAATGAACAGGAGAAGGAAATGGCAAACCATTCTAATATCTCTTCCAAGAAAACCCCAAATGGAGTCACAAAGGGTTGGACATAACTGAAGAACAAGAACAATCATATCATCAACTTAAAACAGAATTAAAAGACTAATGATGAAAAAGATATGGTAGAGAGAAATCAAATGCTAAATTTTTAAAAATTTAAACAAATAACTGAAAATTAAAAGTGTGAAATGGACAACAGAAATCACAACACTGACTACAATAACTTAATAACTTTAATCAATGTAAGTTAATTGCCACAACAGTAGGCAAGAAGAGCCCAGAAAAGAACCTTAATCTTTTAGGTTTCACTATTCAATATCTGGTTCACTTGACAAATGAGAAATTACTGAAAAGGTATCAGAGGATTAACTTACAAAGTTACTTTGAAAATCTTATCAAGAGGGATAAAATGATCATTTTATAAAGCAGAAAGAGTGGAAGGTAAAATCAGTTTAGAGAAAGCATGGCAAAACATGTAACTAACCACAAGAGCCTTTAAGGATGAAAACGGTAAGGCAACAAACAGAATAATAGAAAAGGTTTGTAAAAAAAAAGATGATAAATTCTTTTCTCTGTCAATGGCAATGGAACCACACTATTTAGACCTTAGTATCAGTTATGGATCTGCTTATAGGGGAGTGGGAAATGGCACCAAATAAGGGCAGGAAAAGCAGCCAGACTGCACCAAGTGCATACAAGAACACTGCTGGAGGTGACACAAATGTGAGGTTGCTGAGGGAATGCTATACAAGATATTTCAAGGGAGTAGCTTACCAAAGGTTTGGGGAAAATCTCAAACTTTACAGAGACCACTAACTATTCACCTAAACGTCTTCCAGTTGGTCTCCCTGCTTCAAGCTTCTCCTCCACTCCAGTCTATCTTCTACTCAGCTTCTCAAAGTGATTTAATATGCAGGTCTGACCATGTAACTTCCTTATTCAATAAACTCCAGTGACTTGCCATTGACTCCAAGATCAAATATAAAATCATGTTTGGTTTTAGAAGTCCTTCATAACCTGCCCCCTACTTTCTTAACCAGTCTTCTTACTCCCCTTTATGTACACTCCAATACACTGACTGATTTCCTTACTGTTCTTCACACATGACACTCCATCTCCCTACTCTGTTTGCAAAGGTCCAGAATTCTCTCCCTCCTTGACTCACGGTTTCCTTCAAGTGTGAAAGAAAAATTCATTTTCTGCAAGAAGCCATTCCTAGTCCCCCTCAGTAATAGTGCCTTATCTCTGAGATTGCTTCTATATTTCTGTGTATGTGTATGTATGCATGCATATTGATATATATATATATATATGTATTTGTGTACATACACATAGTGTGTGTTTGTGGATAGTTGTTTATATGCTATCTCACCATTAGACTGAGTTTTTTGAGAGTAGAGATTATTTTTGCATAGTGCCTGGCACACAGCAGGAACTTTACAAATGCTTCACTACTCTCCCACTTACATAAATTAGTCATCTACATTAGCTATGGATGTCTTTAATGAGGGAATTAAAAGAAAACAAGCAATATTTGGCAATATTCAATAATGGATAAAGTGGATTCAAAAATGGATAAAGTGCTTAGCACTTTAAATTTGGCTGATATGGAGAATTTAAGATCCCACCTGTGCTTACTGTTGATTATGGAAAAGCATTTGATTGGGCTAAGCAAAATGTCATCTTACAGGAATTTTTAATAGTCTAATTTCCATTGAAATCATCCAAGAAATCTGAAAAATGTATGGAAAGAAATGACACTGTAGGATGATCCTCTGGTCATAAATATCTGGTGAGGCATAAAAGAGAGCGATTCATGCTTGCCAATGTTATTTCCATGGTGATGGAAGAGATCTAGCACGGAGCCTAAGTTGAAGAGGGGGATTCTCTTGTGTATGGTGAGGCTCTCCATATCTTCTTCTTCTTCGATGACACTGTGAGGTTAAGTTCCCAAACATTATTAAAGCCTCCATGAAGCCAGGCTCTCATTCAAAATTGGCCTGACAATTCACTCTAAGTAGATGAAAAATGCTTAACTGATCATCTCACACAAATGGGCACTTTTTATATCTTTTTCATCAGTATATATATTTGGAACACATAGTACAGAAGAATGTACTGGACCTAAGATTCAAGAGAGCAAGCTGGACTGCCTCCACAGAATTATGAAGCTACAAACCAGGAAATTAGGAAGCTACATACTTTTCATGAAAGTAAAGGCCTGTCTTCTAATATTCTACCAATGCTGCTACTTGGCTAAGAAATATGGAATACTATGGCCTCTGGAGAATTAAAATCATTATCACAAAGAGCAGGGGGAGGTCCGTGGTCTATGTCCCAAATGCATACATTAGATCTGGGGGTAACAAATAACCTGCCATCCAGTTCTGCTATAATTATACAACCCTGAACAAGAGGTTTTACCAAGTTTTCAGTTTGGATCTCTAAAATGGGGAGCTTGGACTAGATCATCTTGAAGTTGTTTTGCAGCTGTAATATTAAATGGAAAATAATTTTTTAAAATTTAAGAGAGTGATCAAAGGAGTTGTTGTCACAGACATCCCATTGAAAAAAGCTGGAAGTTATTAATGACAGCAATTGATTAAGAATTCAGATGTCCTGTCTCTGAATGCTTAGCTATAGCTTGCAAAATTTTTGTCTTCCTGATGTCCACTTACTCACCTGGAGAGAAGCTTCTTGGAACTTCTTTCAGCAACATCAGCCATCACACTTCACCTATTTCTAACTGGGAAATCACCTCTGACTTGGAAATTGGACACCCTGCTTATGGGAAAAGAAATGGGAACGTGCTGGGTACAAAGGGTCAATTCAGATGCAATCCTCATCCCTTTATTTTCAAGGAAAGATAGAAGGAAGCCTAGAATGGTCTATATGTTAACCAAGCATCTTTGAAGGAACCCTCTGTACAGAATCACAGGAAGTATGGAATGAAACCAAAGAGTTATTTTGGCTCAGAAGGGAAATTACTTGACTCATTCCATGACTGGTATTGGACTTGGGGCTTTAGGAGAGAATATCTGCCTAAGGGGAACACAGTATGGAGAGGTTTATCCTCAGGAACAGGATAATGATGCCATGGATTTTCATTGTACAAGGAAAGTTCTTTCACCTAGGCCCAGAAACACTTTGTCTCTAAAAAGAAAGAGATTAGGAATAACTCCACTTTCAAAGTATTCTTGAACATACTGGCAAACCAAGAATAATCTCAGTAAGTTTCTTCAGTCTTGCTAGCTGTGAAGGACATGCAAAAACCCCTGACGAGTTCCATCCTTACAGATGGATTCAGAAACATGGAGGGAAAACAGTCCTTACCCAGGAAGATAAAATTTTGATAGTTCTCCAGCATCAAATCCTTGTACAGGACCCTCTGAGCAGGGCCCAGGTGATCCCACTCCTCTTGGGTGAAGTCCATAGCGACATCTCTGAAGGTTATTAACTGTTGAAATATCAAACACATTTCTGCTCACCCCTTGCACAGCCCTTGAACAAGACAAGGAGTTTGCACATTGCTTCTGAAGGGAGCACAAGCACATGGTGCAGGTTCCTCCTCAACTTTCAAATCAAACAATATAATAAGCATCTCTTAGAACTCACAGAACTAGCAGCAATCACACTCTCTAGACTTCTTTGGTATGTATAGCACAGCAATCTTTCTGCATTATTAAGTAATTCTTTCTAATGAACACCTAACTTTTTACTTTCTTTCCCTTCATAATGACACAATTTCTATGAAAAGCAACAGGGTGAAATGAAAGGGTGGGGATCTAGTCTTCAATTTGTTGCATGACTGTACTGGGTCACAGGAAGCATAGAAGAAAACCAACGAGTGACTTGTCTTGCCCAGCAATGTGTTGCATCCATAGCAGGGAGAGACACTCCTGTGAGGCTGCCTTACCAGTCTTGCATGTGGCAAATGACTGGCAGGTGGTGGAGAAGGCCAGTCCTTTCACTTTCCCTCTTGCCTGCAAACATGCATACACCTATCCAACAAAACTCATGACTTGGCCCTCCCAGTGAATCACAGAAAAAGCTATCAGTATTCATTTTGTCCACTCTTCAGAGCCATACATCTGGTTTCCATCCTATGACTGGTGAAATTTCTCTATCCCCTTTACTGGCACTCTCTCTCTGTGGCTGAATCTGAATCTGAAAAATTCCTCTGTCCTCACTATTTGCACTATTTGCAACCTTTCTGCATTGTTTGGCACTCCTGAGAGCCCTTTTCTTCTAGATGGTCAAGTTTTCCCAGGGTTACATGATATACCTGTTATGGTTCTCTTTCTGCCAACTGGACCAATACTACCAGTTTCCTTTACTCCTACTCAGCTCAAACATCACATTCAAAATGATAGTTTTTGTCACTGTGAACTTGACAATCACCAACAAATGAACACTTCCCCATAAAAAGATGAGAAAAAGAAGACTACATATGAAACCACGAATCTCTACTATATACAGATTGACTTTTTAATATATTTTTTGATACATCTAACACTGTTCTGCTTGTCTGTGTACCTTTCTTATTTTCTTCCTCAAGCACAACCTTTTACTGAAGCTATTACTGGTGCCCTTAACTACTACTATCCTCCTTCCCAGAAATAACAAATATTTACTTTGTTCTATATAAACATGTTTTATATGTAGCATTTGTTCTATATAAATATGTTGCTGTGGGCTCTAGTTAGGCCCTGCTGCAACCCCCAGACTCAACAATATGTAGATAAGTTGAGGATTGTTAGCAGGCATAGTAAGAATTTAACCAGGTTGGAGCAGGTAAATAAGAATGAAGGAGAGAGGGAAGGGGCAGTCAAGAACAAGGTTGTAAACCAGATTGAGGTGGGATAGGATAGGCATCTAAGCCATACAATGCATAGAATGCTGGGTCAAGAATCTGAAAGACTCAACTTCCGGGTTCAAATCTGCCTTCAGACACTTACTAGTTGTGCAATCCGGAGCAAGTCACTTCTCTCTCTGTTTTCTCATCAATAAAATAAGCTGGAGAAGGAAATGGCAAACCATGCCAGTATTAACCCCAAATGGGGTCACCAAGAATCAGATATGACTTTAAAAAAGACTGAAGTAGACATTTCCTTTCAGAAAAGTCATTCTTTGTTTACCGTTCCCAGGTGACATTTCCAACTTTGCTGACTCAGAAAGGAAAAGTTTTTTATTATTCATAACTCTTTACAATCTAGATTAATCCCAATATATGTCATGTTATTGGCTAATAAATAACTGCTTTGTATAGCCAGCTCAGCCTCCATGCTGACTCACTGGTATACCATGAAAGATTGAAGAGAAGGGCATTCAACTTCCCTTGTGGCTTTATTATCCCCTTCTTCCCCAATATATACACACATGTATGAGTGAAACTAGGAAAATGAGACACAGTGAAGTTAAATGATATATGAGAGGTCACACAGAAATTAAGCAAGCAGGGATTCTGACCAAGGTCCTGTATGGGATAAAGAGACTCATTCAAAATTTTAAATAAATGAAGAGGCTTCTCAATAAGAACAGAAAATGATTTATTACAATTCTCGTGAGAAAGGGACTTCCCTCCACCAGGTTGGGGAATCTGATGGAAGGAGGCAACTTACAGAAATTGAAGCACAATTTTCATCCCCTAACGCAGAGAATCCCCCCCCCCCCCCCCCCCCCACTATCCCACCTCTCCATTGTCTGGGAGGCAGGCTTACAATCTAAGCTAGCTAAACTAGACAAATCCTGGGAAATTTTCACCTATCCCAACACAATTACCTCATTTCACACCTAACTTAACTGTTGATGTGGCTTTAGAAAGGAGGGGAAGGGGAGAAGGGCGAGCTGGTAACATTGATGTGGCAACAGTACAACAAACAAAGGGGAAATTTGAGTGAATTCCAAGTTTCAAAGACACTTCGCAACACTTTCACAAAGAAAGAAGGGAGAGGCAGACCAACTGACTGTCCACAGGCCCTGGATACCTGAAACTTAGGTATCCAATGATAGAGGCCTTATGGAAAAGACGTTTTATTTAGAAAATTCAATATTCCCCATATTTTTATTATGAAAAGTCTTCAAAGTCTCCTCATCTCACTCAGCCCTCTGATTCAGTATCTAGTAGGATTTTTTCCCACCACATCACACTGCCTATGAACCAGGTCCCTACACATAAAGTTCCTCCTACATTTTAAATCCCTTTTTCCCACCTAAAGAACCAACCAAATTTTACTCAATCTTTAACATCAACTAAAATTTCACCTACATCATGAAATTTTCCCCAGTCATATTAGCCCACACTAAAATCTTAGAATACAGCACTTGAGTGACAACTAAAACCAACCTCTATGAATTCATTTTTTATTCTATCAAAATATAATTTCTTAGAAGAAATACAACTCTCTATGCCTTTACCGAGCCATTTTTAATATGTAAAAAACAAAAAAGAAACATATGCTTAACACTATCAAGAGATAAACAAAGAAATTATATTATGCTTAAAGGAACCACAGAAAATTAATCAATACAACAATACCAAACATGTATGCACCAAATCACATAGGCTCTAAACTCATAGTTAGATGAACTGCAGAAGATATCAATAGTAACACATAATAGTAAATTACCTTCTCAAAGGTAGAGAAACCTAACACAAAAAGGAAAAATAAAAAAAACAACCTAAGCAAAATGGTGCAGAATTTAGAAGTGAAAGACTTGACAACTATTGATTGAAAATATTAAAGAAAATGCATTTTTCTCAGCATTACATCCCATCTCCACAGAAAACACCCTACGTAATATGGCACAGAGAAATTACAGATAAGTGATATTTATACTTGAAGAAACTATCCTCTACACAAGATAATTTAATAGCAATTAACAGAGTGAAGAAGAAATGACACAGACCTAAATGGAGAGTTAATAATGATGCTCTACACAGTAAGTGGGTCACAAAACAAATCAAAGCAATAACTACAGACAGGGCATCTAGGCAGCAGAGTGGATAGAATATTGGGACTGAAGTCAGGAAGACTCATCTTCTTGAGTTCAAATTTGACCTCACAAACTTACTAGCTGTGTGATCCTGGGCAAGTCACTAAATTGTTTTTGCCTCAGTTCTTGATCTGTAAAATGAGCTGTCGGAGGAAATAACAAACCACTCCAATATTTCTGCCAAGAAAACCCTAATGGGATCATGAAGAAGCAGACACAACTGAAATGACTGAACAACAACAAAAAACATGAAAGAATGTAATCAAGCAATGTACCAAATGGGATACAGCTAAGGCTGTTATCAGAGGAAAAATTTTATCCCTGAGGACATATATTAACAAAATTTAAAAAGTGACATTTAATGAACCAAATAAATTTTTAAAAATTCTACCTCAGTTTTCTGAACTGTAAAATGGGAACAATAACAGCACCTATCTCCCTGAGTTGTGAAGATCAAATGGGATATTTGTAAAATGTTTAGCACAGTGTCTAGCATTAGTAGGTGCTTAATAACTGCTTGTTATCTTCTTCCCACTCCTCCCTCAGAGAAATACTTCACAGAGCTAGAGAAAGTGACAAAAATTCATTTGGAGGAAGAAAACATCTAAAATACCAAAGGAAGTAATGAAGAAAAATAGTAGTAGTGATGCTGTGTAGGGGTGCTTGGAACCCCGAAATACTGACCTGCCAAGTCCTACTCGAATGAATTTGACTCAAGCCTTCTTAAAGCCAAAGAAAAAACAAAGTTTATTAAAGACTCTCCATATGGGGTTGATTCTTAAGGAATCAAGCCATTGTAATGCTTGTATTCACAAGCCAGCCACCCAGAATGTCAACTAGACAGTGTGAGCTAGATTGAATCTGAACGCCTTCATGGAGGAAAGATGGAACTTTAATACAGAAAAGACAGTAGGAGGGATCTGGGGATGGTCCGGTAGCCTAGGGTGATGGGAGGAGGGGTTTATGGAGGATCTTGAGGAGAAGTCCAAGGAGGCCCTCAATGGGACTGGGGTGACTGGTCAAGGGTTGGAAACAGCTGGAGGCAATCAGGAGAGATCAGACAATGGGGGGTTTTGGTGGGAAGCAGGTGGGGCAATCCAGGGGTAACAGACAGAAGGGTCAGGCTACGTCAAGGGCAACACATTTGAATATGAAAGCTTCAGGAGGTTTTGGCTACAAATTCGAGTATGAAAGACCACATGGGGAGATTCAAGGGGTATTCAGGGAGGTTTCCAGAGTCTGACCCAATCACTAGGAATGGAGAACTAGCACTTGCAAACATCAAATTATAACAGCAATGATCATTAAAATATTTGGTACTGGTTAAAAAATAGAAAAATCAGTATAACAAGAAATAACTCACAGCAGCACATTGTTCAAGTAACCATAAAACATAAGTTATCTGAGGGAAAAGTATGTATTTGACAAGAATAGGAAAAAGAAAGCCATCTATCAGTAATTTTTTCAATCAACATCTTACTCCATATGACATACTCAAATGGACACGACTTGAATATTAATGACCAAAACCAAAAAAAAAAAAAAAAAGAGGAGGGAATCAAATGATGTTCCTTTCATAGTTTGATTAAGGGATGAATTCTTAAACAAAGAAGAGATAGAGACAATTACAAAAGATAAAATAAAAAATTTCAACTGCATAGTAAAAAATGTTTGAACTAACAAAATGAAGGAGACTCTTCAAAAGAGAAAAACAATGCCTATGAGATATATAATAAGGGTCTAATATAAGTAATGGAAATATAAGTCCAAAAGATCTTATATTAAAGGTCAAAGTATAGGAGTATTCTCAAAAGAAGAATCGCAAACTATTAACAACCATATGAAAGAATGTTTCAAATCACTAATAAGATAAAAGAGGCAGAAAAAATCAGACAGAGCAGCAGTCAGTATTTCAGGGGTTGGATGAACTAATTCATGGCTGTGAACTGATCCAACCATTGTGGAAAACCAATTCAAGTTTCTTTCTTTTTCTCTTTCTTTCTCTCTTCCTTCCTTCATTACTTTCAGTCCCTTTCTTCTTTCTACCTCTTTCTGTCTTTCTTTCCTGCCTTCCTTCCTTCCTTCCTTCTTTCTTTCTTTTTTCTTTGTGTGCACTCTGAAGGCCATACAATAGGTCCCTACCCAAACTCCACTTAATGGCTCCCTTCTGGACCCTACTGTCTTCAAAGTGAGTGTGAATAATAATGGGGGCCACTAGGTGGTGCAGTGTATAGAGGACCAGTGCAGGAGTCAGGAGGACCTGAGTTCAAATCTCATCATAGACACTTGACACTCACAAGCTGTGTAACTTGGGCAAGTCACTTAACACCAATTGCCTCATCTTGGGTCATTTGCAGTCATCCTGATGTATATCTGGTCAGTGGATTCAGATGGCTCTGGAGCAGAAGTGACGCTGATGACCTGCACAGCCCTCACTCACTCAAAAGAAAATGAAGTGTAAGTTATTTCACCATTTCTCTAATGGCATGGTCTTCTTCGGCAACAAAGAAGGAATACACACATCAATAGTAACTCTAGCTTTTTCCTCCCAGCTTGATTTACTTGTTTTTTTTTTCTTTTGCTCATTAAAGGGACTCTTCCCTGATAACTTCTTAAAAAGGCCTATTCACTGAATACATAATACCTCAATATCAGTGAGTATCGGAATAGGCCATGGTGTCTCAATGAATCCTGGGTGTTCTTCAGTCATCCTGATGAATATCTGGTCACTGGGCCCAGATAGCTCAGTAGCGAAAAGTGAGGCTGATGGCCTTGCATAATCCTTTCTCACTCAGATCAAGATCAAGTGCAAGTCATGTCACCATTTCTCTAATGTCATGGCCTTCTTCAAAAACGAAGGATGAACATAGACAGAATGAACAATGGTGGGGGAAGAATGGCACCTAGAGAAAATGTGCCTGAGTGGGGTGAATTCTTTGGTTAAGATCAGAATGACTTTTAGAGGCTAAATTTTTAATGAGAGGAAGTGGGTCCCCTATATAGAATAAGAAAATAATCATTTTCCTCACATTTAATATTTCTGCCTTTCTGCATTTGATTGTGAGGTTTTTCTTGCTCTAATACATGGTCAGTTTTTGTGTAGGTGCTATGTACCACTGAGAAAAAAGGTATCTTCCTTTCTCTCACCATTCAGTTTTCTACAGAGGTCTATCATATCTAACTTTTCTAAAATTCTGTTTACCTCCTTAGCTTCTTTTTTTTTTATTTTGTGGTTAGAACTATCTAGTTCTGAATGGCAAAAGTTGAAGTCCCCCACTATCGGTATACTTGTACTATCCATTTCCTCCTATAACTCATTTAAATTCTCCTTCAGAAATTTTAGATGCATGTGGTGCATATAAGTTTATTTCTTGATTTTCTATGGTACCTTCAACAAGATGCAGTTTCTTTCCTAATCATTTTTAATTAGATATATTTATCCTTTGTTTTATCTGAGATCTTAATGGCTACCCCTACTTTTTTTTAAATTTCTGCTGAAACATAATGGATCCTGTTCTATCCCCTTTCTGTCTTTTTGTTTTGACTGTGTTTCTCATAAACAACATCTTGTACCATTCTAGTCTTTAATTTGCTCTGCTATTAGCTTCTATTTTATAAGTGAGTTCATCTCTCTCATATTCACAGTTAGGTTTACTATGTATTTCCCTCCATCCATTTTCCCCTGTTTTTACTTCTCTCACTTTCTCCTTGCCCCCATCCCAATGTTTTGCTTCTGACCCTTGCCTCTCTCAGTCTGCTCTCCTTTGTTTTACTTCATTACCCTTTTCTTCTCCCTCCTCTCTCCCCAGTTCCCTCTAGAGTAAGGTAGATTCCTGAAGCCAACTGAGTGGATCTGTTATTCCCTCTGAGACAAATTCAATGAGAGTAAATTTTAAGTGCTCACCTCTTTCCGTTCCTCCCCACTATTGCAATAGTTTTTTCATACTCCTTCGTTTGAGATAATTTACCCCATTTTACCTGTCATTTCCTTTTTTATTCCAGGTCAATCCTCTTTCTTACCTCAATACATTTTTTTATATTGTCACATCATATCAACTTATATCTCCACCCTCTAAGTATAATCCTTCTAATTGCCTTAATAGTGATAAAGATTTTAAGAATTACAAGCATAATCTTATCATTTAGGGTTATAAAGAGCTTAACTTTATTTTATTGAATTCCTTATTTTTTTCTCTGTTTACCTTTTTTGCTTCTTTTAATTCTTATATTTAGAAACTGAATTTTCCGTTGAGCTCTGATGTTTTCATCAGGAATGCATAATAGTCCTCTAGTTCATTGACTGACCATTTTTCTCCCTGAAGTATTCTGCTATTTTTCTTCTTGGATAATTTAATATTTGTTTGTAATCCAAGCTCACTTGCCTTCTGGCATATCATTTTCCAAGCCCTCTGGTCATTTAAAGTAGGAGCTGACAAATTCCGTGTAATCCTGATTGTGACTCTGTAAAATTTTGAATAGTTTCTTTCTGGCTGCTAGCAGTATTTTCTTCTTGACTTTAGAGTTCTGGAATTTGGCTATAATATTCCTGGGAGTTTTCTTTTTTGGGATCTCTTTCAGGAGGTGATTGGTAGACTCATTCAGTTACTGTTTTACCAACAAGTTCTAAGGTATCAAGGGCAGTTTTTCTTAATAATTTCATGAAAAATTATGTACAGGCAGTGTTTTTAAATGATAATTTTCATGCATTCCATTAATTCTTAAATTCTCTCTCCTGGATCTGCTTTCCAGGTCAGTTGTTTTCCCCATGAGGTATCTCACATTTCCCTTTCTGATTGATTGGTGATGTCTCATAAGTTTCTATAAGCTTCCATTCTCCCTCCTTCTCTTTCCATTCCCTTCCTCTGTCCCACCTCCAGCCCCTCTCTAACTCCTGCTGTCAAGTCCCCTTCCAGCTCAACGATCACAACAGCCCAAATCGTGTTCAGAGCTGTGAGGGAGTGCTTGTCCCCCAGAACTGCAAACTCAGGGTAAGATCTTTTGTTCCAATGGGGCTTGCTCAGGAGTCATTGCCATGCACTGTGTACTTGACTGGGGAGAAAACTGCCAGGAACAGTGTTTGGAAGCTGGGGAGAAAAGGGATCTGGGAGTTTGGGTGCAAGCACAAGCACCCCATCAGTGGTGTAAAAGGTGTGAAAACGTATTTGCTGCTTACCCCTGACTGAAATGTGGGTGTATGTGTGTATGTGTGCATGTGTGTGTATGTGTGTGTGCATGCATGTATGTGCATGTGCATGTGTGTGCATGCGTGCATGTGTATGTGTGTCTATGTGTGATGTGTATGCATGTGTATGTCTGTATGTGTGCGTGCATGTATGTGTGTCTGTGTGAGTGTATGTGTATGTGCGTATGTGTAAGAATGTGTGTGTATATGTGTGTGTGTTTGTGTGTACATGTGTGTAAGCATATGTGTGCACATGTGTGTAAGCATATGTGTGCATGGATGTGTGCATGTTTGTGTGTATGTGTTTGTGTGTGTATGTGTGTGCATGGATGTGTGCATGTTTGTGTGTGTGTTTATGTATGTGTATGTCTGTGTATGTGTATGTGTGTGTTTATGCGTATGTGTGTATGTGTGTGTGAATGTATGTGTACGTATGTGTGCGTGAATGCATGTGTGTATGTGTGCATGTGTGTGCGTGTATGTTTGTGTGTATGTGCGTGCGTGTGTGAGTGCATGTATGTGTGTGAGTGCATGTGTGTGCAGTGTGTTTGTGTATGTGTGTGCATGTGTGTGTGCATATGTGTATGTGTGTGCGTGTGTGCATGTGTGTGCGTGTGTATGTGTGTGTGCATGTGTGTATGTGTGTGTATGTGTATGTTTGCGTGTGTGTGCGTGTGTGTATGTGTATGTTTGTGTGTGCGTGTCTGCACATGTGTGTGTGTTTGTGTGTGTGTGTGTGCATGTGTATGTGTATGTTTGTGTGTATGTGTGTGCGTGTGTGCGTGTGTACCTTAAATACTACGCAGTCTCTAAGAGCACGAAAAGGAAGATGCACTCAGCACCGTCCCTGAACACACAGAACCCTGACACATTCAACATAAAGAACCCACCTGGGGCAGCGAGGGGAAGATCGGGCCGGAGGGGTTCTCTGCAAAGGTCACGGCTTGGTCACCTGAGTCCATCCTGCAATTTTGGAAGTTATCTTACTTAGGGCAGGGGGTTACAGCGGCTCCGACCATAGGCAGGCTGGACCGGTATCTGAGTCCCTGGCGGTCCAGGTGTGACTGAGGTGAGCCCCACTTGGGGCGCAAAACCTGCGAGCCCCAGACAAGAGCCTGGGCAGTTTGGGTGGGGCCAGCGGGGAAAGGAGGGCTGGGGGCGCTGGAGTGCGTCCTTCATTCTTGATGCGCCTGTGCCAGGACAACGAGGGCGGGAGAGGAGGGCCCAGGCGAACGCAGCTTCCCGCGCCTGCGCGTGCTGCCCTCAGCCTTCAGCCCCAAGTGGAAGGCCTCACGTGTCTCGTCACATGAACAAGGCCCGCACGTTGGGAGCCAAGTGCTGGGGCGGAAGTGGCAGCAGCAGGTGGGGGAGGTGCTCCTCCAAACTCTTCATTCGGCCCCGCCTACCAGGAAGCAGTCCAGCTGATTGGCCCAGGGCTGCGGACGTCCGCCCCTGAAAGCCGCGTGATAATGACACACTAGCGGTCCCTCCCTTCCCACGAGCCCCCGGGCCCCAACGGCCCCTCGCTGTGCCATACACAGTTGGTCCAGAACAACAAGGCCCGGGGTCAGGGGTCAGGGGGACAGGCCAGCGGGTCCTAGCCCTGTGGGCTCTGCCCTGGAGCCACAGCAGGTTCCTCTGGCTCCGCAGCCCAAGGGCAGCCCCACGTTCTCCTCGTCGGCCTGAGGGACAAGGGGCATCCAGGCGGCCGTGGGAGCCGCGTGTGGGGGGGGGCCCCCATCAGTGCCCCCGAACCTGGAGCACTTGGGTTCGGAAGCGATGGCGGCCCAAGCCCAGCCCAGGTGCGGATGGGGACAGGCTTGGGGGATGTAGCACGGACCACATGGAGGTCTCCCAGGGCTGAGACTCTGGACCACGCTCCCATCCGCTGGATGAAGGAGCCCTCCCACTGACCTTTGAAGCTGTTTGTGTGTTTGTTAATCTGGGAACTGTTGCTTGTGGTGGACCCCTGACATCTGTTCCGAGTCCTGGCAGTCACGTGCTTGTTTGGCTACGCTGCCTGCAGTCCGCACCTCCTGGGCTGCCCACATCACTTTCTTGTGTATGTTGCTTTGGTTTGTTTTATGATTTCTGTATTCATTTTAACTCTTCTATGCAACATGGCTAAGGTAGAAATGTATGAAATAGGAATGTATGTGTAGAACCTATATAAGATTGTCTGCCGTCTCAGGGAGTGAGTTTAGAGGTAGGGGAGATTAGGGGGAGAGAGGGAGAAAATCTGAGATAGATAGAAGTGATTGTAGACCACTGAAAGCAAATAAAACTATAAATAAATACATTTTTTAAAAAGGATGTGACATAATAATTGCCCAGTAAAAGAGATGAGATTGCTATGGCTTTGTATTATCTGTTTGTTTTGGTTTGGTTTCTTGGCTCTTGACTCAGGATTTTAAAACTGAAACTGTGACGGTGATGAACAGTCTAAGTATGTTGAAGCAAATACTCACAGTGTTCTACCACATGTCTTCAGGACTCTGGTTGTACATTTGTTTGTTTTTTAAAAATATTTTTAAAATACTCATTTCAAATATTGTATAATGCATGTGTAGACTGTCGTCTGCTAGAGCAAAGGAGCTAAGTAGAAAATCGAGATGGGGGAAGGGGAGAAAGTACTAGTATTGCTTAACATGTAACTCATGTAATCTTTTAAAATAACTTTTTGTGTCTTCCACCTTAATATTTGTTCCTTTTTAAAAAATATTGTCTGCCTTTTTGAACATCTCCCTAAATTCCCTCCCTGCCTCCAAGACAGATGTGAATGAAGACTTTACAATCTCCGTGCTAGTTTTATGAGATTGTTGCCAGTACTTGGGGGAAGGGAGGAGCTTTACCTGCACTTTAAGACCTGTTCAAATATAAGTGCACACGTTAAAGAAAAAGAAAAAAGAAAATTTCCTAAGTCAGTTAAATAGGTGTTCATTTAGAGGGGAATTCTCCAGTACATGTCATTGTGAAGAAATTTTGCTAGATTAGGCTGTTATAATAATATATGATAACATGAACAAGTATAAAAATAAATTGGAAAAACTCACCAACACGGTCACTGGAACTGTGTTCTGTGTGTTCAGTGATTTTGCCCACAGAAACCAATCTTTAACAAAAAGTGAAAAATTTTAAATACAACTCCTCATTTTAAAATGTCAAATGTATAAACATAACATCTGTAAAATGGACTTCAGAACCTCTCTGTCTATTAGTATTGTCTTGGTAATTCTCTTGGTAATGTTTAAGGACATTAGAAGATGAATCAAGTTGATTGAGGGAGAGTCTGTCCATATGACCGTACAACTAATTGTAATTTTCTGAGTCTCCATATCATTTGGTCAACTTAATATGTGTTTGCGTGTGTGTGGTTGTGTGTTATGTGTATCTTTTCTCAATTTCACAATTGAAGGAAAGCAAACTAAAGTTTAATTTCTTTTTTAACATTAATTTTTTTTAATTCCATGTAAAGATTGTGTTCATCATTCATTTTTTTAAATTTTCAGTTCCAAATTTTTATACTTTCCTCCTATTTCCTTCACCCTCTCTAAGACAGCAAGCAATATGATGTAGGTTATATATGTACAATCATGTTAAAAATATTTTCACATTAGTAATGTTGTGAAAGCCAAGTCAGAACAAAAGGACCAGACTATGAGAAAGAAAAGACAAAAACAAAAAAAGAGAGAGAATAGCTTTCAAGCTCCATGCATCATTCTGTGGATTGTGGTTAACATTTTTCCATCACTAGTCCTTTGAATTGTTTTGTATCATTGTATTGTTGAGAAGCTCTAATTCATTCATAGATGATTGTCACACAGTGTTGATGTTACTGTGTACAATATTTTCCTAGTTCTACTCACTTCACTCGTCCTCACTTCATGGGAGTCTTAGCGGGTTTTTCTGAAATGTGCCTGCTCATCATGTGTTGTGGGAAAATATAGCTTTCCATTACATTCATATGCTACAACTTGTTCAGCCATTGCCCTATTGACAGGCATCTCCTCAATTTCCAATTCTTTGCCACCACAAAAAGGGCCGCTATAAAAATTTTTGTACATATGGGTCCTTTTGTTTCTTCTTTATGACCTCTTAGGGGTGCAGACCTCGTAGTGGTATTGCTAGATACAAAACAAGGTAGAGTTTTATAGTTCTTTGTGCATAGCTTCAAATTGTTCTGCAGAATGTTGGATCAGTTCCCTAGTCCATTAATAAAGCATTAGTGTATCATTTTTTCCCACATCTTCTCCACATGTATCATTTTCCTTTTCTGCCATATTATTCAGTGTGATAGAAGTGAGGTGGTACTTCAGAGTTTAATTTGTATATCTCTAATAAACAGAGATTTACAGCATTTTTATGTGAGTATAGATGGCTTTATTTTCTCCATCTGGAAACTGCCTATTCACATGAGTTGATCATTTATCAGTTGGGGAATAATATATTCTTAGAAATTTGATTGAGTTCTCTGTTTATTAAGAAATGAGTCCTTTATCAAAAACAGGGGCTATTAAAATTGTTTCCCAGCTTTCTGCTTTCCTTTTCATCTTGATGGTATTGCTTTTGTTTCTGGAAAAATTTTTTTCATTGAATGTAATCCCAATGATCCTTTTTGCATTTCCTAATATTTCCTGTCTCCTGTTTGGTCATAAATTCTTTGCTTCTTCAGTGGTTTGACAGGTAAACTATTCTGTTTCCTCCTGATTGGGTGATACCGTATCACACTTTATGGCTAAAACAAGTGCCCATTGGGAACCTGAGGCCACTAGGCCACATGTGGCTGTCTAGGTCTTCAATTGCAATCTGTTGACCAAATTCAAACTTCAGAGAAAAAAAAATTCCCTTAGTAGCAGTACAAGTTGTTCTGTTAAATTTGGAGTCAGTCAAAAGGGCCACTCCTAATGAAGGCCACAAGTTCCACATCCCTGGATAAGGTGTGAGGTACTGGTTCTATGCCTTGTCAAATACCATGTTGTCGTTCAGTTTTCCAAGCAGTTTGTTTTGTTTTGTTTTGTTTTTGTTAAATAATGAGTTTTTATTCTGGAAGCTGGAGTCTTCAGGTTTATCAAATAGTAGATTACTATAGTCATTTACTACTCTTTCTTGTGTAACTAACATCTTCCACTGTTCCATGACAGTTTCTTAACCAGTACCAAATAGTTTTGATAATTGCTGCTCTATAATATCGTTTTAGATCTGGTGTGACTAGGCCATCTTCCTTTGCACTTTTTTAACATTTCACTTGATATTCTTGACCTTTTATCCTAATGTTGAGAAACTATGTCACTACAATTAATTTCTACACGTGTTCTGAGTGAATGTACTGGGCATTTAAAGAAGTGTCTTGTACCTTATACAATGCCTTAGTGAGGGAATAAAGAAACTTGAAAGGGATAGAAGAAGGGCAACTCCAAAACAATTTTTGAGTCCAAATACTTCATGTAAAATAAATTTAGCCAGCTATGTAGAAACAGAAAACTTAAGCACTCCATTAAGTTTGATGGGACATTTTGGGTTTCGTCACTCAGTGTCATGTCTAAAGAACTACTGTAGAGAGAACTTAGTTTCTCTGAACAGGTAAGCTGAATTTTAAATTCCAGTTTAATTCACTTTTAAATTGATGTTTCTTTAATATGCATATAGAGTAAATATAGTTAGATTACATTTAGGTTGAGAGTGCCTGCTTGAGTCCTTCTATATAAGATTATATTAATGTTTATCAATATCTTGGAATTTTATAGGGCATTCCTTTCAAATGAAATGCTTGGTAGTTTTGAATAAGGACATCATGTCAGTGGAGATGTGTCATGTCTGCTCAACATGTTCTTGAGTTCGGTGCTGACTGAGGAGTGCAATTCACATCCAGCCATCTTGAAAGGTTGCTATGACAATTCCCAATTGCTGGAGTCAGTGAACTCTGCAATATGGCTATTATACAGTCTCTCTGAACTGAAAGGACAATGGACCTAATGATCCCCTGAAGAATAAGATTCCACGGACTCATTGACCGTAGCTCCCTTGTATTTGTAATGGTAATACAAACACATTCCCATTGTGTCAAGCATCTGAAATAAGATTGTCATTTAAGTTTTGAACACTGCCAAGTTTATAGAACTCTTCATTCATTTTTAAATGCTAACTACAAATTGCATTATTCTTTAGCTTTTTCATTATTATTTATTATTTATTTACAAGTGATATTTGCTTTCACATAGTTGTGTTGTGTGTGTGTTTGAGTGAGTTATTTGAACCCTTCTTAAAATGACAGTAGTCAAAGTTAAATTTCATGAAGAGATGGGCTGTATTAGAAACTCACCATGAGTTATTATCCCCTGCTTCTTCGTGGAGGATGTTTTCCTTGATTGATGGTAATTGCATTTCAGTTTCATCTATAGTGTTAAAGAGTTCAAATGTGAATTTTCAGCTCATTCAGAGTAGTTAAAAAGTTTCACAATTCTGGCTAATCTACTAACACATAGTTAATCCATAATGCAGCAGAACATTAGTACTGAGAATAATGCTTTACATCATTCATTATGGAAATGGAAAGATAAAACTAGAAACTCTAATGTTAGTAGTTTTGCTCACCAGTTTAGATGAAGCATTGTGCAACAAATCTCATTTCAGCAGCTAGAATGAACTAGGACTAGATGTCCTAGTCAATGAAGGGGTCTCCTTAAATAGTCAAATTGGAGACTAGTTGGAATTTAATAGTACTCTATTCATTTGTGATAGGACTTCCTCAGATACTTTCTACTTGAGAACTTCCTCAAGATTTTGGTGGCATTTATGACAACTTCATTGAGTGCTAAATGGCATAACTGCCCCAATGACTGTGTTTATTATGAAATCTACACTTATGAGTGTAATTGTAATCAACTCATCAGGGTCATTAACATGTCAAATCCTTTTGCCTGGTTTCTCTAGACTGGAGAGGAAAACATGTCAATGTAAAGCCAATGATTAAAATTTGGGGTATACCATAATGTTATTTCTAACGTGCCAACATGTTTCTATCACTTTGTGAAGGGCCCTCATAAAGAAAGAGGTATCATTATAGAATAGCCAATCTATATCAGTAAAATGAATATTTAAAATTTCTGAATTGAAGTAGTATATTTAACTTCCCTCTGCCGTCATCCCTTACCTTTGAAACATTCAGTTAACATGTGATTACTGAAAAATCTTACTGGAAATTTAGAATTCCAGTAATTATTAACAAGGTAGTTAGAAAACTGATAAAATACTACTTACAGTAAGCATGGATAGAAGGAAAAAGCTTATATCCACAATGTCATGAAAATGTTGAATTTTTTCACATAGAATTGGAAGAGGGAAGAGGGGCAAACACAAAGACTATATAAATCTGTACTGACAATACTATTGTACTTATGGGAAAAGAGAAGTGCAAAATAGTTTTATGATTCAAAGTCACCCAAGGAGTGGAGAACAGTTGCCCTCACTCAATCAGGAAGTTTATGTTGAATTTCTAACTCTACCATGTGTGAATGCTACTTGAATGCTGGTGGGTTCACTTAATATTCCTGAGCACTGGGCATTGGGGATACCCAAAACTGCATTGTTAGAATGGATTTCCTCAGCTGAGAGGCTTTTTATCAGTGCAAGTTCACTTCCCATCCCAAAATATATCTTGATTTCTGCTTGTTGTCTTTGTTTCTTTGTTTCTGTTTTTGATTTTTCACAAGGCACCTCCTTGGGATTATTCAATCCCTTTTGTTTCCATGCTGGCTAGAACTTGCCTTTTGTGAAATCTCCTGGTTTGGAAGCATGATTCTCCTTCCCTTGACCTGTAACATGATCGCTGAGATGTGGCCAAATGACATTGATTTCTCTCCCCAGAAAACATTTTGATAGCTTAGAATGAGTATAAATAGCAATCATTTTCTGTTCTGTCCAGGACCGAGGGTTTTCCCCTCCCAGACAGATCCCTTTCTGATGGTAAACTAGGACATCTTTTTGTCTCAATTCTTAACTAACCCTTGGTCAGGGTCGGAGTATTCCCTCAGGCAATCTGAGACCTGGGAAAGAGAATAATTTACAAAAGCTAAAGGAACGAACTTCATTCTTGACCATCACCAGTAATGATTTTTGTTTGGCCACTGGAGTCTGATGACACTGAAGAAGTAGTGATGATTCTGTGCAACTGTGACTCACTTAAATCCACTTCATGGGCAAGAGAAAACGTCACCTTCATGATGTCTGTGGTCCTTTTCAAGAACAAATGAACAACCACAACAACCGTGTTGTACCTGTTTTCCCTCCTCCTCTCCACCATATGTCATTTGTGGAAGGTGTGAAGTGTTTACTCAAAATTGTATTAATATGAATTTCTCTAATAAGTAGCGAGCTGGAGCATTTGTTCATATGACTCTTGATAGCTTTAATGTCTTCTAAAAACTCTTTGTTTATATCCTTTGGTATTTTATCAAATGGAAGATAGCTCCACTTTTTGAATTTGCACTAAATTTCCTATGTATTTGAGAAATTAGTCACAGAAGATTACAGTAAATTTTTTAAATACAATTTCATTTTCTAATTGCTATGGTTATGGCATAGCTTACCAAGAGGAGCAAGTCTTATGCCTGGCCAGCAGGCTGCTTGTCCTCCTGTGGAGCTGGCGAGTAAGAGAATGAGGCGGGAGAGCGGGTCAATGAAGCAACTCCAATTTATTCAAGCAAGCACTCTGATTATATAGTCTCTGCCAGCTAGCCCAGTGAACCATGGTAACACACATAAACAAACCCGAAACTATAGAAATGAACACAAGCTGGAACTATAGTGACAACAACAAACCAGGGGTGGGGCCATCCCTTCCAGCGCCATCTTGTTCACCCTTCCCTGCTCTGGACTCAGTTTACCTGATGTCCGTCAGTGTGGTGTCCCAGGTGGTGTGGTGGTCAGTGCCCCTTACAACTCCCCCTTTTTGTTTTAGACCTGATGACCTTCACGGGTTTGTACATCTCTCAGCTTGAACTGATTTTCAGTAAGCGTCCACATTGTATCCTTTACAATTCGTAGGGCACATTTGAGACATGGTGGTATGAGACGTATAACAATCAGGATGACAAAACTTCCTGACAACAATGGACCTAGCCAATTAAACAATGAGGTGGAATGACCAAAAAGTTGCATCATGTCTGAAACAAAATTTTCAGGTATTAACTTTTTTGTCCCTTGAGTATTTATATCCAATGCCAATTTTTCCAACAGTTTCATTTCACTTGAAATGTTGGTGAGTGTTAAACCATGTAACTGAGCTCTTATTTCTTCCCAATTAAATTCAGTATCATTGTACAATTTGTTCATCATACAAAAATGACGATATCTGTAATCACATCTTAAAGCCAATTGTGTTTATATGGCCTGCAATTCATCTCCAATAGCTATTACATCATTTCTTAACATTAGAATGGCCTGGTAGAATTCGTGATCCATCCTCAATTGTTCCCTAAATCCTACTGACACATATTTGTACAAACACCAAGGATAGCCCTTCACCAGTCCTGTAAAGTTTAAATATCTACTGATGTCCAAAGGTCCAATACTGGTCCTCATCCTGGCTCACTGTTAGAAGTAGTAAGATGCAGCTGACTAATTTCATGGCTCAGGCGTTGTAGTTTCTTCTTTCTCTGGCAGAATCCCTGTGATTTCTTCCTGGTGTTGTATGACCCGTAGTCTTTTCACTGGTACTCAGATCTCCTTGTCTCCTGTAAAGATACAAGCATAACCCTTGCCCCAAGTTAGTATGGTATGTGTTCTAGCAGTCAGTCTGAGCTGACCATGTATTTCATGGCAGGCGTAAGACCGTGCTCATCGAATTTTAAATAATTGATAGTGTAAAGTGCCAATTTTAATTGATCATGTGCCGTGGACCTGGGTCCCAAAGCTCCCCCTTTTTATTTTTGGACATGTTGTTTTATGGTGCCGTTCACACGTTCTACTATGGCTTGTCCTGTGGGGTTATAGGGGATCCCAGTCACATGAGAAATTCTGAATTCTGAGAGAAATTTTTGGAAGGCCAAAGCAGTGTATGCTGGGCCATTATCAGTCTTTGATAGTCGTGGGACGCCATGGGCAGCAAAACATTGAAGCATATGACTACACACATCCTTGACTGCCTCTCCAGTGCGTAGAGTAGCCATGATGAAACCGGAGAAAGTGTCTATAGACACATGGACATATTTAAGCCTCCCAAAGGAAGCTATGTGAGGCACATCCATTTGCCAGATATCATTAGGATGTGATCCCTTAGGATTGTACACTCTGCATGGCATCGGTGGCTGGAAAGGAATGCATGCTGTGCATGATTTTACAATCTTTCAGGCCTCTTTCTTAGTAAGTTTATATAAATGTCTTAATGATTTTGCTGATATATGAAACTTATTGTGAGCCTGCTGAGCTTCCTCAGTGGTTTCTGGGTATACACCTCCTGACACTACTCGATCCACAACCTCATTTCCTTCTGCTAGAGGCCCTGGTAGATTGGAGTGTGATCTTATATGAAAAATGTGGAATGGGAATATACATCCTCTTATGGTGTTTTGGACTTCCACTAGCAACTGTCCAATTTCTAATTGAGTTGATATGCAGGCAGTCTCTAGGTCTGGTATAAGTGTGGCTACATATCTACTGTCAGTAATGACATTGATAGGCTCATCAATCTCTAAAGCCTTCCAGACCACAAATAGTTCGTTCTTTTGGGTGGATGAGAACGGAGTATCATATACCTGCAACCATTTATCTTGATATACATATGTGGCTGCTCTATTTAATTTTGTGGCATCAGTAAATACATTCTTTCCTATGACTGGAGTGTCATGGTGTTTCTCAGCCCATATCCATGGTGTTTCTTGGTATATGCTTAGAGCCTTATTTATGTACCCTGTTTTGAAGTTTTGATTAATAATGACTTGCCATTCTGGGTATTCTGTACAGCATTTCTCTACTTGTTCTTTAGTGTATCTACAGTAGATGGCATCAGGATCTCTTCCTATCAGTTTCCTCACTCTCTGAACTGCCTTGTAAACCACTTGTGCAACTAGTACACAGTAAGGGACACAAGACCTGTTGTGTATTCTCTTCAAGTGTATCCACTCTAATATCCCTTCTTCTTGGTGAAGGCATCCTGTGGGGAGTTCCACAGTGAAAAGGATAGAGATATACATATTTTCTGTTGGTATATATCTCCTGGTGCTAGCCTCTACGATTTTTGTTTGAATTTTGGAGATGCACTCCAACACTTGAGGAGTCCATTCTCGTGGTGAATTTAAGTCAGGATCTCCTTTCAGCATGTCATACAATGGGTGTAATTCACCTGTAGGTATTCCTAATTGTGGTCTGATCCACTGAAGCTCTCCTATCACCTTTTTCATATGATTGAGAGTCTTGATTTTAGACACATCTATTACAGGTGATTTAATATGGCTTTGATGTTCTAATATGTTGTGTCCTAAATAATGTATAGGCAGGTCTTTCTGTGTCTTATCAGATGCTATTTTTAAGCCCTGTTTGAGGAATTCTCTCTCTGTCATTTGTAATGTCATTTCTAAAATTTCAATGTTATCATGAGCTCCTAAGATATCATCCATATAATGGAGTATCAACACCTGGGGAAATCTCTTCCTGACTGGGTGTAATGTCTTGTCTACATACCACTGACAAATTGTGGGACTCTTTTTCATTCCTTGGGGTAGTACCTTCGATTGGTAATGATGGTATGGCTCCTGTAGATTGACACTGGGTACAGAGACTGCAAACCTTTCCCTATCCTTAGTATGAACAGGAATACTGTAAAAACAATCCTTGATGTCAATCACCCAAAGTTTATAACTGTTGGGAATTGCATTGGGTGATGGCACACCTGGCTGCAAAGCACCCATCGGCTGCATGATGTCATTGATCTTTCTCAAATCAGTCAACATTCTGTATTTTCTGGATTTCTTTTTTATGACAAATACAGGAGAGTTCCAAGGACTAAAGGATTCCTCAGTGTGTCCTAACTCTAACTGTTGTTGTACTAGGTCTTTCAGGGCCATGAGATTTTCATATTTTAGGGTCCATTGATCCACCCAGATGGGCTCATCTGAGATCCATCGTAATTTTGGTGGTGGAATTCTCACAGCATTGTCATCAATGGACCTGTTCAAAAATTTGTTGTTAATCTTACCCCTAATTGTGTAAGCAGATCTCTTCCCCATAGTATTATGGGAAGCCCTTCCAATACTTGGGGCCAAAATTTTCCTGATCTGTCCTCAAAAGTCCACCAGAGTGGTCTGGCCACCTCCCTGGCCCATTGTGAGCCTCCTATGCCATATACATTGTTTTCCTCTCCTATAGGCCATTGAGATTCCCATTGTGAAAAAGGGAATACACTTCTGTCTGCACCGGTGTCAACAAGACCTGTTTTAGGTATTCCTTCTATATATATGGTAAGCATTGGTCTCTGATTGCCAATTTGTTGAGTCCAATATATTGTTTGTTCTATGTTATGATTCATTTGTATCAATTGTGCTACTGGCTGCCCTCTATCAACCTCAACCTCCACATTGTTAGAGTTGCACATCAGGATCTTGTGCAAGGTACCAATTGGTGGTTGCTGTACTACAGCCTGTAAGCCTGTGTAAGCATTTGCTGGTGCAGAAATGATAATCTCTTGCTTTGTTTTGATGCATATTTCCTCTATTGGTAACCATACTGTTGTGCATGGAGGTATCAGGAAATTCCCTAGGCTTCTAATTAATTTTGACTGTATGGCACCGACTTGAGTGTCCGGTACCTCCTCCTGAATTCTAAAGTGGCCTGTGGGATTGTCTCTGTGTCCTCCCAGTAGCCCCTCCTTTTCTCCTGGGCTGGAGGGACGCCTGTCTGCATGTTTAAATATTGAGCACTACCCTGGAGAGGGGAGAATGACCTACACTCTGAAGCCCAATGTCCTGTTTTCTTACATTTTGGACAGGGTGTGGTTGGCCTACTCTTAAATGGTGTTCTGTTCCCTTGGTTCTGGAGTCCCTTTCTTTCCTCTGCGTTGTCTCTACACTCCCTCTGGTAATGTCCTATTTTTCCACACTTAAAGCATCTCATTTTTGGTCTTGCCAGTTTCAGCCTTAAGCTTAGCAATACATTCCTTCAGGGTTCTATTCATCCTTTCTACCTGGCCTGAATTCTGGGGTCCAAGTATATGTACTCAAGCACCCCACCCTGTCTCCCTTTAAGCAGATGGGACCCAACATATTTTGGGATAAGGGATGAAGGTCTCGGCTTCTGAAACTGCTTCCTGCTGAGACTGGACGTAGAGCTGACCCTACCTCACAGGGTCCCAACGTTAGAGGGGTTAGGTCTTTAACCAGTATAAGGAATTTGATGATTCAGAGGGTGATAAGTGATATTACAATTCTTGAGAAAGAGACATCCTTCCACTTGGTGGAGGGAGGCAACTTACAAAAACTGAAGCACAATTTTTATACCCTAACACAGAGAATCCAACTTAATTGCTCATGTGGCTTTAGAAAAGAGGGCAGATTTGAGTAACTTTTGGGTACCTTCCAAGTTTCAGCTACAGCCCACAGTACTTTCACAAAGAAAGCTGGTAGCTGGTAACCAACCAACCATCCACAAGCCCTGGATACCTGAAACTCAGGTATCCAAGGAGAGAGACCTTATGGAAAAGAAATTTTATTTAGCCACTATGCAAGTACTCTGCAAAGTACCATAAATCTTCTCACAAATGAATAGATGATAACAAACCAGATTCTTAGGTATTAAATAATTCCTAAATATAAAACATCTTTGACTCTGTTTGAATTCAGATAGGAGTGAAATTTTCCCATGGAGTTGAAATAAGCAATGCACATTAACAGGACTCACATACATAAGAGATTTCATTTCAGATCCTTCTTTCTCAAATTTAAAACTTGTCCTGATATAAAAGTCAATTGTTACAACTTTTGAGCAAGTCACATCATTATTTATGAATTATACAAGCCAAACAATTTTCTTAGGACTGATGACCATGTCCACATGAAAGGAGACTTGGCAGTTTTACAAAATAAAAGGAATTGGCATGGATCCCATACCTGCCAACCCCAAACATATAGGAGGACTGTTCTGAATGGGCAGAACCAGTCTAAATAAATTATTACTCCATTCATTTCTTTCCACATATAGTAACCCATTAACAATTTTTGGTTTAGCATTAAAACAGCAGCTTTTTAGCTGTACTTCTTTAACAGGCAAAGGTGAAAATACCTGGTTTTCTAAATAACATAACTTTTCCAACATCTTTTAGTTTCAACAAAATTCAGATTACAAATTGCTTCCTCTAACATCATTTCTGGATTATGGAGTAAAATAAAAATCTTGATGGTTCTAACTTTTACTCAAGAAAATTTCACATCTGTGGCCACTCCTTAAAAATGTTTTTGAAAGAAAAAGTTGTGAAACTGCAAGTGGAAGTGAGGGAGACTCTGGAACAAAGTTCAGCGGTGCCTAGTCTCCTCCTTTTCACCTGGGAGTTTCAAAGCCTTATCTCTGAGGTGTCTTTTCTCTTTCTTCAGTAGGTTTCTCAATTTATCAGTTAGCTGTTTAACACTGTCCTGCAAATTCTTCACCATCTGTCTGTTCTTCCATCTCTCTTCTAAGTTTAGATATATGAGTGCTGGCTGCCTTTCTGGGCTATTGTCCCTTGTACTACTCTCTGACTCTGACAGGGCTGTCTGTGAGGATGTGATGAATGTTCTCATTTGCACTGCCTCGCCACTGTCTTCTATGAACACATTCTTCAGCATGTTATATAGAAAGAATGTGTACTGACCCTGACTCAACTTTTGTGAGCTTTGCCCCATTTCAGTCTTACTCACGGTTACACCTCTTCCCACCAAGCTGAATTGCGCACATCTTCTCCTGCGTCCACTTCTCGGATCCACTTTCCGGAGGACTCGGTGAGGCAGACAGACTACCGTCTCCTGTCGCGCTCAGGTATCGGCCTTTGACCCTGTCCTGATAGCTCCTGTACACTGTCTAGGTTTCTGGAGAGGCTGACTCACTCGGGGGGGACTGAGGGACCTGATTCCCTCAGCTGAGATTCCTGAGGGACCTAATTTCCCTCGGCTGAGTTTCTTAAGGGACCTAATCTCCCTTGGGTAAGTTCCTTAAGGGACCTAATTTCCCTTGGCTGAGCTTCCTGCTCCTTCCCCCCTGCTTGTGGCCCCACGTTGGGCGCCAAGTTGCTGTGGTTATGGCATAGCTTACCAAGAGGAGCAAGTCTTATGCCTGGCCAGCAGGCTGCTTGTCCTCCTGTGGAGCTGGCGAGTAAGAGAATGAGGCGGGAGAGCGGGTCAGTGAAGCAACTCCAATTTATTCAAGCAAGCACTCTGATTATATAGTCTCTGCCAGCTAGCCCAGTGAACCATGGTAACACACATAAACAAACCCGAAACTATAGAAATGAACACAAGCTGGAACTATAGTGACAACAACAAACCAGGGGTGGGGCCATCCCTTCCAGCGCCATCTTGTTCACCCTTCCCTGCTCCGGATTCAGTTTACCTGATATCCGTCAGTGTGGTGTCCCAGATGGTGTGGTGGTCAGCGCCCCTTACATCTAATGTTGTTTTTGGTAAAATATTATTTGCTATCTCCTTTTAAGAAGGTGTCTTTTTGCTTTTGCTTTATCTGAGAACATGATTTTTACTTCTTGTGTTTACACTTCAAGGGATGAATAATAGATTCTACTTTAGCCCGTTATTTTAAATCAGTCTGTGTCTTTCGGTTTCAAGTGAGTCTTACAAGAGTTGTTTACAAACAACATAGTTTTTAATTCTGCCTTCCAATCCATTCTGCCATCCATTTCTGTTACAAGGGTGAACTGAACTGAATTCACATTCACATCTAAGATGACTGTGTATTTCCCTCCATCCTATTTTCTTCTGTTGATCCTTCTCTCTTTTTTAATATATCCCTCCTCAGATGTATGTTTTGCTTCCTGTAATAGCAATTAAAATAGGATCTTTTACTGGTTTTGGTTTAGTATATAAAGTGCCTCTGACTGAATCTTGCCTTCATCATTCAGGAGCTTTTACAAGGATTAAAGTACAGAAACAAGAATTTCTTTAACTAAAAACAGTATATCTATTTGAATTTTGAATTATTTTAATGTGATTAAGGACCTCTCCCACCCACTGATGGACCTGTCCATAGTGGGAAACTTGATTAGGGGAGTTGTTTTCTAGGAGGGACCCAAGTACCTTTTGTTTTTTTTTTCTTTTTTTTTCCCTTAAGTACATGTTTTTAATGGGTTTTGTTTTTCTTTTGTTCTGTACTGGGGAGTAGGTTGGAGTGGGAAGGAGAGGAGAAGGATTTTTACTGATTGAAAAATTATTTTCCTAAATATTTTGTGAAACAGGTACTTTAGTGCAGTGTCAAATTCTAAAACAAAATGATTACAATGAATCATTGTGGATCATATATACATATATGTATATATTTATGCACACAGATATATGTATGCATATACCTATATGCAGATATGTACATATATTTATACACAAATATATGCATGCTTACACATATATGCTACATATATATATACGTCTATATATGAATGTACCTTGCTTCATCATGGCAATGCATATTCACTTTAAAACTAATTGCTTAGCCCCATACTTCTGAGATTAGCTAGAAAGATTGTTCACAAGAGATATAATTCAAGAAATTGTTTACTCTTTCCTTTTTGCTTTTGTTTTTGCAGTAGATTTTCTTTATTTTTTTTTTAAGTAATGCTATTCCAAACGTGTGTGAGCCTTTCACAACAATCAAATTTTGATAAAGTTGTTGGACAAAGTGGGAGGTCACTCGTGAAGATGATCAGCTGTGCCTCCATCATTAACATTTGTCATGGGAGCTGCTTTATTTTTTTTTTGATAATGTATTATTGTATTATTTTTAGTCTTCTTTTGTGGTGGGATTGGTAACTGACAGTGGGTCACCTTCAAGAAATACAAAGAATTCAAGTATGTGGCCATGGAAGCATTTAAAGTAATAAAAAGTAAGACAATTCTTAAAGGCCACAAGTTTCTAATGAGTTGTTGATCCAGTCAATCAATGGAGGCCAATTACATATAGCCAGTCCCTTACACTGATAGCTATTTTTACTTACTCCCTCAAATATTGATCTTGAAATCACATTATTAATTAATCAGCCACAGGGGATTTCAAAAATGAATAAGGCTGAGTCTTAAAACTGCTAATTCCATAAGTTTATAATCCAGGTTGTCCGTCATTGTTGAATGAATTAAAATTATTTGAGTAGTGATGTCTTAAATGATTCCATAGAGACTAAGGAATTGGAGAGATAGGATACATGGCCTCTCTCCTCAAGCAGTTCATATTTTCACTTGTTCAGTCCTATAAATGACAGTTTCTTTGAGTAATCCACCAAAATCTACTTCATATCTATCCATAATGCACCTGAACAGTAGTACATAGAGGACATTTAGAGGTGGGCACCAAATCCTAATTGAAAGGTAATGGGGAGAGATAGATCCAGAGCTGTCCTCAAGGGATTGAGTCAGTGGCAGCTGTGCCAGATGTCTCAAAACAGAAACGCTAAAGACAACTTAGAAGTTCAATGGGAAAGATCTGTAGGACGTGGGTGAGAACAGCATGGTCTGGCTCAAACCCAATGGAAGCAGCATTGGATGTGGCAGCAGTGGCAATTGCTTCTAGACTTCTTGGACCACAGATGGGGGGGGGGGGAGGAATCTATTCGCTGATCACAGGGGAATTGTGGGGATATCTTTCGTGGTGCTACAGCAAAATTCTATTTCCTTTCCTTTGATCTGGGTGAAAGTTCAGAGTGGTGGTCCTGGAATGAGAAGATGATCTGGTGTTGCAGAACTTGTGGCAGCCAGTTAAGGGGGAATCCTACTCACAATTCCAAGGTAGAAAAAAGTTCTTGTGACCACTCTCAGATCAGAACACATGAGAGAAGAAGAGTAAACACCTCTCTTCTGATCATACAGCCTTGAAAAAACTGAAAATTGATAGGACTCAACAAGTATTTCTGAAAACATGCACAAAACCCATTAAGCCTCTGAAAGTTTGGCTTCTAACCAGGAAACAGAGTCCTACCTTTACAAAGAGCTAACAAGACAAGGAATTGCCTGGAAAAATGAGTAATCAGTAGGGGAACACATCAGACTATAGAATCTTCCTTTGGTGACAAAGAAGACCAAAATATTCAACCAGAAGACAATCAAGTCAATAGTTCCTACATCCAAATCCTCCAAGAAAAATGTGAATTGGTCACAGGCTTTGGAAGACCTGAAGTAAGAGAAGTAAATGAATAATTTGGAAGAGAAATAAGAGTGATGTACTAAAATCATGAAAAACAAGTAAATATCTTGCTAAAGAAGAACCAAAAATTTCTGAAGAAAGTGATACTTTAAAAACACAGATTGAAGCAAACAGTAAGAGAAGTCCAAACAGTCAAAGAGGAGAAGAATATCTTTAAAAATCAGAATTGGCCAAATGCAAAAGGAGGCACAAATGTTCACTGAAGAAAATAATTCCTTAAAAATTAGAATAAAAAGCATATGGAAGTTAATTGCTTTAGGCAAAATCATGAAATTTTCAAATGTATCTAAGGGAAAGAAAAATCAAAGATAGTCTGTAATATCTGATTGGAAAAACAATTAACCTGGAATATACTTCCAGGAGAGATAATTTTAACATTATTAGATTATATTAAAGCCGTGATTTCAAAAAGATCCTAGATATCATATTTCAAGAAATTTTCAAGCAAAACTCCCCTGATGTTGTAGAATCAGAGGGTAAAATAAGAATTGAAGAATCGGCCAATTCCCTTCTAAGATTACCAAAGGAAACCTTTTGGGAACGTTGTAGCCAAATTCCGCAGATCCCAGGTCAAGGAGAAAATATTGCAAGCAACCACAAAGAAAGAGTTCAATTGTTGTGGAAAACAATTGGTATAACACAATATTTAGCTGGTTCTATATTAAGGGATCAAAGGGCTTGGAATATAATATTCTATAGGTCAAAGGAGACAGTATTAAAACCAAGATTCACCTATCCAGCAAAACTGAGCATAATCTTTTAGGGGAAAAAATGAGCATTCCATTAAATAGAAGACTTGCCATGATAATTGATGAAAAGACTGCAGCTGAACAGAAAATTTGACTTTCAAATACAAAAATCAAGAGAAGCAGGAAAAGGTAAACAGAAAGGAGAAATCATAAAAGAATTCTTATAGTAGGACTGTTTACATTCCTACATTCAAAGAAGATATTTTTATCTCATGAGAACTTTCTCAGTAATAGATTGTTTGGAGGGGTAAGTTGACTATGAAGCCATGACATCTAACAAACAAAATTCAGGGGTGATAAAGGAATGCACTGGAAAGAGAAAGTGAGAAATAGAATGGGGTAAATTATCTCATATAAAATTAGCAGGAAGAAGCTGCTGCATTGGAGGGGATGAGGGGAAAGTGAGAATGAATGAGTGAACCTTATTCTCATCAGATATGAATTAAGGAGGGGATAACATACACACTTAACAGGGTATGAAAATTTATCTTACCCTACAGGAAAGTTGGGGAACAGGGGTTTAGAGGTGGGAGGTGATAGGAAGAACAGATGGGAGGATGAGTTACTTAGAAGGAAACTATTTTGAGGAGGGACAGGGTCAAAGGTGAGTACAGACTAAATAGAGGGCAGGCTAGATGGATGGGAATGTAGTTATAATTGTGATCGTACTCTGAGGAATTTATAATTTCTCTCCTGAGGTACTGTCCTGAATAGAATGATGACAGGTGTAGAGAGAGTTCAGTAGAACCCTGATCTGGAACCTAGCAGCAGCCACTCTCTGGGTCATTATTCACTCCCTCTTACCTGGCCTCTAAATGAGGATATCATTTGTTGTACTGCCAATTCCTTTCCTGAGTTTGTTCCCATGCACTTTGGCTCTTCTCCCTCTATACTGCCAAATTTTAGTTACTTGCGAGAATATCTCGCCATACCATATATGCTCCAAGTAAGTTCATTATATGATTTGGAAGAAACTTTCAGATTTTGTTCCTTAATCCCTATCTGTAGGTAAGGAAGTTGGTTGCTCCCCTTTGCTGAGGACTGAATTAGACTATAGAAAGTGAAATGTGTTGGCTCAGTAATGGAAATGAATGAGTAGAAATGTAATTAAACAAGAGGAATGAAACTTGAAACCTTGCAGTTCTCACATTGCTCAATTGCTTTGATGAATTTTCTAGAAAAAAAAGATTACAGTGGATACAATCATGAAACTACAATAGATTATGAGTATGGATTGAGGAATCTCACTCTGATAATTCTTTAACATAGAAAAAAGAGTACCATATGCTCAAAGCATCTTCAATAAATAACAAGCACATGAAATGTTGGGCATTTTGATGAGTTTCTTGAAGTTCAGTTGAATCATCTCTAAAGTGAAGTGGAGTAGATTGTCATATGTGTCTCTGGTTGAATCTAGCTCTAATTATCTGATCAAAAATGTCTGTGCCTCGCACCATCTGTGTTTTCCCTTTGTCTTTCCCTGTCTCTCACAAAAATTTCATAAAGACATTACAGGAACATGATGTAACAGAAAAAATAACTATGTGCCTACCCTTTGTATGTATATCTAGGTTCAAATCCTATGTCTTATCCGTACTACCTGTGGGAAGTAGAAAGGTTCTGTTGTCCATATTCCTATGCAGTAAGGGTTGATACCAACATGGACAGGTTAGAGGTCAGAAAGTAATGCTCAGGCCCAAGGAGCTATGTGAGGAAGGCCCTATCAGAGAGGAGAACATGGAGACATGGCCAGGGGTCGGTGTGATGGGAGATCCAAAGTTCAGAAAACAGTATAAGAAGCCCCATCTTCCTGCACGTGTTGTAGTGTTCCTGTAGTCTTCCCATAACCTTACTGGGGAGGCTTCCCATCCATTCAGTGGGGTGGGAGGGAATGGATGTAAAGATTAATAAAGGCCTTCTTGATTCATAACAGGTATTGTTCTTTATTTAAAGTGAACGTTTCTCACTGTTGGGTGCTTGTTAAACGGGCTCACTTCTAACATACCTGTGTAACTTTACATGTTATGTTTTATCCTTGGGCTTTACGAGTCTCTTCGGTAAATTGAAGCCATTGTTCTTAGTGGATTCTAAGTTCTCTTCTTACATTTTTTATGATTGCTGACATGAATCCTTATTAAGAGATCTTAACAAAATCAGAATAGTACTTGAAAGAGTACAAAGAGAGCCCCAAGGACTTCAGCCTAGCACAGAGATCTGGCTAGGAGATGATAATGGGCAACTGAGAAACAGAGGAGGGGGCGGAGCCAAGATGGCGTAGTAGAAAGACGCACATACACATAGCTCCGAATCCACAACCCATAGAACAACTACAAAGAAGTAACTCACGGCGAATTCTGTACCCAGAGGCCACAGAACATTGGAGCGAGGGAGATTTCTGTTCCGGAGAGACCTGCAAACCTCTCGTAAAAGGTCCTTCGTGCTGCGGACTGGGCGCCGGGACTGGGAGCTGAGTACAGCCCTGCCGTGGCCGCGGCACCGAGAGGAACAGATCCGAGCGGGCTTCAGGGACAGGATCTCCAGCGGCCGCACAAGTACCTCCACCCACAGGTGACGGGGGTCTGTGAGAGAGTCCCTTTGGTGGGTCGAGGGGGGAGTGGGGTGCCCCCATGGCTCGGGCCCCCTCGGGAGACAGAAGCTGAGGGGCAGCGGCAGACCAGGGCTCTCCAAGCAGGCAGGAGCCTGGATCCATTGTTGAAGGTCTGTGCATAAACTCCCTGAGGGAACTGAGCCTGAGAGGCAGCCCTGCCCTCACCTGAGCATCTGAATTTAATCTCACACTGAATAGCACCCCTGCCCCCGCCAAAAGCCCTGAGGCTGGAAGCAGCATTTGAATCTCAGACCCCAAACACTGGCTGGGAGGATCAGGAGGTGAGGTGGGTGTGAGGAAAATATTCAGAGGTCAAGTCACTGGCTGGGAAAATGCCCAGAAAAGGGAAAAGAAAAAAGACTATAGAAGGTTACTTTCTTGGTGAACAGGCATTTCCTCCCTTCCTTTCTGATGAGGAAGAACAATGCTTACCATCAGGCAAAGACACAGAAATCAAGGCTTCTGTGTCCCAGCCCACTCAATGGGCTCAGGCCATGGAAGAGCTCAAAAAGAATTTTGAAAATCAAGTTAGAGAGGTGGAGGAAAAGCTGGGAAGAGAAATGAGAGACATGAAGTCAAAGCATGAACAGCAAATCAGCTCCCTGCTAAAGGAGACCCAAAAAAATGTTGAAGAAAAGAACACCTTGAAAACTAGCCTAACTCAATTGGCAAAAGAGGTTCAAAAAGCCAATGAGGAGAAGAATGCTTTCAAAAGCAGAATTAGCCAAATGGAAAAGGAGATTCAAAAGCTCACTGAAGAAAATAGTTCTTTCAAAATTAGAATGGCACAGATGGAGGCTAAGGACTTTATGAGAAAGCAAGAAATCACAGAACAAAGCCAGAGGAATGGAGAAATGGAAGATAATGTGAAATATCTCATTGGAAAAACAACTGACCTGGAAAATAGATCCAGGAGAGACAATTTAAAAATTATGGGACTACCTGAAAGCCATGATCAAAAGAAGAGCCTAGACATCATCTTTCATGAAATTATCAATGAAAACTGCCCTGAGATTCTAGAACCAGAGGGCAAAATAAATATTCAAGGAATCCACAGAACACCGCATGAAAGAGATCCAAAAAGAGAAACTCCTAGGAACATTGTGGCCAAATTCCAGAGTTCCCAGGTCAAGGAGAAAATATTGCAAGCAGCTAGAAAGAAACAATTCAAGTATTGTGGAAATACAATCAGGATAACACAAGATCTAGCAGCTTCTACATTAAGGGATCGAAGGGCATGGAATAGGATATTCCAGAAGTCAAAGGAACTAGGACTAAAACCAAGAATCACCTACCCAGCAAAACTGAGTATAATACTTCAGGGGAAAAATTGGTCTTTCAATGAAATAGAGGATTTTCAAGCATTCTTGATGAAAAGACCAGAGCTGAAAAGAAAATTTGACTTCCAAACACAAGAATGAAGAGAACCATGAAAAGGTGAACAGCAAAGAGAAGTCATAAGGGACTTACTAAAGTTGAACTGTTTACATTCCTACATGGAAAGACAATATTTGTAACTCTTGAAACATTTCAGTATCTGGGTACTGGGTGGGATTACACACACACACATGCACACACGCACACACACATAGAGACAGAGTGCACAGAATGAATTGAAGAGGATGGGATCATATCTTTAAAAAAAACGAAATCAAGCAGTGAGAGAGAAAGATATTGGGAGGAGAAAGGGAGAATTGAATGGGGCAAATTATCACTCATAAAAGAGGCAAGCAAAAGACTCATTAGTGGAGGGATAAAGAGGAGAGGTGAGAGAAAAACATGAAGTCTACTCTCATCACATTCCACTAAAGGAAAGAATAAAATGCACACTCATTTTGGTATGAAAACCTATCTTACAATACAGGAAAGTGGAGGTTAAGGGGATAAGCAGAGTGGGGGGGGGATGATAGAAGGGAGGGCATGGGGAGGAGAGTGCAATTTGAGGTCAACACTCATGGGGAGGGATAGGATCAAAAGAGAATAGAAGTAATGGGGGACAGGATAGGATGGAGGGAAATATAGTTAGTCCTATACAACACAACTATTATGGAAGTCATTTGCAAAACTACACAGATTTGGCCTATATTGAATTGCTTACCTTCCAAAGGGAAGGGGTGGAGAGGGAGGGAGCTAAAGAAGTTGGAACTCAAAGTGTTAGGATCAACTGTAATGTTCTTACCACTAGGAAATAAGAAATACAGGTAAAGGGGTATAGAAAGCTATCTGGCCCTACAGGACAAAAGAGAAGACGGAGACAAGGGCAGAGAGGGATGATAGAAGAGAGAGCAGATTGGTCATAGGGGCAATTAGAATGCTTGGCGTTTGGGGGGGGAGGGGAGAAAAGGGGAGAAAATTTGTAACCCAAAATTTTGTGAAAATGAATGTTAAAAGCTAAATAAAAAAAAAAAATGAAGGGATAAAAAAAAAAAAAAAGAAACAGAGGAACTTTGGTCAGGACAGCCACCTCAAAGTGTCCTCAATTCATTTTCTTATTGAATCACCTTCCCCTCTCATGTCTAAATAAATCTCCTTTTGTTAACTGTTGAAAAAAAAAAAAAAAAAGAAAGAGTACAAAGAAATGATACCTTAAAATGGAGGCTTCATCATGTAATACTAAACAAGAGATAAATCAAACAACAAATCATAGAAAATATTTAAAATGATGAGAAAAACAATGATGGTCATAAGATAACATGCCAAAATTTATGTCCTGTAGTCCTTACATATCGATATTAAAGAACAATATCCTAAAATCACAAGAAAAAGGAATAATCACGTGTCCAATGCATGGAAGGCAGGATACCAACAAATAGATTCATATAACAATTCTCAAAAAAGTTTAAGAGAGGTAGACTCTGGAGGAGCCAAGATGGCGGAGTAGAAAGGTACACATATGCTAGCTCCAAACCCACAGCCCATAAAATATCTGTAAAGAAGAACTCCCAACAAATTCTGGAGCAGCAGAAGCCACAGAACAATGGAGCAGATGAGATTTCTGTTCCAGAGAGCCCTGAAAACCTGACGCGAAAGGTCCCTCACACACCAGACCTGGAGTGGAGCCCAGCCCTGCCTTGGCTGCAAGGAGCCAAGGGGAGCAGATCTGAGCAGACTTCAGGGACAGAATCTCCAGCAGCCGCGCAGGTCCCTCCACCCACAGGCCCCGGGGGTGAGTGCGTCGTTTGGGCTTGCTGAGAGGGGAGTGGGGTGTCTCCATAGCTCAGGCCCCCTCGGGAGGCAGCAGCAGGGGCAGCGGCAGACAGGGGCTCCCCAAGCAGGCAGGAGCCTGGATCCATTGTTGAAGGTCTCCACATAAATTCCCTGAGGGCACTGAGCCCTTTGTGGCTGCCCTGCCCCTACCCAAGCACCAGAACTTAATCTCACACTGAATAGCAGCAGCGCTCCTGCCCAAAGCCCTGAGGCTGGGAAGCAGCATTTGAATCTCAGACCCCAAGCACTGGCTGGGCAGATCTGGAGGTGAGGTGGGGGTGGACAGGACACTCAGAAATCAAGTCACTGGCTGGGAAAATGCCCAGAGAAGGGGGGGGGGGGAAGACTCTAGAAGGTTACTTTCTTGGTGAACAGATAATTTCTCCCTTCCTTTCTGATGAGGAAGAACAATGCTTACCATCATGGAAAGACACAGAAGTCAAGGCTTCTGTATCCCACATATCTAAAATAAATATACCATGGGCTCAGGCCATGGAGGAGCTCAAAAAGGATTTTGAAAATCAAGTTAGAGAGGTGGAGGAAAAACTGGGAAGAGAAATGAGAGAGATGAAAGAAAAGTATGAGAAGCAGGTCAACACCTTCCTAAAGGAGACCCAAAAAAATGCTGAAGAAAGTAACACCTTAAAAAATAGGCTAACTCAATTGGAAAAAGAGGTTCAAAAAGCCAAAGAGGAGAAGAATGCTTTCAAAAGCAGAATTAGCCAAATGGAAAAGGAGGTGCAAAAGCTCACTGAAGAAAATAGTTCTGTCAAAATTAGAATGGAACAGATGGAGGCTAATGACTGTGAGAAACCAAGAAATCACAAAACAAAACCAAAAGAATGAAAAACTGGAAGATAATATGAAATACCTCATTGGAAAAACAACTGACCTGGAAAATAGATCCAGGAGAGACATTTTTAAAATTATGGGACTACCTGAAAGCCATGATCAAAAAAAGAGCCTAGACATCATCTTTCATGAAATTATCAAGGAAAACTGCTCTGATGTTCTAGAACCAGAGGGCAAAAGAAGTATTCAAGGAATTCACTGATCACCGCCTGAAAGAGATCCAAAAAGAGAAACTCCTAGGAACATTGTGGCCAAATTCCAGAGTTCCCTGGTCAAGGAGAAAATATTGCAACCAGCTAGAAAGAAACAATTCAAGTATTGTGAAAATACAATCAGGATAACACAAGATCTAGCAGCTTCTACATTAAGGGATCAAAGGGCGTGGAATATGATATTCCAGAAGTCAAAGGAACTAGGACTAAAACCAAGAATCACCTACCCAGCAAAACTGAGTATGGTACTTCAGGGGGGAAAAGGGTCTTTCAACGAAATTGGGGACTTTCAAGCATTTTTGATGAAAAGACCAAAGCTGAAAAGAAAATTTGACTTTCAAACACAAGAATGAAGAGAAGTATGATAAGTTAAACAGCAAAGAGAAGTCACAAGGGACTTACTAAAGTTGAACTGCTTACATTCCTACATGGAAAGAAAAATATTTGTAACTCTTGAAACTTTTCAGTATCTGGGTAATTGGTGGGATTACACACACACACACAGCACAGAGTGAATTGAATAGGATGGGATCATATCTTTAGAAAAATAAAATTAAGCAGCAAGAGAGAAAAATATTGGGAGGAGAAAGGGAGAAATGGAATGGGGCAAATTATCTCTCATAAAAGAGGCAAGCAAAAGACTTTTCAGTGGAGGGAAAAAGAGGGGAGGTGAGAGAAAAACATGAAGCTTACTCTCATCACATTCGACTAAAGGAAGGAATAAAATGCACACTCATTTTGATATGAAAACCTATCTTACAATACAGGAAAGTGGGGGAGAAGGGGATAAGCAGGGTGGGGGGGATGATGGAAGGGAGGGCAGTGGGAAGAGGGAGCAATTTGAAGTCAACACTCTTGGGGAGGGACAGGATCAAAAGAGAAAACAGAAGCAATGGGGGGCAGGATAGGATGGAGGGAAATATAGTTAGTCTTACACAACACGACTACTATGGAAGTCATTTGCAGGGAAGGAGGGATGAAGAGAAGTTGGAAGTCAAAGTTTTAGGAACAACTGTAGAGTATTGTTCTTACTACTAGGAAATAAGAAATACAGGTAATGGGGTATAGAAAGTTATCTGGCCTTACATGTCAAAAGAGAAGATGGGGACAAGGCAAGGGAGGGATGTTAGAAGAGAGGGCAGATTGGTGATAGGGGCAATTAGAATTCTTGGCATTTTGGGGGTGGGGTGAGGGGAGAAATGGGGAGAAAATTTGGAAGCCAAAATTTTGTGAAAATGAATGTTAAAAGTTAAATAAATAAATTCAAAAAAATTTTTTTAAAAAAAGAAGAAACAAAGTTATCATTCTTTGCAGATGATATGATTATATACTTAGAGAATCCCAGAGAATCAATTTAAAAACTGCAGGAATAAAGTCAAAATAGAAATATGATTTAGGTACAAAGATTGATACCATAAACACATTAGGGGCGCAAGGAATAGTGTATTTCTCAGATTTATGGAGAATGGAGAAATTATTGACCAAACAAGAAATAGAGAACATTAGAAAGGGCAAAATGGATAAATTTCATTATATGAAATTGAAAAGTTTTTGCACAAACAAACCCAATGCAACCAAGATTAAGAGGGAAACAGAAAAGTGGGAAAGAATTTTTACAACTCGTGTGTGATAAGTTCTAAAAAACCATTATCTGGTAATTTAATCAGTATGGCACTGAATAAGTAAATTAACTTAGGAAAATTGTCATCTTTATTGTACTGGCTAGGCCTACCCACAAGCAACTGATGTTTTTTCCCTTACTTGGATCTGACTTTATTTGTGCAAAAAGTGTTTTGTAATTGCGTTCATACTTGTGTTCATCATACATTGTTTACTTTTGTCAGGTAGACTCCCAGATATTTAAAAGCATCTACCGTAGATTTAAATGGTATTTCTTTTTTGGACTGTGTCCCAGAAGGGATATTGCTGGGTCAAAGAATATGCACATTTTTGTAGCCCTTGAGGCATAGTTCCAAAGTACTCTCCAAAATGTTTGGATCAGCTCACAGCTCCACCAACAATGAATTCTCCAACATTTATCCTCTTCCTGTTTTGTCATGTTAGCCAAACTCATAGGTGTGATGTGGTACCTCAGAGTTGTTTTGATTTGCATCTCTCTAATCAATAGTGATTTATAGCATTTTTTCATATGATTATAGATAGCTTTACTTTCATCCTCTGAAAATTCCCTGTTCATTTCCTTTGACCATTTATCAATTGGGGAGTGACTTGTATTTTTACACATTTGGCTCAGTTCCCTATATATTTTAGAAGTGAGGCCTTCTAGTTCTTCTGGGCCTTCTAGGCCTTCACTAGTTGCAAAAATTCTTCCCCAGGTTTCTGCTTCCCTACGAATCTTGGTTGCATTGGGTTTGTTTGTGCAAAAAGTTTTCAATTTAATGTTTCCACCATACTCTTATCCAGTTTTCCCAGCAATTTTTTTCAAACACTGAGGTCTTATCCAAGCAGCTGCAGTCCTTGAGTTTATCAAACAGTAGATTGCTATATTCATTAATTACTGTGTCTTGAGTATCTAACCCATTCCACTGGTCTACCCCTCTGTTTTTTAGCCAGTACCATTAAGATCAGGGAGGAAACGAGGATGTTCATTATCACTATCATTAAACAATATAGTGGTTCTGATGATACAATTTGAAATGTGATAGGGCTAGGCCACCTTCCCTAGCTAGTATTTCTGTTCATTAGTTGCTGTGATATTCTGGACCTTTTGTTCTTCCAGATGAATTTTGATATTATTTTTTCTAGCTCTAGAAAATAAATATCCAGTAGTTTGATTGGTATAGCACTGAAAAAGTAAATTAACTTAGATAGAATTGTCATTTTTATTATATTATTTTATATTATTATATTATATTACATTATATTATTTATTATATTATATTCACTCAGTCTACCCAAGAGCAACTGATATTCTTCCATTTACTTAGATCTCCCTTAATTTGTGAAAATTGTTTTGTAATTGTGTTCATATAGTCACTGGGTTTGTTTGGCAGGTAGATGCCCAGATATTTTATAGAGTCCACCATAGTTTTAAATGGAATTTCTCTTTCTATCTTTTGCTGTTGGCCTTTGTTAGTAACATATAGAAAGGCAGATGATTTATCTGGGTTTATTTTGTGACCTGAAACTTTGCCAAACTTGTTTATTATTTCAAGTAGTTTTTTACTTGATTCTCTGGGATTCTCTAAGTATATCATCATATCATCTGCAAAGAGTGATGACTTAGTTCCTTCTTTGCCTATTCTAATTCCTTCCATTTCTTTTTCTCCTCTTATTGCTACAGAGAACATTTCTAATCCCATATTGAATAACCATGGTGATAATGGACTGAATTGCTGTTACTTATGGTAGTATCCATACCCAAAAATTCCAAGGACAAATTGGAAGGTCAGTTGGAAAAACCTATTGGACCTGTGTGAGAAAGTAGCATGATCTGTCCACAGCCCAAAGGCAGTAATACAAGCTGAGGCCACAGCAACTGTAGCAGCGGCCAAGGCAATGCAGCAACAGGGGTAAGGGTAGTGGTTGTGTGTGGAACTTTATGTTCACAGATTGGGTGAGGATAGAGCAGCTGACAGTACATCCCTCCACCCACACTGGAAGCAGAGAACTACCTTGACAAGGAGCTCAGTCTCAAGTAAATGGCTGGGTAAATGAGGAAAAACAAGAAAAATATCAGATCACAGAATCTTACTCTGGTGACAAAGAAGACCAAAATATACAAACACAGAAGAAGAAAAGAAAGTCCACGCTCTTACACCAAAAGCCTCCAAGAAAAAATACGAATTGGTCTCAGGCCAGTGAAGAGCTCATTAAAGATTTTGAAAATCAGGTAAGGGAAGTAGAGAGGAAAATTGGGAAGAGAAATGAGAATGAAGCAAGAAAATCATGAAAAGCAAGACAAGTGCTCGCTTAAAGGAATCCCAAAATCCTGAAGAAAATGACACCTGAAAAACAGACCAACACAAATGGCAAAACATACCCAAAAAGCCAATGAGAAGAATAATACCTTAAAAAGCAGAATTGGCCAGATGGAAAAGGAGGTCCAAATGCTCATTAAAGAAAATAATTCTTTAATTATGAGAATGGAGCAGATGGAAGCTAATGACTTTATGAAAAACCAAGAAATTATAAAACAAAACAAAAAGAATAAAAAAGAGCAATGTGAAATGTCTTGTTGAAAAAAACAACTGACCTGGAAAATAAACCCAGGAGAGGCAATTAAAAATTATTGGACCATCTCCCATTCATGATCAAAACATGAGCTTAGACATCATCTTTCAAGAAAACTGCCCTGTTATTCTAAAACCACAAGGTAAAACAGAAATTAAAAGAATCCACTGATAACCTCCTGAAAGAGATCACAAAAGCAAAATTCCCAGGAATATTTGAGTAAAATTCCAGAATTATCAGAGCAAGGAGAAAATATTGCAAGCAGCCAAAAAGAAACAAATTGAGTATGGTGGAATTACATTCAGAATGAAAAAAAGGTCTAACAGCTTCTACATAAAAAATTACAGTGTGTGGAATCTCATACTCAGAGCTCCAAGGAACTAGGATTCAAAGCCAGAATCACCTACACAGCAAAACTGAGTATAAAACTTCAGGGGAAATAATGGTCTCTCAATGAAATAGAGGACTTTCAAATACTCTTGATGAAAAGACCAGAACTGAATAGAAAATTTGTCTTTCATACTCAAATATGAAGAGAAGCATGAAAAGGTAAACACCAAAGTGAAATCATAAGGGAGTACTAGACCTTACTAGGGTTGAACTGTTTACATTGCTTCATGGAAAGATAATATTTGTAACTCTTGAGACTTTTATCAGTATTAGGATAGTTGGACGGATTATATATATATATATATATATATATATATATATATATATATATATATATATATATATATATATACATATATATGTACTTATGTAAATAGAGGGCACAAGGTGAGTTCAATTTGAAGGAATGATATCTAAAAAAAATAAAATTAAATGGTGACAGGAAAATATTGGTAAAAAAAGAAAGGGAGAAACAGAATGGGGAAAATTATCTCTCACATAAAAGAGACCAGAAAAACTTTTTCCATGGAGGAGAAAAGGGTGGACATGAGAGAGAAAGAGTGAATCTTACTGTCATCAGAAATGGCTTAAGGAGGGAATAATATGCACACTCAATTTGGAATGAAAGTCCATCTTACACTCCAGAAGTGTGTGGGGGAGGTAGGGATAAGTGAGGGGTGCGGGATGACAGAAGGGAAGACAAATGGGAGGAGGGAGTAATTAGAAGTAAACACTTTTGAGGAGGGACAGTGTCAAAGGGGAGAAGACAATGAATAGGGCCAGGATAGGATGGAGGGAAATACAGCGTTTCACAACATGACTGTAAGGGAAGTGTTTTGCAGGACTACACATGTAAAACATGACATACACATGTATATAATTGCTTGCCGTCACAGTGGGGGTAGGTGGGGAGAAAGGAAAGTAGAGAAGTTGAAACTCAATGTTTTTAAAAGGAGTATTAAAAATTGTTTTACATACAACTGGAAAATAAGTCATACAGACAATGGAGTATAAAAATCTATCTTGTCTTACAAGAAAATAGATGGGAAGGGGGTAAGAGAAGGGCAGGGTGTGATCAAAGGGGGCAGGGGAAATTGGGGGAAGGGTTAATCAGAATGGAGTCTGTCTTGTATGGGAGAGATGGGAAGAAAATCTGGATCTCAAAATCCTGTGGAAGTGAATGTTGAAAACTAAAAATAAATACATCCTTTTTTTAAAAAAACTATTCATGATTTAAATAAAGTTTCTGTTTAATTTATAGGCTTTTGACTTTTTCATCACTTATTCTGGAAAAACATTTTTCACATATTTTTCACTGTCCCATTTATTTGCCAACCTTGACATTGAATTCACTAAATTCCAAAATTTTTATTGCTTTAAATTGGAGAATTTTATTCACTTCTTCTGTAGATTTTCTCTAACTGGGCTGAGCCAAGATGGTGGAGTAGAAAGACAAAAAAATGCAGGCTCTCCCCACATAGCCCATAAAATACCTGTAGAAAGGGACTCTCAACAAATTTTGGAGTGGCAGAAGTGGAGAACAACAGAATGGAGGAGATTTCCAGCCCAGGGTGACCTGAAAGGCCCACATGAAAGGTCAGTTGCACCAGATGCAGAGTCGAGCATGGAGCCCAGCCCAGCCTTGGCCGCAAGGGCCCAACGAGATTCTGGGAGGAGGACACCTCAGGGGTGGAATCTCCAGTCCCAGCAGCAGGTCTTCAGATCCCTCAACCCACAGGCTCCAAAGGTCAGTGATGGGGGTTTTTTTCAGCTGACCAGGAAGGGAGAAGGACCTTCCCATAGCTCTGGCCTCAGGCAGCAGTCTGCAGAGGCTACATTGGGCAGGCAGCAGCAGATCTCAAGGCAGCCCCTACAGCAGCCCGAGACCATTCCCGGATGGTAAAAACCCCTGGGGGCACTGAGGGAGCTGGTCTTTGTCTCGCACTGAATGGTGGCCCAGCGCCCACAGCTTGACTGAATCTCACCCCCCCCCCCCCCCCCAGTGCTACCTTGGCGGAACTGGAGGTCAGGTGCCTGTGGAGAGGAAACTCTGCTAAGATTTTGGGCACAAAAATTCTTCCTTGCGCCCAGACCAGTACACTCTTGATTGTGCCACCTTGGAGGAACTGATATCTTACAGGTCCCCAGAGTATACCCTATTCTTGACAAAGGACCCAAAAGCCAAGTAACTTGTTGGGAAAATGCCCAAAAAAGGAAAAAAAAATAAGACCATAGAAGGTTACTTTCTTGGTGAACAGATATCTCCTCCCATCCTTTCAGGTGAGGAAGAACAAGGCTTACCATCAGGGAAAGACACAGAAGTCAAGGCCTCTGTATCCAAACATCCAAAATAAATATTCAATGGTCTCAGACCATGGAAGAGCTCAAAAAAGATTTTGAAAATCAAGTAAGAGAAGTGGAGGAAAAACTGGGAAGAGATATGAGAGAGATGCAAGAAAAGCATGAAAAGCGGGTTAACACCTTGCTAAAGGAGACCCAAAAAAATGCTGAAGAAAATAACGCCTTGAAAAATAGGCTAACTCAATTGGAAAAAGAGGTTCAAAAAGCCAATGAGGAGAAGAATGCTTTCAAAAGCAGAATTAGCCAAATGAAAAAGGAGGTTCAAAAGCTCACTGAAGAAAACAGTTCTTTAAAAATTAGAATGGAACAGATGGAAGCTAATGACTTTATGAGAAACTAAGAAATCACAAAACAAAACCAAAAGAATGAAAAAATGGAAGATAATGTGAAATATCTCATTGGACAAACAACTAACCTGGAAAATAGATCCAGGAGAGACAATTTAAAAATTATGGGACTATGTGAAAGCCATGATCAAAAAAAGAGCCTAGACATCATCTTTCATGAAATTATCAAGAAAAACTGCCCTGATATTCTAGAACCAGGGGGCAAAATAAATATTGAAGGAATCCACCAATCACCTCCTGAAAGAGAGCCAAAAAGAGAAACTCCTAGGAACATTGTGGCCAAATTCCAGAGTTCCCAGGTCAAGGAGAAAATATTGCAAGCAGCTAGAAAGAAACAATTCAAGTATTGTGGAAATACAATCAGGATAACACAAGATCTAGCAGCTTCTACATTAAGGGATCAAAGGGCATGGAATATGATATTCCAGAGGTCAAAGGAACCAGGACTAAAACCAAGAATCACATACCCAGAAAAACTGAGTATAATACTTCAGGGGAAAAAATGGTCTTTCAATGAAATAGAGGACTTTCAAGCACTCTTGATGAAAAGACCAGAGCTGAAAAGAAAATTTGACCTTCAAACACAAGAATCAAGAGAAGCATGAAAAGGTAAACAGCAAAGAGAAGTCATAAGGGACTTACAAAAGTTGAACTGTTTACATTCCTACATGGAAAGACAATATTTGTAACTCCTGAAACTTTTTTCAGTATCTGGGTAGTTGGTGGGATTACACAGAGGGAGGGGAGAGAGAGAGAGAGAGAGAGAGAGAGAGAGAGAGAGAGAGAGAGAGAGAGAGAGAGAGAGAGAGAGAGAGAGAGAGAGACAGAGACAGAGACAGAGACAGAGACAGAGACAGAGACAGAGAAAGAGAGCATAGGGTGAATTGAATAAGATGGGATCATATCTTTCAAAAATGAAATTAAGCAGTGAGAGAGAAATATACTGGGAGGAGAAAGGGAGAAATGGAATGGGGCAAATTATCTCTTAGAAAAGAGGCAAGTAAAGACTTTTCAGTGGAGGGAAAAAGAGGGGAGGTGAGAGAAAAACATGAAGCTTACTCTCATCACATTCGACTGAAGGAAGGAATAAAATGCACACTCATTTTGATATGGAAACCTATCTTACAATACAGGAAAGTGGGGGAGAAGGGGATAAACAGGGTTGGGGGGACGATGGAAGGGAGGGCATGGGGAGGAGGGTGTAATTTGAGGTCGACACTCATGGGGAGGGACAGGATCAAAAGAGAGAATAGAAGCAATGGGGGGCAGGATAGCATGGAGGGAATTATAGTTAGCCTTACACAACACGACTATTATGGAAGTCATTTGCAAAACTACGCATATATGTCCTATATTGAATTGCCTGCCCTCCCAAAGGGAATGGGTGGGGAGGAAGGGATGGGGAGAAGTTGGAACTCAAAGTTTTAGGAACAACTGTTGAGTATTGTTCTTGCAACTAGGAAACAGAAATACAGGTAATGGGGTATAGAAAGTTTTCTTGCCCTACAGGACAAAAGAGAAGATGGGGATAAGGGAAGGGAGGGATGTTAGAAGAGAGGGCAGATTGGTGATAGGGGCAATTAGAATGCTTGGCATTTTGGGGTGGGGGGAGGGGAGAAATGGGGAGAAAATTTGGAACCCAAATTTTGTGGAAATGAATGTTGAAAAGTTAAATAAATTAATTTAAAAAATTTTTTCTCTAATTTCTAGTAGTTTACATGAAATGTTGGCATATGTAGGATTATGTTGCAATTATTTTCATGCAGGTTTTTCTGCAAATATTTATGATGAATACTGCAATACTTGATGACCAGATAGTCCCAAATGCCATTCTAAATAGAACCTGTGAGCCACCTTCAATGTGGCATCCTTTTGTCTTATGGTTAATTTATACTGAGGATGTCAAGATCACCATTGTTCAATTCCAACAGTATGTTGATCTATACATTATTGGATAAAGACCACACAGTTAGAGTATCAACTCCTATCAATGATATATTTGGCCCAAAGCCTAGGGGATTCTTCTCTCATCCCTTTTCTGTCACCATGCCACCATAACTGTAGAAAATCAAGGGACCTCAACAAAACTTGGGCCATTTCATATATTTCTTCATTTCATTGGTTGCCTTAGCAAATAATTTATCACTAGGTGACTAGGCTAGACTAGACTGGAAATGAGCTTTTTTCTAGCTAGCATGGTTCTCATTATTGTTATTGGTTGATATTGTACTCAGAGCTCTACCAATATGGCAAAACTACAAAAAAAAATATGCTCCTCTGGTATAACCTCCAAAAATACAGGGTCACCAGTATTGGGATGATGCAACACAGTTATATTCTATATGTACTAAATGATATTAGCCAGAACTGGCTAATACATTGCTCAAGTAGCATTGCTATGAGTATGTAAAGTTTCTGTGATACTAGATAGAGGAAGCTACTTCAAATCAGGAGAATTGGGGAGGGCTTCCTGGAGGGGATGACATTTAAGCATGAGTAGAATTCTGAAGTATGAGTAGCATTTTCAAGCTTAAGTAGAAATTCAGCCAAAGAGTAAAAGGACATATGTCTCAGCCATAGGAAATTATTTGAGCACAAGGAAAAATGCATGAAAAATCAACTCTCATTCAAAGGGCAGGATGGTGTCCAGTTTGTGTATATAAAATTTGTATGTAAATATGTATGAACACAAATATGTATATATGTGTGTGTACATGTATGTGTTTGTTCAATAATATGTGAAAGAAAAGGAGACTTTCTAGAAAGGTTTGCATGTGAAGCAGAGGAATTTGAACTTTACTTGTGAGGCGATGGAGAGTCAATGAATAAAGTCAGGGAATTGGATAAGATCACTGCATTGAGAAAGATTTTGGGAATAGCATGAAGGATACTTTGCAGAATGAGTCAATTGAACCAGAAAATATTATTAAGAGGTACCTCCTTCCTTAAAGGGTGGTAGCAACGAAGCAACTGTATTTGGATGGTGATGGTGAAATACATCTCATGAATAGCATTCCCTTTTAGTATTCTCTCTCCCTTTCTCTCTGCCTCTTCTTCAAATCTCTTCCTCTTTCTGTTTCTCACTTTCTCTTTCTCACTCCCTTCCTCCCTCCCTCCATGTGTTTCTTTCTCCCCCTTGCTTCAGTATGCATATATGCACACAAACATGTATACATACATATTTGTCCATACACACACAGACACATATATGTACATATATATATATATATATATACACATACATACATACACAGATGAAGGTATTCAAATGCATATACTTATGTGTGCATAGACTTTTTTTATATCGAGACTTGATATGGGGTAGATTGGATACAGGCCAGTCACCTCTTTTCTTTTATGAGAGAATATAATATACATTATTTCATTTCACACTAGCAGATGTAAATGATGCCACGTTTTGCAATCTATCTCATCACACCAATGAATCTTCGTTGTTTTTTTTTTTCCTTCTTTGGTCTCAAATATGCATAGACCTATATGAGTCAGTAATTAAGTACTGGGAAGAATGTCTCAGTTGGCCTGACTAGAGTTTCAAAAGTGGATTATTCTATTCTACTTTCTTTTACCAGATTCAAGCCCTTATTAATATGCTATGTGAAACATATTTGAAAAAAGACATCAAGAGACAAGCCTACATTTTTGCATGAAACTGAAAATTTCTCTAGGAAATAGTTGTGTATGTAATATATTTTTAAATATAAATTGACAGTATAATATTAAGGATTTTACAAGTGTCTCCATGAGGCTCATGACAAACTTTGAGCTGCACGTTGCCAAAAATAGTGTCTGAGTTTCAGTAATTTAGATTTTATTACCATATAGAATTTTAAATGGCTGATAACATCATTTTAAAACATTAACTTTCTAAAAATATCCCTGAAAGGCTGATAGAATAAAAATTAATCCAATACAATTATGCAGAGAGTGATTGAATCAAAACTAGAAGTAATCTTCCTTCAGGACCTTTGCAGCCATCACCAATCTGTTGCCAAGCCCTTTGGATTCTACTTCTGTGATCAATACTCACTTGTGCAACTTCCTTTATTTTTCTATTGCTATTAACTCTAGCTCAAGCCATTCTGGCTCCTGCCTCCTTCCTACTTTGATAATCACTTTATATGTATTATATTCTTTGGTAGAATGTATGCTCCTAATCAACAGGTACTTTTTCGTTTTTTTTTTTTTTTTTTTTTTTGTATCCCAAGTGACTTAACACAGTATCTCACACCTAATAAGAGCATAATAAATGATTGATTGCCTGGATTTTGGCAACGATCTCCAAGCCTTCAAATCTCTCCCTTAGGTAATCTGTCTCCAATTTAAAATGCACTTATTAAATGCCCTGCTACGTTTCAGCTACTGTATTATGCTCTGGGGATATAAAGACAATCATGAAAAAGTCCTAGCCTTCCAGAAACTTATTTTAATCTAGGGGAAAACAATCTGTACTCAATACAGATTGTCAAAAGTAAGTAAAACTTTGGGACAGCTCAGAGGTGCACTTGATAGAGTGTGAGGCCTGAGGTCAGGAAGACTCATGAATTCAAATGTTGCCTCAGTCATTTACAAGCTATGTGTCCCTCAGCAAGTTACTTAACCCTGTTTGCCTCAATTTCCTCATCTGTAAAATGAGATGAAGGAGGACATGGAAAACCACTCCAGCACCTTTGACAACAGAGCCCAAATGAGGTCATGAAGAGGTGGAGAAGACTGGAAAACAAATGAACAATCACAACAATATTACTTGAAGATAGATGCCAACCTTCAGAAATCTCATGAATCTACAAAATCTAATCAACCTTGATATTCACATCTCATGAGCTCTGTCTGCCTTTTTTATTAGATGCTCTGATTGGATGACAGAAGCATGAGCTCTTTAGAGTTTTATATGAAGAGGGAATGCAGGATGGTAAACACCTCATTTCCCACCAGCTGCTCTGCTTTTGAACTTCTCCACCTTGGCCTCCCTCTTTTTAGTTTCCTTTTGCTACGTTGTCTTCCCCCATTAGATGGAAAGCTTCTTGAGGACATGGGCCATTTTTATTTTTATTTGTATGTCCAGTCCTTGCCATAGTGCCAGGCAGGCAGTAGGCACTTAACAAATGTTTATTGACTGACTGACTTAAGGGTGGTGTGGGAAAATGACTTGTCTGGGTGATAGTAATTTAACTGCCTTGAGGAGAGGTAAGGATTCAAAAAATCAGAAGTGAAAAGGGAAGAACAATTAACTGGAATGCTACTACCTTCATTAATCTCCCCTATTGACCTCTTCATCTTCCTCCTCAACAGCTAAAAGTTATCCTTCTCTTGAGTTCCCATTCTTCATGCCACTCTCAGGGCACTTGATGTATCCTTTCACATTTTTCTAGTTATTTGTGTCTACATGTTATTTTCATATTAAATTGTAAACTCCTCATAAACACTCAGTAAATATGTATTAATTGGGTCAATCTTTGAATATCACTCCTCACAATCTCTTTCAGGGATGCTTCACTTTGTAGATAGATCAATAAAGAAAGCATTTAGTAAATATTTACAATAGGGAGGCACTGTCTTCAGTGCTGTGGATTCAAATATAAGCAAGCGTATCCAAGACTCCTCAATTCTGATGGCAAAAAACAGCATATGAAGGGGCACTAGAAAAGAGGGAGGACAGCATGGTGTGGAGATGTTGCCAAGTGGCATGGCACCCCAGTGCTGGAGACGAGGAAGCACAAGCTGACCTGTCAGATCTCAGGAATTTCAGAGTTTGAAGATTCTAGTTCCATTTGGAGAGAAATGGTGTAGAAATAGCCAGCTAACTTGTGACTTGGTTTTATCTTATTTTATCTTACTTTATTCAACTGAAATTAACATATTTTACTGTGTAGTCAAATCTCAATTCTCTTTACTAATAAATGAATGCAGAGATGGATAATAAAAAAAACAAAAAACAAATTTGAGCTTGGGCTCAAATGTGTTTTTACTTATAACTGCAGATAGTTTGTTTTTGTTCTGGGAACTCTCTTCAAACAAACAAATAAACAAAATGGTAAAGTTGATGCAGGAAAGATTTGACACAGGAGCTGGGAAACAACAGTTTCATTATCTTGATCCCTGCTTGACTTCTCTCTGCAGCCACTTAATGCCGAGAATAGACGAGAATAGACTAATGCAGTCCATAAGCCTAAACAGATGCTTTCCTTCAACTCTTTTCTGTCACAGGCATTTTAAGATGAGTTAGATAATATTAAATGTGAAGAACCTCAAAGTACCTGAGTAAAAGGTCTAAAATGAAAATATAAAACAGTGTCTTCTTTCAATGAATATTAAGGTTTCACTAAATACTATGAAAATGTTAAGCATATTCAGCTGACAGAAAACATATCTTATCAAGTAAAAATCATCTTTTGAATTTTATTGCTAGACAAAAATGAAGCAGCAGTATGTTATGTACAAAAATTCAGAGAAACCATGTGCTTCACTTAGGTAATAAGTGTTGAAATTTTATCAATGACAATATCAGAAAAAAAAGAGTAGATTTAATCCACTAAAAATTATGGTGTATAAAAGCTAGGTCCTCATTGCAGTAGGGCAGTCCTTGTGCTCAGTTCTTAGGGACTTCTTGTCTCATCCACCATAATGCTACTACCAAACCTTTTCTTCTCTCCTCAAGCACCCAATCACATTACATTCACTTCTCCTATAACAGCTTAGCTTCTTAATTCATTTAAAATATTGAGGCTATCGAACTGGGAACACACTCAACTCTTATCCTCAATTTTTTTTTAACATAACCAAGTATCCTGTCCTGCTTCCTTGCTGTCTCACACAAAGAAATATCACTGTTCTTCATAGCCCTTCACCAAATCTCTTGATGATATCCTTTGCCCATTTGCTTTTCAGTCATGTCTGACTTTCTGTAGCCTTATTTGGGATTTTTGTGGCAAAGATACTGGAATAAATTGTCATCTCCTTCACCAGCTCATTTTACAGATGAGGTAACTGAGGAAAACAAGGTTCAGCAGTTTGCTAGTAACTAGAGCCATATTTGAACTGAAGAAGAGAAGTCTTATTGACTCTAAGCCTGACACTTTATCCACTAGGCTACACAACTGCCTCTTTTCCTTGCCCTTAGTAGAAAACTAATAAATGTCTGGATTGAACTGCATCTCCACAGCACTGTTGCAAAACCTAATAGTGGGACAGTAGAGAGAAAAGTAGAGGACTAGACTTGCAGTCAGGAAAATATAAATTCAAATCCTTCCTTAGATACTTATGCTGTGACCCTAGGCAAGTCACTTCATCACTGTGACTCAGTTTCCTCATCTGCAAAATGGTGATAATAGTATCACCTACCTCCCAGGATTGTAATGAGGATAGAAAGAGACACTATTTGTAAACATTTTTGCAGGCTTTAAAATGGTATATAAATGGATCACAGACCATGTCTCCTTTCCATGGACTACCTTGGCTCATTATGGAAAAGATCATCACTAGTAGTCTGATTCCTAGGTGGTGAATTTCGTGGCTATAATTAATGATCTATGAAACAAAGAAAAATACAAAATAGCCTTTAATCCTGTAGGAGCTCTGTTGACTTCTACAGGGACAGTGGCATAAAGTGGGCCCAACTATGCAAATAATTGTTTCATATTCAGAGAGCATTTAAACAGTAACTTGACTGTTGGTGGTCTAAATGTGTTGAAAATTTTCCATATGACTGCAGAAGCTGAATCATAGCAATAGTGTCATAAAGACTACAAAACCAAAAGGCCTACTGGAATTGGTTTTATTGTGTGTCTGGAGGAAAGAAGAATAATCATGCAATGGGACAATTGTTCATCTTGTCTTGCAATGCATATAATGAATAATTATAAAAAGATTCCCAAGAAAACAGTCACAGCCTATATGTTAACATCTATCACAGGGCAAGAGGAAATAGAGAAATGTCACCAAAATAATTTAAGATCCCTCTAAGTAAAATTAACATAAACACTAAGTGCCTTCATTGCAAGTATGGATCTACAATAGTTTAATGAAAAATATTTTGGAAAATATTGCTCAGCTAACCCCTTAAGAAACCAAAAGATTGGACAGTGCATGGGATCTTTATACCCATATATCATAAATACCGAATATCATAAATAAAGGAGCATCAGGAGCATGGTAAATATGGGAAAATGTTGTTGTTATTCAGTTGATAATTGGTCAAAGGATAAGAACAGCAGTTTTCAGAAGAAGTCAAAGCTATCAATAAATAATCATATGAAAGAATGCTTTCAATAATTATTGATGAAATGCCCATTAAACCAATTCTGAGATACTACCTCACAGTTATCAGATTAGCTAACATCATAGAAAAGGAAAGTGGCAAAGCCTGGAGGGGATGTGGAAATAGAGATACACTGATAAATTTGGTGGACTTGTGTACTACTGCAATCATTCTGGAGAAGAATTTGGAACCATAGGCCAAAGGGCTATACAACTTCAGATACTTTTAATCTAGCAATACCACTCCTAGGTCTATATCCCAAAGCAACCAAAGAGAAAGGAAAAGAACCTACATGTATAAAAAGAGTTAAAGTAGCTCTTTTGTGAGGGCAAAGAATTGGAAATTGAGAGAATGCCCATCAATTGGGAAATAGTAGAACAAGTTTTGGTATATGATTGTGAGGAAATACAACTTCCCGGTACTGTTATTGCATATTTACCCATTATTATGTTCCCCCTACTGCTATATGCATTATGTGAACATGAAAATGAATTTTTCCTCTTCCCAGAGCAGGAGAAATTAATATTAATATGCATACTGCACATTGCCAGTACAAGCAAGTCTCATCATTTACACTACTTGGGAGAAAGACCACATTCAGACTCAGGAAGAGTGAAGAAGAAAGAAATTCAATAACAATGACTGAAGTGGTGGGTATCTCATGGGATAGACAGACACTCCAGAAACCAATGGAAGCCTTAAAAATCCTATCCCTGACCACATAATCCTTTCTCTGTCCCCCAACTGGCTGGGTAACACATTGTACAACTTTCTGATATACCTCCTACATAGTTTCTCTTAACATGTTTTCCCCTTCCCACTACCTGTATTCATTGAAATGAACCTTTAGCCCTACCAGAGAAGGAGCAATTAATATTCATAAGCTTGTGAGGCATGAGCATTCCAAGCAAGACTTAACTTTACTCTACTTACCTAACTTCTAACCTCAAAATAAGATAAAAACCAGTTGTATGTGTGTGACAACTCCTTTATTATGTCTCCCATTCTGCTGCTATGCTAGCCTTAGTGTGACCACATTTGTCTGTAAAGCACCCATCTAAGTGAACCTATCCCATCACAAGATTCATTTTTGACTTATACAAATCCCAAGGAGACTAGCAGAACAGAGATAAGATGAGAAGGTACTGATCCTTTCTTTCAATTCTATTGATATCTGTGGCAGAGGAATGAATTAGAACAGAAAGTTAAACACAGGGGCAGCTAGAAGATTCAGTGGATAGAGCACTCATCCTGAAATTAAGAGGATTTGAGTTTAACCTCAGACACTTGATGCTAGCTGTGTGACCCTGGCAAAGTCACTTACCCCAATTGCCTTGCAAAAAGAAAAAAAAAAAAAAGGAAAACTAGGCTAAGCTCAACTGACTGATAGATACCTGCCTTACCCCTTACCAATAATTCTCCAAAGTTGCTATTACCCCACAGGCTTCACTGGAGAAAGCAATGAGACAGGAAAGTCTGGGTACCACATTTCAGGAAGAATTTCAAATGAATATGATTCAATCCACACCTCTAATGCTTACTCATTGTGAGTCTTTGGGCAAAGGTTCACATCTACTTTAGAGTTTTCTTTACTTTAAGATATTTATACTACAAGTTCTAGTAATATGATCTCATGAGGGTAAGCAGAATGGTGAATTGTTGGCCAAGTAGAGGTGTTAACCATTCCAGTCATGGCAAGAGATATGGCTTCAGATTTGGTAGATGATGAGGTGCTTTCCGTTGTTTCTCTTGTAGGAGTCACAGAGCTCCTTCTGCTAAAAGTATCATCAGTTGCCATTGTTGATACAGGAGACAAGACTGTTCCTGTTCCAAGCCTGAAGCCCACAGTAAGGAGGTTGTGGTGTAAGGTGGAATAGCCATCTGACCTGGTGCTGGACACTCCACCAGGACTTGCCTGGAGATCAGCTGAGGTCTCAGCAAGAAAAGTTGTCTTAGCACCATTGCTCCCCACCCCCAACTCACCTCAAATACAGGGGTGGCTGTGGAAGTCATATTACTAGCCAGTTGCCTGTTTCCATGGGTGATGAAATCTAGGATTTCTGCTGCACTAACACTAGGAGGAAAAGATGTATCTGTAGTAACTGGTCCAACTGAACTAGTCACCCCTTCAGGATGCAAGATCTCTCTGAGTTCAGTGATAGGTGGGAGAGTTTGGCTTGTCGTAGCTCCTGTCATGGACAGTAATGGGATAGTTGTAGAATGGTTGGCTTCTTGTTTTACGTCATGGAGGGCAACAGTGGATGTTGTCTCTAGCCTTGGAAAAGTTGGAGGTCCCATTGAATGTGTTTGCTCTTCGGGAGTTGCATGGGGTTTGGCTGTACTCTCCACAAAGGAAAAAGATCATGTTGTGAGTCCGGTTTTCCTTTTTGTGAGTGCTAAGGATGCATATGTGTCTCCCGCAGCAGAAGTTGGGATGATCCTAATAACAGGAGGATGGTGGGCAGCTGAGCCAGATTCTGTTCATGTCTGGGAGTCTAATTTCTCTGGGGTAGTGACCTCAGCTTGCACTGGAGTTGGTGCAGGGTTTTCCTCTGTTTCTATGGCATGGAAAGGTGAAGCAGAGAAAAACATGGAGGCTGGAAGACTGGTGCCCATCCCTAAAGCGTAGGCACTTGTCCAGAGAGCATCAAGTGGAATTATCATTGATATTGGTCCCAGATTGGAGTTCTCCATGGTGTAGTGTGTCCTCTTGATGTGATCATTGGGAGAGGAGAAGAAAGGCTCCCTGGCAGGCAGGTCTTTAAAGGAGTACTTTAGTCAGAGGTAGCTGTTGTTTCATCTGAAGTCAAGGGGAGCAACAGGCTAATGGTACCCATGTTCACTCCTGCAGATATCTTGGGCACATCAGTGGCTCTTCAGTAGAAGTCATGGAACTAACGACCTCCTCAAGAAGTGAAGTCTCCATAGAGGACAGGGAGGAAGCATCTTTCCTCTGCACTCCAGTCAAGGCAAGGGGAGTCATGATGTCCAGTAGAGCAGAGGGAGCTAAGAGATTGGTGGAACAGCCCAGCTCCTGTCCATAGTGAGGAAGTCAAAGCAGGCCATTTTCTGAGATCAAGGAGTCTCCAGTATTCATATGTTACTGATGTGCTCTCCTGGAGTGATAGGGTGTGGGTGGGGGGGATTGTCTATGGCCTCAGAGCTGGATTTGGATGCTGTTCCATGATCATGGAGAGAGTAGCTGTACTTGTATCTCCTCTCAGAGTGCTTGGGGAAGTATTCAGGGTAGGAGAGGGCAGAGATACTGAACCATGCTCTGCTCCTAGCTTAGTCTCTGGGATTGTCTATGTTGGATTTGAAATCAGATGCATCTCTGTGACTTTTGCAGTGAATACTGGGTTGATCAAGACAGATGGAAAGTTACTGTAAAGGTACATGTATGGAAGAAGTCAAATGGTGTTGGCTACAGATACTATGCATTGGCCAGACCCCACTCTATTGTGGTGACTCCTCTCAGTGTAACCACAGGGAGAGTGAAGGAAGTTGTCCCCTGAGGGTTGATCTGCAGCCTGGGATGGTCATGAGCTCAGCTAAGGACATAGTTAATAGGAGGAGACCAATGCCCACAGTCACTCCTGTAGAAGTCTCAGAGAGACTTGGGACTCTTGAAAAAAAAGGAGATGGTTCTGGTGGGAATCTCTGGACTGCGTCTGATTCAGGAGCCACAGGGAGGCTAGTAGACTGTGCAGAGGTTGAGCTAGGAGCTGTCTCCAAGGAAATAACCACTGTTGGTGTACCAAAAGTAGAGGCTCCCATGGTGGACCCTGTCTCAGAGATGCTGCTGATCTCTCTGGCTTCTCTCCTTCTCTGTAGCACCTGTTCCAGCAAGACAGCCATATGGCTAGGAGAGGGGTTTGGTTGGGACTAATAGAAGTTTCAATCAGAGTGTTTGTGATTACCACTCAGAGGTATCCTCATTTCTGCAGGAGTGTTCTTCCCTGCCCTTAGATAATATAGGTCCAAAAGCTTAGCACTGACCTTTTCTTTTCGGAATGAGTTTAATAATGAAAATAAATTCTTAGATGTGAGTTTGAAAAAAATCAGCTTTATGAGATGGGACAGGCATCAGGATTGTGTCCCCTAATTAGAATGTGAGTTCCATGAGATGTTTGATTTGCATCCCCAACATTCAGCACAGTGTATGGTTCCTAGAGAAGTTAAGAAGTGCTTTTCCATTAGGTAGGAAATGTTGTTCTATTCCAAGGCAAGGTGAGATGGCAGTTTGCCTGAAAAGAATCTGGGTTTTGGGTGACTGACAGAGCTAACTGAGAAGGCAGCCAGGATAAAGATTGAACTGCACTGAGAGAGGCACTGCTTCCAAGAATGAAGAGCAATGGCCCCACTGGGACCCACAATGGGCCCTGGTTCAGCTATGTCTCACCTTTCACAGCACAGAGTAATAACAGTAATGATGATAACAATAGAGGCATTTATATAAGACTCCAAGGTTCGCAAAGAGCTTTTCATGTTATTGTATGGGGCCCTCACCACACCCCTGAGTGAGAGGTTATTTTCCCCCTAATACAGCTTAGAAAACTGAGGCTGAGAGCACTGAAGTAACTTGCCCAAGGTCATAGTGCTAGTTACTGTCTGAAGCAGAATTTAAATTCAGGTCTTCCTGATCCCAGATGCAGCATGTAACATCTAGCTGGCCTAAATCCAGCCCCAATCCCTCATCTAAAATTGTCTTGGGGGAGGAATCAAAGGAGGGAGATGAATGCTTGGGAGGGAAGGATAAGGGATAAGATCAGTATGCCAAAAAGAATTTTAAAAAATCACATTTAACAATATCCAGAAAGAACAGAATCAAGTTCAGAAAGGGGACACAGACAAACAACATTATGTGGGTTGCATAAATTAAATATCTGCTTTAAAATTACCAAAACTATATAGAAGAGATTCATGTTTTATATGCAATCCTCTTTTTCACTATTTTTAAATTAATGTCGACAGACATAGTTATATTTATTGATGCTTGTCTACTTCATAATAAAAGAAAATAAAAAACTAATTTCATCTTATGCGATTCAGCCTAATAATGTTAGCCTCTAAGATTTTTGGAATCCTGACTATTCAAATTGTGAACTGTTTTGGACAAGCATTACATCTATGCCTTTACCTAAGTCTCTGATAAAATCTTTAGTTCAAGATCACGTCCAAACTCTTATGGCACTCTGCCAGAGAACAATTTTCAAGCTGATGCTGAATGACTAATGAATGACTCACTCTTTGAGTCCGGACCTTAATCTCATTCTAAATCCATCAACGTATTACCTTCTAGCCCAAATCACTCTTGTTTTGGAAAGGACTGCATGGGAACCTTGGTCAAATGATTTGCTAAAATCTTGTTAAATGAGAACCACAGCATTCCCCTTACTGAGCAATCTAACGACATTGAGAAGAAGGGAGATGAAATGAGCTGGAGGTGACTTTGGGAATTGTACTGTGTCCCATATCCTGTATATGAACTGATTACACAATGCAGCACATTAGGACTATGGGTTTGTCCTAGCTACAGACTGAGACACTCAAGTGAATTTGGGATTATTTTTTGTCAGACCGTTAAACTTAGCTGCTTTCAATAGAATAGCATCATACATGATATAATTAAGCGAAAGTTCTTAGGATAACCTTGATTTCAGTTCCTATGCCTTTATGCTGCATCATGTTAAATATTGTATTTTTATCCCCAGTTATCCTTCATCATAATGCAGTCAGGGTTCCTTTCAACTAGCTATATATTAAAATGCTACCAGGTGAGTAAGTATCTCTTCAACAAGTGCTATCATGAAATGGAAAAATGGAGACCATCATTTTACTGTCTGGCAAAAACTCATTATACGATTATAAAGAGGGTAGGAAGAGTCTAGCACCATTCAAGATCATGATGATTCTGAAATTTCCTTTTTCAACTTTGGGAAGATTAATTGTCAAAATTAAGTAGCTGAGCCCCATGTCACACCTCTTTTTTTTTTTTTTTTTGATACATGACTTAAAACACTGGTAGGTCATACCATGCTATTTCAACTCATGGTCTGCTTTCAGAATTAACAAGACACAGCAGAAAAATTTTAAGAAATTAGCACTGATCTGTTTAAAATACTCTTAAAAGAAAACTTACAGAACAGATCAACTATTTTGGCATTTACAAGAATGGGGGATTTCTGAACATAAGGCACCTACAGTGTGGACAACAGGTCTCCTTCTTCCTACAGGTCCAGCTATCCATCACGGACACCACAGCCTCCACTAGTGACATGACTGGGGGATAGGTGCCTCCTGTTTCTCCTGTTGTGCAACACTAGTATAGATTTGCATGAGTTAGAAAGTGTTGAAACCCCCTTTAGTACTAGAACAAGAACTAGAGACAAAGGGAGAAGACTGGAAGACAATACATCCAGTTAGTGCAACAGTACAGCAGGGAAATATATGTTGAGGGCCAGGATGGAGTGTGACTGATAAGTTCAGAATAGACCTTCGGGGAAACTGTTCTTTGAGACTGTGTTCATTATCATCCAGAATGGCTCTCTATGCCCCCCTACCAGGCCTAGAGGCCTGAGGGCTACCCGAGTCTTCCTTACCTCTATCGGAGGTCTTCGGCTGGCCAAACCGGATGCTCGTATGAGAGAAAGGACGTTCCAGAGTCGAACAAGGGTTGAGCTTTATTTCAGGGTCTGGTTACAAGTGCAGGGGAATTCTTCCTTAGGAGGGAGAGAGAAAGATCTCCCAAGGAGGCAAAGATCTTACAATAAGAGATTGGAAGTAGAAGTATAAGTGGGGAGAGAGGGGGAGGGGAGAGAAGAGAGAGGAAAAGCGGAGCCTTGTGTCCTCACACGTGGCCCCTCCGCCCAAGAGAGCTTTCAGGCTTTCCTGATCCTACTTAAGCTCTCCAGCCGCATAGTTTGCATCTGAATACCGTGCTGTTAGGTGTGCCCAGATCCGGCACAATCTCGAGGGCGGGGAAAGCTCTCTCCCATCACGTTTCTCACGGGAAGAGGCGGAAATACACGAGATAGCTCGGTTCACCTCGATTCCCAGCCGTTTTCCTGGGGGGCCTCGTGAGAACTCTAAGATTTAGAAGTTCCCACCTTTACCCGCCCGAGACTGTCCACATGGAATTGAGCTTCCAACCCTAGCACCCCCCAAATGTTACTGTCTCCGAGATAGACAAGAGAACTACAGAATACCAGGGATATGTAAAATAGATGCCCTCTAGGCTAACAGTCTTTAAAGATAATAAGACTGGCCAACTCACTAGAACAGGAGATGAGCAGAATGTCATGAAGACTTGCAGTTTCTGTCTATATATACCCTGACCCTTGGATCAATAAACAGAGTTGGCCTATCTATTCCCACCTGCCTGTGTGTCTTTCCTCTTCACTGCTGTCACCGAGTCACATGGGGATGCAGGCTGTCCACCACAAATATTGCTCACCAAATGGGTCTAGTAAAACTAGAGCTTCACCAAGAGGTAGGAAAGAAACTGAGAAACAGGAGAAAATTAACTTATGAGACTGGTTTTTACTACAGACATTAGATAGGTATGTTAAATTAGTGCCATTAGTTCTACATATTTCACTTTGTGCTTTTAAATTCCATTGCTAGCTTTGGGTATTAGAGTGTCAAATATTCAGTAGCATTTATCTGTTTTACCCATGTACTTTAATTTTTTGCACTGCTTTATCTTAAAACAACAACAACAACAAAACCTAGTAGTACATCATTAGGCTGCTGGTATTTTCATTACAAACAGAAATTCAGAAGCAAGAAACCAACTTCTGAAATGCAGAGCTAATAGTGGCAAATGGTAGACTGTGGTCACACTGTTGAAAACTTGGGACTGTGTGTCCAAATCAAAATAACTAACCATAAATACAAAAGGAAAAAGGAACTAAAGGAACTTACAACAGACTCTTCTGCACCTTCTGCTGTGAAAAAAAGTCATGCTAAAAATTTAAAATTAAAAAAAAGCTGAGAAAACCCTCCTAATTGTCATTAGTATGGAGGACAGGAAAGAGAAAAAAGATCTGTGTTAAGAACCAAAAGGAGAAAGAATTTAAATCCAAACTGTCTTCCATTCAAAAAGCCTTTTCTAAAATATCAGCTACCCGCTTACATGCTGGATAAAGGTTTCTACAATTTTGCATTCATCAAGCATGTGAGTCACCATATGTATCAAGTTATCTTCTGATGTTCTCACAAGGGTTGGACCAAAAACAATGGCTAGATTCCTTGGTTCCATCTGAAAAAAAAAAAGAATGGGAATGGATAGAGAGAGGGAAAAGACGGCATCATATTATCTAAAAATATCAGGAGTTGTCTGGTACAAAAGGGAGATGATTAATATTCAAAGAAGCTTAAATTTCCAAAAGCAAGCCTACAGTTTCTATCTGAAAGGTTGTCTTGAAGAAAAACACCAGTGAGTAAGCCCATTAGAGTGGGGGCACCATAGTTGAACATTCACCCCCAGCTTGTATCTTCTCTCTTTGTCATTTCTCTCTACCTGCAATTCCAATTGTTATCCATTTCATATTTCTTCACCTTTTAAAAAAACTGAGTCCAAAACACACCTTTGAGGAATCCTGGGCATTAACATAAATAGTCTTAACTCTGAGTGCCTTCTGCCAATATATACTTGGTACTATTTTAACTGCACTAATTTAAACACTGTTTTGTAAATATTTCTAAGTCTTTGCCTATGAGCTGGGTACCTCTAATTCGATTATCAGGGTCTTAAGGACACGGACTTTGTGTGTATTTTCTTGGTGTCTCACAAGGATGTAAAGATACACTGTTCTGAAATTAACTGGTGCTTGAATAATGGTTATTTGATTTTACTTCATCTGTTGTTCAAGGAACACTCCCTTGGAAAAAGTAACTCTGGAAACCAAAACAAAATGCTGTAATTTAGATCAACTGGTCATCAGACATTTAATAAGCCTATATTATGTTGCAGACACTATACTAGATGCTGGCTACCCTCAAGAAGCTTACTTTTCTATTGGGCATAACAACAATGTATAAAATATGTCCATGGAGAAAATGCATGGTAACCAGAAGATAGTTCAGGAAAGGTCACATGAATGACATTCTCTTGAATCTGAGCTTGGAAGGAAGCTAGGGATTCTAAGAGGCAGAGGTGAGACAAGATTGCATTTCAGGAATGATATCTGACCTGTGCAAAGGCAGGGAGATGAGAAAGAGTAGATCATGTTTAAAGGAGGAGAAAGGAGGAAAATCTGGCAAGAGTATCGAGTGCTTCAAAGACAAGACTGGAAAGAGAAGCTGAATCCAAATTATGAAGGGTTTTAAAAACACAATAAAAGAATTTTTGCTTTTTTTCCCTATAAATAAGTCATGAGAGCTTTTTATGCAGGAGAGTGACATGGCTCTACCAGGTCACAAATAAGGAGAAGATGCATGTAAGAGATGCTGTGAAAGCAAATAGTTTACTAACTGATTGGATATGGGAGGGGAACAAAATTTGGGGATGACTTCAAGATTGTGAATCTGGGGACCTGAAGGATGATGGTTCCCTCAACAAAAATAGGAACATCTGGAAGTTGTGGTGGAAAAGTTAAGTTGTCATTCTCTAACACTGAGTTTAAGAGGGCTGTCACACAAAGATGGTCTGAGATGTTCCCTAGGCAGTTCATCACAGGAGAGTGCCTGGGACTGGATAGATGTGGGAGCCCTCTGTATAGATCTGTGGTAATTGGAAACCATGGAAGAGGATGAGGAAAATCTAGAGAGGAGAGAATATCCAGGACAGTAAACAGTTTCAAAGAGTGCAGAGATCAAGGGAAAGTATATATTGAGCGCTTCCTGTGTCAGGCACTGGGCTAGGTAAGCACTGCAGACACAAGATAAAGCCCTCAAAGAGCTCAAATATAATGGGGGTGGGATGAAGGAAGAAGACACTAACATTAAAGAAGACTAGGACAGCATTTTTGCAGAAGGCAGGATTCTAGCTGATACTCGAAGGAAGAATGAAGACTAGGAAGAGGTCTTTTGGCTTGGCAAACAGATCACTTGGAACTCTGGATTGTGATTAAGAAGGGCAGAAGCCTTGAGTGTAGACAGCTTTTCCTAGGGGTTTGCTTATGAAAGGGAGAAAAGATAAAGTAACAATAGCTTTGAGGGATGCTGGGGGCAAGGAAAGATTTTTTTCCTCTTTAGGGGGAGGAGAGGGGGAGGACTGACTTTGAAGGGAAAGGTTGCCTCTTCATCAGACTAGAATAGAACTCCAAAGCAACGGAGAAGGATTTAGACAGGATTTAGAGTCAGAGGATCAACTAGCTCATTTTTTAGAGTAGGAAACTCAGGCCTTAAAATGAAGCAACTCTATCAAGGTCACATACCAGGTAATAATCAGCAGAACTTGAACTTACACCTAAGTTTTTAAATTTAATTATATTATTTTTGAAGTTTTTAATTTAACTATATTGTTCACACTACTATTACCTTGTATAACATATATACATATATGTGTATGTATATGTATGTGTGTATATATATATATATATAATGTTTAATATAAAACAACAAATCAAGTTCACTGACCACAGAGAAATTTGCATTCACCCAATATGTAAATTGCTGCAATGTATACTATTAAATAAGAAAAAAGCATATCAAGGGTAGGCCAGCCAAGAAAAACGGGAAAAGAAGTTCTGGGAGAAGCCAAGAATTTTTTGTTTTTCAGAGAGATACCAAAGGCCGAAAAAAACCCAAAACTGTGAAGTTTCCTACATAAACAGGGGACCTAGTGCACTCCCTATATCAGAAACTCTTCTAAAACTCCTATGCTTTTAAAGGTTCAAAGTAATCCATCATGTCACAATTCTTTCGGTGATTTTTTACCACTGTTATCACAGTGCCCCTGCAACTTATGACCTGTGTGAAGGCAAGGAGATGAGAAAGACTGACACATCTAGAGAGTGGGAAGTGGGCCAGTTCAGTAAGAGAATTGAGTACTTTCAGAAGAAAAATATCTGAACCATCAGAACTCGTTGACATCTCTGCCCTTTCCTTCTACTGCTTCTGCATCTGGGGACCTATTTAGTGATTAAGCTGAGTAGACAAATCTGTACCTGTTCCTTTTAATTAGAAGGCTATTTTTTATTTTGTTAGATAAAATATAAAGTTTTGATTAAAAATGTTAAAGAATATTTCTTGAATCCTTTATTTACTTAACTTGTTTTTTTTCTGAATTTTCTGCTACTGTCTTCAGATGTGCAGAGAGAAACTTAAGGGTTTCATAATGATGTTCAGAAAAATCATGAATCTATAAAACCATCATTTTAGTGATGGATTTAAAACTCTATAAAACTTTCTGTTGTCATTCTCCCACTGACTAATAATACTCACTAGTCTTTTTAATGTTTTTAGACACTCTAGGGGATCTTCTTTTTGATTTGCTTCAATAAAGTCTGCATATTTATCTGGCAATAGAAAGACATTTTTTCTCTCAAATGATTAGGTTGAATGTATTCTTTGTATTGTTAACAAAATGACAGATATTTATTTAGAGATAAAGAGTGGTAGGTTTAAGTAGGTTTAAAATTTAGGCCTCCAGAATGATATGAATTTTAATGAGAATGACCTTAAAGTAATTTAGAGTGCAAAAGTGCCTTGAAAGCAGAAACTTTGCCTTACCATAACTCTCTTTTTCCTGCTCCTAACATCAACAACAAGATCTTCTGTCTTTGTATGTATAGCAATATGGGTGCATGTGTGTGTGAGAGACATGCTCAGAAAGGACTTGTTGATTTATTAAAAACATGTAAATATAAGTAATATGCACTCACATGTTTAAAGGTTCTGAGTGCCAGAAATAAGGAGGGACACAACAATGTAGTTTAGCTGAATGTAAATAATTTGCATATAAATTTGTATTTATATAATTTATATATAAACTTGTTTTCATAGATTTATCAAAAAGAAAAAGAAAACATATCCCAGTTCAGTCCCATGTAACTCTACTTCTAGTTTAATTTTCTTTGAAATTAAAACCTAAGGGTAGGAGGGTTCAACTGGTGTTACACAAGATAAGTTACCGTTTGTGAAGAGAGGCTTAGGAAGTTTTCTGAAGAATGATTTCAGTAACCTTGTAATCACCTTCAAGTCTCACCATTTCTAGGAATTCAAAATGGAAATAAGTAATGTGTTCTAATCACCATGACATTCTGAAACATTCAGATCAATGAGAAGGAATGAATTAATTTACATCATCCTGTATATCAATATCAGCCATTCCCTTGTTGAGTTCTCCTTGCATACTTGAGATAGCAGCATTATTTCCAAGGACTATGTAAATACCTGTATATTCAAGTCCTCATTCTTCAACTAATTTGCAGCATGTCAACTCTTAGTGGAATATATTACAAAATAAAAAGAGACAGTTCTAATTATTACAGGCCTCCCTCAAATGGTCTAATTAAGCTATTATTTATCTCTACATAAAATATATTTCTCAAAAAAAAGATTTGCTGTTTAGGTCATGTGAAGAATCAAGAGAATAGTGAGCTCAGGTGTAACTGAGTTAAACATATTTGGAACACTGGGATGGAAATGAGTATCAGGGAAGTGTTATTTAATAGAATACTGCATAAGGGAGTCTGGAAGACTCAGGTTGAGAATCCTGCTTTCAACATTTCTTAGTTGTGAGAATTGTGGGCAAGGCACTTAACTCTGGGAAGACCCAGGTTCCATGAAATGCAACATCTTTTTCACAGCGTTGTTATTATAAATCTTAAGGTAACAAATATATATTTGTTATTTTTACTATCAAAGGACTGAGTAAGTTCTGACTGAGCAAAGAACACTAGAAGTCAGGCAATTAATTCATGAACAGAATATGTGGTAGAGCCTTCTAATCCCATATTGGACTGATGAGCCACAGTTCAATACATTGTACCTTGACACCAACATTGTGATATCATCAGTCCTCTGTGAGTATGAAAGACAAACAACAACAACAACATGAAAAAACATTTGACAAACGATCTTCTCTAATGTTATTTCCCATGTCTGCATACAAATCATACAGTATTACTTGAAAGATTGAACTGGGATAACTTCAATTTTGGATTAGTAATTTCAAGAGAAGCACAAAAGAGACACTCATAAGGTTGCTAGGAGAGTTCAGCATTGTCACAGAGGGTGTGAAATGCAATGCCGCAGTGAAAAACAAGAATATGGTGGTATCAATGAGGAGATCTTACAGATGCTCTTGTCCAAAAGTGACACTGAGTTGACCAGAATTTCCATGTCTTTATGTAGGACCTCCTAAGGAGATCTCTATTTTCTCAAAAAAAGTAGGCCTAATACTCACCACAGGAAAAAGTAAGTCAAAGGGGTAGAATGTCTACTGGTAGACATCTTATAATATGTATTTGGATGGTCAACCTGCTAAAACAGTCTCTCAGTACATTTGTTTTAGATATTCTAAAAGGACACTGAGCTGATTCCAGAATTTCAAAGAGGCAGGGCAGGCAGGCTGGATTGGCTTTTGAAAAAACAACACCAAGTTCAAAAAAAGGATGATAGATAATTATTAGCAGTTTTGTCTCATAAAACAAAAGAGAATCAATAGAAAACAAAAGCTGTCTAAAGAAAGCAGTCAAGCAACATCATCCCAAGGGCATACTAGTAAGAAAATGGAAGGAAGGGTACAAACATAATAAAATTGGTATATTCGCAAAACCTTATTACAACAAGCTATTTTATCCATCAAGGACACTAGGATCACGTCACTTGAACATTAACATCAATAATCTCCAAGATACAGAAGAAATAGAAATGGTGTGAATGAGAACAAAGAAAGGAAAAGCAGTCCTACTGGGTGGGAAAACTACAATTAATAGAAGATATTCCTGAAGAGGATATCAATGTATAAGAATATTGAGTGTTGATTTATAAGGTATCTAGAGCACAAGAAGATCTCAAAGGTCTCACTATCATAAAAAGAAGAAGGCTTTCAAAAATGATATCTGGCAATGGAACACATGTCCAAATTAATGGAAACACAGTGCCTATTAATTATGAAAAAGTATTTGAATCATAGAAGCAAAATGCTGTCTTACAAACTCTTTTACAACAAGTTGTCTGCCATCCAGATATCATCATCATTCTTTGGAAGACTTAATAGAGTAAATAATCCTGTTGAATGACTCGCTGATAATAAGCATCTAGTGAGGCATAAAATTGGAGATATCTGCCAGTGTATTGAGCAAGTCCAGCATAAGGTCTAAGGCAAAGAGGGATCCCCAGTAGATGGTGAGGTTCTCCAGATACTCTTGTTTGCAAAGAACATCCTGTTCATTGCATCAAGTCACAAGACATTGCAGAGCCTCCTGGAAGAAGTCAGAAATCACTCAAAGTAGTGTGACCTGACCATCCAAAAAACAGGAAGACCAAATGAATACCCAGATTCCAAGCTATGTCTGAATGGACACCAACTGAATTTGTCCAGCAGTAGCTCCATGTGGGTCCAGAGAGGAAAAAGAAGATGAGAGCTGTCTGGATTGCTTTTGGAAAACTGCAAAGTCTTTCTGACCAACCCCAAGCTTCCCTAACAACAAAGGCCCATGTATTTAGCACTCACTCTGAAGACCTAGAGAGGAACCTCACACGGCAGGCAGTGAAAGGGGGCATGGTTGGTATGAGCAGACTGCAACATATCAACAAGGCACTCCAAAGAACAAGAGTAAAGGAGGTCATCCAAGAATCAGATGGCAGAAAGAGAAGATGGGCTGATTTCTGGGAATGAGAGGGAGGGAAGACAGGATGGCCACAGTGCTTCCCTACTACCCCTGTGTTGCTGGGAGAAAGGGAGAAAAGTCCTCAGCGTTTTGGATGGAGAACCTTGGGGAAGATATAGACACACAGGCTGAGCAGGCACAGACAGCTTGCAATGCATCATGGAGAGAACTCCGCAAATGATGAGACAAAATGTGTAGCTGAGTGTTCTTTGCTTCAAGATTCTGCTCAAGTGACCACTTCCTTCAGCACAAGGACTCTCCTGGTCCCTTCAGGGGCTAATACTTCCCATTCTATCCAGGTTACTATGTATCTGTTCTATACACAGCTACCCATAAGCATGTTTTTATCCCTGTTAGTGCATGTGCTGTGAGGCCAAGTGCTGTTTTCTCTTTTGCCTTCACACCCCCAGAGGTAGGCACACCACCTGGCACACAGTAGGCATTTAGATGTATGCTGAGAGACTGGCAATATATAACTGCAATTCACAGATCACAACAAATACCCAAAGGTCAATAGAGAAATGTATGCATGGCACAAATAGGTTATACATTACAAAAAACAAATTGTGCACAAGTGGAGAATGTCATGGAAGAAACCATGACCCACACAAAAAAGATGAGTCAGTCACTAAAGTGAGGGCAAGGGATTACAAATGGATACCTTGTGCTTCTGGTGGTGGCAGAAAGTGTCAAGAGAATGAAAGTCAGGGCCAGCACGTATGAACATACCTGCCAGGGGCAAATTTAAGGAAATACATGATTTTCCATATCACAGATTGTTCTCTGTATCACTGGAGGGGAGCACCCACATTGATGAGATTATAAATGTCTTGGACTATTAGGGTACAAGCAAAGCTACCAGATTGGTATGAGCTGTGGGGCAGTCATCCAGTCTGACACCAAAGGTGCCTACAGCAGTTGAATTTTTCTAAAATATTTTCCTCATGATGTTTGGAATTACTTTTCTCCATGTGCCTTTGTATTTTGGAGGACTGAAGTCATCTCTGATTATTGTGGGACAAAGGAGGTGATTTATTTGGGGAAAAAGAGAAGAAACAAAAATGTTTGAATCATCATTCAAATACATGAAGAAAATATTTTGGCTGAAATGGCATCCCTTTAATATTTTAATTTTTTAAAAAGATTCACCAATTACCAATGTGGCAAGTCATTCTAATCCCTCACATGCCATTCATTAGCAAAAGAAAATTACCTTCTTCCATATATTGCAAAGTGAACTAAGTTTTGTTCATGCCTTTACAATGTAAACTATCCTGAAGTTTTCATTGAACAAAAGCTTCACAAATGTTCACAAAATATCTAGTGTAACTAAAGTAACTGTGCTAGAGATACAGAGAGGGATCCTTTAACTATTCTAGATCCATGATCTTATACTCCAACATGTTCAAGTTTCTAATGCTCCTCCATTTATACTAATACATACACACACATATGCACGCATGCATATATATGTGTGAGCACAAGTGTTGAGTCTGATTTCTTTTCTTTTGGACCAGATATTGTGTGATATTATCAGCAGGTGGAGCTCATTCTAGAAATACCAATTCCTGCTCTACAACCACAGGGGCTCAGAGAATGTCCTATAGCCATAGAGGTAAAGAGCCACAATCCCTATGTGCCAGAGGTAAAATTTGTACTCAGGTTTTTCTCATTCTGAGGCCAGCTATCTACCTGCTATTCCATGCTGCCTCTCATTCTTATATCTAAACAGAAAAATAAAGGACTGTGTAATAATATGCCTAGGGGCTGTCATACTTCCATTGTAGATGATATGATCATGATGATTTTCTGCTGACTGGTCTTAGGGAGAGTTTATGAAAGGGATATTTAAATTACTAGTGGTGGTAATAGAGAGTGTTATGAAGAAAAGATGGGGCTTGAAAGGAACTGAATCACAAAGTGGACATAGTTAAGCATTAGGATAAACCACCTAATGTATGTATATGTCATGTTAACATCGTAATATCATCCAGGCTTCATTTCCATATAGGTGCTAGAAATGAATTTTGTATTTGTAATTTTAAGGAGTACATTTTGTTTGCTTTTTTATTTTTGTAATATATACTATATAAAGCTACATTTTTGAGCCTAAGCCTAAATGGAAAAGTATCCCCAGGACTATGTACCTTACAAAGTCAGGTAAAATCAACCATGAAGAGTTATGAAGAATAACATTTAGGAAAGAATTTTTAAAATTAAAACATTTTTAAGACGTAATATTCTAAGTAGTCTCAATCACTGAATTGTTACATTTCTCCAGTAAAGTCATGGACCGTTACTGAGGCGTTTTCTTTCTGACTCTTCTTTGGGAAAGTGTGGACTGTGAAATTTTGGTTCCAATTCAGTACCAAGCAAAGTCTGCCTGATACTGCGACTCTACTAGGTGTTTTTGGCAATTGGTCTGCTTTGCTGAAGCAAGAAAATAAACAGTTACTGGCTTTATTTCCACACCCTCTCCTCTACAAACCAACCAAAATAAACCCCAAACCCCTAACAAATGGTGGACATCTTACCTCATTAGGCTACCATATTCCTATATCCTCCAACTATTGAGGTCTCCACTAGTGACTCCAGTATCCTTATAAAACGAATGGAGGCCAGGATTGAAATATCAATTTTATGGAAGTGCCCAATTTTTAAAACATAATAAGTGAGGCTTTATATTTTCTCCCTGAAGCCCTGTGAGACTTGAAATAAATTGACAGAACCTACAAAATGCTGATCAGAGAGGCCTGAGATTATAAAATAACTTTGAAATAAAAGGAAGCTGGGGAAGTTTGGGCCTCAAATGAAGAGAGTTCAAACTACTTTCAAATCGAGAATTTGCCACATGAGTATCCCTAGCATACACATCATATCATAGAAACCCTACTCATATCCTAGAGTATATCATGATTTTTGAAAACATGGAAAACATTTGGAAAGCAGAACAGTAAGATTTGGATGAATCAGATTCTGGGACTTATTCCCTGCGTGACAACAAATTTATTATGACAACCCTTAAAGATCCTTATCACTTAAAAGGAACATTACTCATGATTAAGATGGCCAAAGGACACTGCAATTTTTTTACAGTGAGATTTTCCCTGAAGGTTATAATATTTAGATAAAATTTAAAAACATTTAATTTGTAAAAAAGTGAAATTATAACAGAATCAAACTGGAAACGGATCACGAGCCTTGTGATGTGTATAATAAAAAAATGGATATTTTTAAAATGTCTACTATGTGGATTAATATATCAAGCAGATCAAAGAATATTCCTTTCTTCCTGGGAACTTTGCATCTATGTTGTTTTAGTATCTGGGCAAAAGTGCAAAATTCAAAACCAGTCAGAATATTTCAAAATAGTCAAATATCTGTATCTGGAAAAAAGTAGACAAATGAACGGTTGAATCCTTGCAAATGTTTTTGCCCTGAGTAACTACAGATTTTACTTAAAAGTTATCTTGCCATGTGTTTAACTTGTTTGGACATTTAAGAATAGCTTTAAATAGCTTTAAAATTGCTATGTTCGTTCCCTTTATCAGTGACAAGTAGTCGGAAATGGAGCCATCCTTCCTTGGCAACATCAGTAAATAGCTCTGAAGAGGAACCTTTTCTGGACCCAGAGCCTTCAGAAGATTTTTTGCTTTGTAAAACCTACAAAAAAGTCCCAAAATATAATAAGATGTCTTCTATTTTCCCCTTTTAATCATTTGTATGAAGGCTTCAGTACTCAACTTTCCGATTCCTTGTGATTTCAACTAACTTTGTTAGAACCTAATAAATACCTTCTTTACACTCTCTTTTGCAATTTCTGATCATTTGGTAGCTGTCCCTACCTTCCCTCACCAATTCTCACTAATTGAAACTCCCTGTACCTATGTAAGTTGGCACATTCTCTGCAATTTATAGTCTTAGAAGGTTGCCTAGAGTATTGAGAGTCAAAGTGGAATTTATTTTTCCATGGAAGTCCTCAGAAAATATCTTAATAAAACCATAGACATTTGGTTATTATAGCTTTTGACAGTAAAATAGAAAAGCAGCAGAAATGATGAATTTCATTGCCATGAGCATTTTACATGTAAGTTTTTTTTTTCACATTTAGCTTAAATAATTTAGGAATATTAGGAAAAATGTTTGCGGTAACATACTTGACAAATATGTTTTATATAAAAACTGGATGAAGAGTTGAGCTTACATTTACCATTTTGCAATATTTTGAGAACTCACTGAAGAGAAAACTCACAATATTTCAGTATTAGTGTAGGTTGATTGCTTGCATTCAAGTCCATGATCAAAATGAAAGAGTGACAATAATCAAAAATAAACAGAATCATCTATAATATACTTGAATAATAAACTAAACACGTTCCTTGATTCCCATCAAGCTAGATACATGCTAAAAAGACCTGTTAGGAAAATAAATTGTATCTGATTACCTATAACCCATACAAAAAAGTAGTTCAAATACAGCAGGATACTTTAAATGTATTATATGGGAAAAATAACACTCAATAAAAAGTTGATTCAACAGTATTCTAAAAGGATTTTTTCAAGGGTGAGTGAAAACATAAAGAAGTGATCTCTCAATTTTATAAAAATTTTTTCCCAGTTGAAATGATATATTAAAGGTCCCTGAGAGATGAAGTAGGATCATCTGGTAGTAGCAACCAGGATTCTTTGTGCCTTACTGCTATTGAAAGTGTTATGCTCTAGGGAGGAGAATGAATGACATGGAATCTTTAAATGTTACCTCATAAGTAACTATGTCATCCTTTCTGACAGTCTAAAATGTAAAGGACAACTATTAGGTGTACTTAAGGGACCATGTTCAAATTAGTTTATTCATTCTGTACATCATCTGATAAAAGGTATATACTTATTAGGAGTGGACTTCATTCTTTAGACTTTTCAGTGTCATATATGAAAAAATCTAAAATGGAACACCTCCAAGTCTCTCTACACAGACAAGTATGTGCAAGAGTCTCACAGGAAATGCCTAGTACTCAACCTTTGGCCTCTTCTCCGTAATCATCCAGGCCTTTTTCATATGATTTTGACTTCTCAATTTTTTGAGTTGCGTTGGCCATCTAGAATGAGCTCAAAAGATCTGACACATCAAATTGAACATTTAGATGAGCACAGCTGGGATTTAGAGTTGTTGCAATGACGATGAAATTATATAATGTCATGACCATCTAGATAAAAATTGAGGTTAGAATTGGTTCTAGGCATTTATTAATTTATGCTTACCATGATCATGTGATAACTGATGTTGACTCAAAGGAGCTGAAGTTGTAAGGCTGAGAGGAATCATTGCTAGAGTGGGTACCTGGGAGGTGGATGCTGAAATGATAGCAGAGGCAGGAATGTGTGCAATATAATGATCTATGCTTGGGTTGGTTGGCTCATCTATAAAATAATACAATATGTTAACCTGTTAAGTGGTATCATTAACAGATCAAAAACCAAAGAACAATTTGGCAGAGTTTCTGGGTATGAATTTTAAAACTGGATTAGTCAGTCATTAATCAGCTTGGGGGTGGGGCAGACTTGATCTTTTTCCACAATAATATTTCAACAGAGAGAGCAATCCATGACATTTAAAATTGATTATCACCCTTGTAAGACACAGCAATTCAAAACATTAAGTTGCTTGGAAAAGAGAATCAGCAATTCAATGAATAAAATGAGATGTAAAAAATAAGTTACATATTATTCAAGAGAGAACTGTAAAATACTGAGAAAAAATAATAAAAATTATTGAGAAATTAGTATTTTCATATCCAAAACTAAATATTTCATTAACCGATTACACAAACCATTGAAATACAGCTTATTAAACTTTACAAAATTAGATTAAATTCTGAACAATGCTCCCCCACCACAATTTGAGAGGTACTAAAAACATGTTTCACATTATTCAAAAAGGCCAAGAATGGAAAACTTGATTAAAATTGAATTCTTCTTTAAAAAGTACCAAAACATAGTTTAACTTGCCAAACCTCACTGATTGTCTCTTTACATTGTAAGATCCTGAAGTAATTCTTGATTTGGGGGGACATTTATATTTTTAGAGATAGTGAAGATATATACATATGTATCTGGTTATGGATGTGTGTATATATGTATATATGCATGTGTACATACACATATGTAGACACACAAATAAAAGAAACATAAATCAACACTTCTACTCATCATTAAAAATAAAAGTTCAAATACTAGAAAATTCTTAAGTTTGGGGAAATATTGATATATTACTATAATGAACATTATTTGATTCAATATTTTTGATTATTTGATTCAATAAAGAAATTTCAAAAACCTATTAATCATTTAAAAGACAAGATAACTTTCTAAATAGAATAAAATTTCAAATGAAGATGTGTCCATTTACTATGTATCCAAAAACACAAATGCCCCTCCCCAAATTGCTTTAGGATATTAGAATGTCAGGAGACAATCAGCAAAGCTTGACAAATTGAAAGATGCAGAAATTTTTTTTTAATTTTTCTTTAATATTTTGTGATCCAGCTCCTTCAGGAATGAATTGGTTATTTCTTCTAAGGTTATTTGCTTTGGTAGTTATGGAAATGATACAAAATATTTTTGAGCTAAAAATTCAAAATATAAAAAGCTTTGCGAGTAGAAATGTATGTAATACTCCCATTTCCAAAAGCAAAGGGACATTGGTAGATGAGAAAAGTCATGAAGTCAAAAAATAAAAACATTCTTAAGGTAAAGTGTTCTACTTAGTGGTGGTGGTGTTTTTCTCAATGAAGCAGGACTTGATATTACAGCTTCAACAAATATGATGTATTTTTAAATTTAAGATTAGAAATTTATCCAGTGGCTATGTGTTAAAACTGTTGGTAACAAAAGTGAAATAATGAATTGTTGACCTAATTAGACAACAAGGACAAAATAGATATCAAATTAGTCATTAATCTCAACATCCTCTTAAAATTCATGCAACTCTAAAATCATAGTACTTGTAGTCAATTGGTTCCAAATATTTGCAAAATTAAGTATACATATAAAAATGTATAAACACACATGTGTGTATGAATGGGACATCCTCTAGGGTTTAAATATGTTCAGATAAGAGATTATTCAATACAAATTCTAAAAAGACAATAGAATTCATTTTCAAAGAAATTTCATCTATACTTCATACAACAGAGAGAGGAAAACTACATATTTCCAAACATGTACAAACACATATAAACATGCAGAAACAACATTAAGAACTATTAATTTGAAACAATTTTGTTGTATTTGTTGAAATGTGCTTTCTGCATTTTTTCCTTACTTTAAAATACTAAGATTTCATTTTATACTTCAGATTTCTACAGTAAATTTTTATACCTAAAGACATTCCTCTCTAATAATGAATTCAAAACAGAGCCAAAAATTTCTGGTTTTGGAGATTTCCTGTATGTAATGCTGACTTTCTTCATCAGAAATGACATAAAAATACTTTGAATACCTGAAAAAAAAATTTTCCTAACCCAAATTAAAAAAAAAACAAGGAAAAGAGTTGCTACTATGCAAATATAATTTGGAATTCTATTCTCCAATTGAATTCTGTTACAGTAAGAAAGGATCTTGGAGAGCATCTTATAAATTAAGTAAATAAGGCCTAAAGATTAGTTTCCCGGTTGTGTGATGTTGCTACCAGCACAGAAGGAATACAGTGTAAACTTGGGCCAGAAACAAAAGTGAGGAGAGAAAAACAAAGAAAGTAATGTGAGGTTCTAGGCACATCACTGTAAATCAAAAGTTAGCTGAGAAAGGTGCCTTCCTTTAAGTGTTGTCTAATTAATCATTTCTGCTCATTTAGATAGAACTTTCCTTCAGTTAATTCTGGATCAATTTTAACAAACACACAAGTAGTATTTTGCTGGCAATGGCACTGCTCTCCTATTGAAGGCAGAAGAGTTCTTATGATCGGTGACTCACTTCCGCTTTTTTACTTGGTACAAGAGTACTTGTACCACCCACCTAGCATACAGTGGATTTAAATACTAAATAGCAATTATTTCTCTTTACCTAGGAATCCCGAGGATCTTCTCCTTCAAGTTTGATTTTTTTTTTTTTTATTAAAAAGACCATCCCTTGAGCAAATACTTTAAAGATGCCTATTCATTGAATAGGTGTATCTCACTCAATGTGAGAATGCTATCAGAAGTTAGCCTGAAAGGCCCAGGGTCTCACAACACATTGCAGGTCATCTCCACCCACCCTGATGACTATCAGGCCACAGGATCCAGATGACTCAGGAAAAGTGAGGTTGGTGACCTTGCACAGCCCTCTCTTTCTTGAATCAAAGTCAGCTGTAAGTCATGTCATCATCTTGATGTCATGGTCTTCTTTGAGCACGAAGGACAAACACAACAACACAACAACATAACAACAACAGTCTGTACTTGGTGGATATAAAAATATTTGTTCAATTGTATCTGCAAAATATTCTGAAAAAAAGTTTCTCAAACCTCTGTGCTTCCTCTTCAAGCAAAATAACCTCTTAATCCCACTGATCACTCTCATAAACCTAGTGGCCTTCATAACAGCAGCTCACTTAAACTGTCAGAGATTTGGAACAACTGCACAGTCATTTTTCCATGATGCATTAGAACAGAACTGAGAATCACCGTGGTGGGATAGAAAGCCAAGGGGCATCAAACTACTGAACAGTAACAGCAATTCTGAGGCTTGACTGCTATTTTTGTGGCGCCAAGTCCAATAATCTTTTTTATATCCTTCAGGCACTAAATGTCTCTTCCACTCTGATGCTTTATCACAATGGAGGTAACCCTGTGCGCTCTAGGCTCTAGTTCAACAGGATTTGAATAAAGAACATGTGACAGATAATTGACCTATAGCCAGACTGATTTTACAGAGGCCAAGTGACTGGCCACCACCAGTTCATGAATGTTTTTGACCACAATGATTTATTAAACACCACTTTAGCTCATTTAGACATCCTAGATTGCTGGTATAGGGCTCTGCAGCTTACAAAGCACCCTGTTTATAGAGGGAATCCTAAAAGTCTCCATACAGTTTTATACCTTAATACAGACAAATCTGAAAGCTTAAAATGGATACTGTATGATCCAATGTGGGCTCTACAGTAACCACGGTGGGCTCATAAGTGCAAGATCTTTACCGCACCCCCACTTTACAGCTGCAGAAAGTGCTTTGCCAACAGCTATCCAGGCAGGAGAGAAGTGTCAGGATATTCATGGGGTGAGACATTTTTTCATTCTGAAACCAGGTTTTCTTTCCATTATATTTCCATTGCGTCATCATCCACTAAGACCTTGAAGAGAAGCTACAACCTGTGTTCATGGAGGAAGTGCCCAAAATGAAGAAACCACACATCTTTTGACGTGTGAAACTTCATTTCTGCTTCTCTTCCACTGGCTTTAGACTTCCCCATAGTTCTCTTAAAACATAGGGGCAACAACTTGAGTTAATACTTAATTTAAGATCTGACTAATGGCTAAAAATACTGTAGTTTTTCTTTTTTTTAATAGCCCTTCTTAGCTCATTAAATAATATTTGTGAAATGCTTTGCAAACTTTGAAGTGCTACATAAATGGTAGCTATAATTATGTGCAATTTTCTTTCATTTCTATTTTATTCATTTTGTTTTGCTTCTATGTAATACCTTCTAAATGAAAAACAGAACAACACATTAAGTAGGGAGTGCTATTTCCTACCATCCATCAGGAATTGTGAGTTTCTTCATCTAGAAAATAGAATATTTCCATTTGATCTGCAGGGCAGGGGCTTTGGTGAGCTCAAATGAGACAATGTATTGAAACTGTTTTGCAAACTTCAAAGTGCTATATAAACAGTAGGTATCATTTTTGCTTCTGAATTACATTGTTTTTGATTAATTCTATTTCTAAATTGTCAAGGTCTTTAAACTCTACCCAATTTTGTAAATATCTTATAATTAAGAATTTCCATGAACTTAAAAATGACTTTCTCCTCAGGAGTCTGGGCTTTTTACCTTTTCAGTTTTCAACATTCCCTTCTATAAGTTTTAAAGTTTTCCTCCCCTCCTTCTTTTCCTCCCTTCCCAAGACATCATGCAATCTGATGTAGGCTCTACATGTACATTCCTATTTTCACATTAGTCTTGTTGTACAGAAGAACTATAACAAATGGGAGAAACTATGAGAAAGAAATAAACAAAACAAACAAACAAAATAGTCTGCTTTGCTCTGCATTCAGACTCCATAGTTCTTTCTCTGGATGTGGATGGAATTTATCATCATGAGTCCTTTGGAATTGTTTTAGGTCCTTGTATGCTGGGAGGGGCTAGGTCCATCAAAATCAGTCATTGCCTACTGTGGCTGTTACTGTGTATAATGTTCTCTTGGTTCTGCTCACATCACTCAATATCAGGCCATAGAATCTTTCCATGTTTTTCTGAAGTCTGCTGTTTGTCATTTCTTAGAGCAAAATAGTATTGCATTATATTCACATGCCAAAACTTGTTCAACCATTCCCCAAATGATGGGTATCCTGTCAATTTTCAGTTCTTGGCCAGCACAAAAAGAGCTGATATAAATATTTTTGTACAAGTGGGTCTTTTTCCCATTTTTAAGATCTCTTTGGGATACAGCCCTAGAAGCGATATTGCTGGGACAAAGGGTATACATATTTTTATAGCCCTCTGGGCATAGTTCCAAATTGCTCTCCAGAATCACTGGATCAGCTCACAGCTCCACTAACAAAGAATTAGTATTCCCACTTTTCCACATCTTTTCCAATATTTATCATTTTCCTGTTTTGTCATGTCAGTCAATCAGATAGGTGTGATGTGGTGCCTCAGAGTTGTTTCGATTTGCATCTCTCTAATCAATAGTGGTTTAGAGTATTTTTTCAAAAGACTGTAGATAGCTTTAATTTCTTCTCCTGAAAACTGCCTGTTCATATCCTTTGACCATTTATCAATTGGGCAATGACTTGTATTCTTTTACATTTAACCCTGTTCTCTATATATCATAGAAATGAAGCCTTTGTCAGAGACACTAGTTGTCAAAATTCTTGCCCACGTTTCTGCTTCCCTCCTAATCTTGGTTTTCAATTTAATGTAATCAGTTATCCATTTTGCATTTCATAATATTCTCTATCTCTTGTTTGGTCACATATTCCTCCTTTCTCCACAAATTTGACAGATAAACTATTGCTTGCTCCCCAGTATCAGCCTTCATATCTAAATCGTGTTGGACTTTATTTTGATATACAGTGTCAGACATTGGTCTGTGCCCAGTTTCTGCCATACTATTTTCCAGTTTTCCCAGCAGGTTTTGTCAAATAGTGAGTTCTTATCCCAGAAACTAGGGTCTTTGGGTTTATCAAATAATAGATTGCTATAATCATTGATCATTGTGTCTCATGCACCTAACCTATTCCACTGATCTGCCCTTCTATTTAAGAGCCAGTCCTAAGTGGCTTTGATGATTATAATACAATGTAAGATCTGGTATGGCTAGGCTACCTCCCCTAGCATTTCTTTTCATTAACTCTCTTGATATTGTGGAACTTTTTTACTTCCAGATGAATTTTGATATTTTTCCCAGCTCTATAATGTAATTTGTTGGTAGTCTGATTGGCATGACAATGAATAAATAAATTAATTTAGGCAAAATTGTCATTTTTATTATATTAGCGTGGTCTACCCATGATAAATAGAAACTATCTCACAGGTTTGTTTTATGTTAAGTTGCCCCCAGCAACCCAAATGTTGCTACTGTATTTTCCAACAATGTACGATGTATCTCTGACTTATGAACTCATTAAAAAACTCACTGACGTGATAGACATGAAATAAAACAAAGCTGAAACAAGCATAAACTTCTATACTCACTCCAAATAATAAAATTATGTTAAATCCTATAAAATGGACCCAATATAGGGGTGATGAGAAGCTCCAACAAAGCCAAAAAAGTTCACAAAAGTACACCTAAATGATAAATGTGACCTAAAATATGTCAGCAATATGAAATATTAAACAACAATAGTAATAAACAAATTTCATCTTTCTTAGACATAGCAGCCTTTCAAATAAACACTTAAAAGATGATGATCACTCTCTCGCCAAGTCCTTTCTTGTCTGGACTTGTCATGTGCCTAGCACTAGGCTAAGTGCTTTATAATTATCTCATTTGATCCTCACAACAACCTAAGAAGTAGTTGCTATTATTTTCACTTTGTACTTGAGGAAACTGAGGCAAACAGAGGTCAAGTGACATGCCCACAGTCACATAGCTAGTGTCTTAACATTAAGATAGTTGATGACAGTTTTGAGTACCTAATAAGTGTTTGCTGAGACAATAAATGAACATCAACTTGGTATTTAGAAGGGAGAGAACTGGAATGATTTAGATGTTCTACAGCAGTGGTGTTAAACTCAAATAGAAAACCCATGGGGCATATATTGACTTAGACCACAATAAGTGAACATTACTTATGCTGTACTGGCTTTTAATTTACTTTCTTCAGGTCCCACTTGGGAGTTTTGCAAGGTCAAGTCTGACATCTCTGTTCTAAAAGATCCCTCCTTTTAATAAAATTTACCACAGTACGCAGTTTTCCAAAATCATACTATTAAGTTACTCTTTTCAAAAACAGCCTTTGCAGCATCTCAATATCTGAAGATATTTTGCTGATGACTTTAGTAGTGAAAGGATGAAGGGCAGGGTTCTCTTAAGATCAAACAAGAGATAGAGAACATTATGAAATGCAAAATGGATAACCTTGATTATATTAAATTGAAAAGTTTCTGCACAAACAAAGCCAATGCAACCAAGATTAGGAGGGAAGCAGAAAACTGGTAATTTTTATCATGAGTATCTTGGAGAAAGGCCACATTTCTAAAATACATAGAGAACTGAGTCAAAATTACAAAATACAAGTCATTCCCCCAATGATAAATGGACAAAGGATATGAACAGGCAGTTTTCACAGGAATAAGCTAAAATGATTGTGATGTTCTACATCACTATTGATTAGAGAGATGCAAATCAAAACAACTCTGAAGGACTACATCATACCTATCAGATTGGCTAACATGACAAAAGAGTAAAATGATAAATGTTGGAGAAGTTGTGGGAGAGTTGGAAAACAAACTCATTGTTGGTGGAGCTGTGAGCTGATCTAACCGTTCTGAGAAGGCTATAAAATATGTATACCCTTTGACCCAGCAATACCACTTCTAGAGCTGTATCCCAAAGAGATCATAAAAATGGGAAAAGGATCCACATGTACAAAAATATTTATAGCAGCTCTTTTTGTGCTGGTCAAAAACTGGAAATTGACAGGATGTCCATCAATTGGGAAAAAGCTGAACAAGTTGTGGTATATAAATGTAATGCAATACTATTGTGCTATAAGAAATAATGACCAGGCAGACTTCAGAAAAACATGGAAAGGCTTATATGAACTGATGCTGAGTGAAGTGAGCAGAACCAGGAGAACATTATACACAGTAATAAGCCACACTATGAAAACTGTTTTTGATAGACTTAGCTCTTCCCAGCAATGCAAAGTCTAAAAACATTTCCAAAAGACTCTTGATGTAAAATGCCATCCACATCCAGAGAAAGAACTATGGAGTCAGAATACAGAATGAAGCAGACTATTTTCTCTTTCATTATGTTTTCTTTTGTTTTGATCATGCTTTCTCTCATTCATTTTAATTCTTCTATACAACATGACTAATGTGAAAATTTGTTGAATAGGAATGCATGTGTACAGCCCATATAAGAGTGCATGTCTTCTTGGGGAGGGAGGGGGAGAAAATTTGTAACTTATGGAAGTGATTGTTGAAAAATGAAAATGAATAAATTAATATATTTGGGGGGAAAGAAAAAGATCATATTCTCTTCGACTTCTTTCTTTATAAAAAATAGGAATCTCAAACTGAAGAGATCTCAAAAGTCCATTTATTTCTAATCATAATTGGTCAAGAATCCCAGTTAAACTATCACCAGATGATTTAGCTTTCACTCCAAGACATGTGTGATTGGGATATACTATTTCACCTCTGTGGAATACAGTTTTCTTTTTGTGAAATGAAGACACAGGAGGAGATAATCTCCAGAGGCCTCTCCAGCTTCAATATCCCGTGACATCCATAAGGAATTGATATTTGGTAGGGGAGAGTTATTTATAATTAGGAAGCAGGAGTTTGAAGATGTCAGTAAAAGAAGCAAAAGTTTGTTCAGGGAAGTAGGAGAATCAAAAAAGTGAAGTATCATGGATTAGACATAACTGTTCTCTGTTATTTTATATCTTGACTTTCTAACTTGAAATCAGAAATGAAATGCTATTTCTCATAATTCCTTTGTTACTCTCACAGTAGTTGGCATATTGTTCAGTGTACAGTAGGTGCTGACTCAGTTAAATACATGTTGAATGATTTTCACATTCACTGTGTTCGATGAGGTGATGTCAATTCCATTAATGACTTTCCATTGAATAAAGACCCTAATATTTATCTATAAAATAACATTTAAACAAATTAGTGTTAGAATATCAGGTGGCAAAAAACAAAAATTAATCCATTCCACACACCTAGAGGACATTCCATAGGTATCCTACTATTTGGGGTTCCAGTGACTTTGCCTGTTCTCTCATCATACTGTCCCCCACTGTTGGTGCACATTCTTCTTTTTCTCATTGTCCTCCGTTTACCTCTCCCAACAATCTTTTGGAAGAAGATGACAGGCTAATATCATGTCTGAAGTTTTGTGAAAGCTTCCTTGGTGTGTGTGTGTGTGTGTGTGTGTGTGTGTGTGTGTGTGTGTGTGTGTGTGTGATAATTGCCAAATCAAATCAATACTGATACTATAAAGTTGGATATAGATATAATCTTTTTAGACAAAACTGATACATGAAATTTTAAATTTACTAAGTTGACAACCTGGAAGTATGGTTATTCATTTCACCTAAAGATTTAGTCTAATATTCTTTTAAATAATTGATTCTTTTATGCTTTTCAAAGAGAAAATGTGGTGGTAGTAGAAGGCTATATCATAAAAAAGACAAGTTCCAAATGCCCTGGATTTTAAATACAACTACATTACCAACTATTAGTACCTTGGGTAAGTCACCTAAATTGTTTCCACAAACACATACTAGGTTGTTGAAATGGATAATTTATAAGAGCATTTCCAGCTCTGAAATTCTATAATTTGTTGACTTATCAGAGGTACATCACAGATAATATACCTGGATTTCAGAAGGGTATTTGATGAAATCTCTTATGGCATTCTTATATGACGGGGGTCGGTCCTAGGCGCCTGGGCGGATAGGGGCCTCCCCGGGAGTGGCAGCCCACCAATCCGAGGGAGACACGGCTCCCATAGAGGAGTTGTGACCCCACGGGATTGGTCGGGTGGGCTGGATCCAATCGGGTGGTAGGCCTCGCCCTCGGGGCGGGTTAGGATGGCAGCCCGGAAGAACCTCCCTATATAAGACAACGCCCTGAACTGCTCAGGGGACTCCTCCATGCAATAAAGCTATGAACCTCCTGCGCATTGCCTGATTATTGCCTGCCACCGTGTCCCCCGGGGTGGGTCCGGAGACGTCCGAAGCGGTGCCCACCGAAGGGAGAGTCTCACTCGAAGGTCCTGGGGACAGACCCGGGACAGCTGGCGCCCGAACAGGGACTGCAGCCCCCACCGAGTGAGGTGAGTATAACCCTACCCAGTTAAGGGTAGAAGAGTCAGGCAACCTAGATAGTCGGGGCTATCTAGAGGAAACATGGGCTCTCAGATTTCCAAGGGAATGGAACCGGAGGATGCAGGAGTTCTCGCCTGCCAAGTGTACAAGCTCTGTAAGCAGGTGGGAATAAAAATACACATAAAGGATTGTAGACAGTGGGTGCAGAAAATTCTAACAGTCTCTCCGTGGTTGGCTCACACAGGCTTAGATCATGACAAGTGGAGGGTAGTAGGACAACAGATGGCTTCCTACCAAAAAGAGGATCCTCAATTCCTGAGCTCCAGAGATTTTGTTATATATGCCACGGTTAGCTCTGCACTCCAGCCTTCACCTCCTCCTTTAGAACAAGCCATAAGTACACAGACTGGCCCCTCTCTATGCGGGTCCGAGGCGGGGGAGAAGGAGCCCCCTTGGGGGGAGGAGGGTGCGCTACCGCTCCCGCTCTACCCCTGGGAGGACATGAGACATTGTAGCGCTGCCCCCCCAAAAGAGACAGATAAGGAGCTAGATCTCTCTCAAAAACGAAAGCAGACAAATCCCCGGCCGTCCGAGTGTCAGGGCGCTTGTGCTTGCTGTCGCAGACACCCCCCGGCAGCTGGAAAGTCCCTAGAGGAACCGAAACCAGCGGCTGGAAATCCCCGTGCCCACTCTCGGCTACAAGCCGCGTTGCTGAGGGCAGCGGAGGAGGGGGAGGAAGTTGATTTTGAGGAGTGGACCGGGAGGCCGGGGCACGCCCTTGCCTTCCCGGTGTTCCAGCAGACTCAACAAGACGGTACCGTACAACGTACCCACCGTCCCACTCCATATAAGTTTTTAAAGGATTTGAAAGACGCTGTAGCAAAGTATGGCGCAGGGTCGGCATATGTAAAGCAATTACTGGGCTCTTCCGTCTCCGTGGCCGCTTGGCTCCCGGGAGATTGGAACGAGATTATGATGGCAGTGCTAGATCCCGCTGTGTATACTGCTTGGAAAGCCTATTGGAACAGACAGGCGAAGATTTGGGCAGAAGCCAATCAACCCAATGCGGTTGAAAACCACGTTAATGCACTCACAGGGTTTGGAGATTATGCAGAGATAGAACAGCAGTTAGCCCTCCCTGAGGCTATGGTTCGAGCTGTTCAAGAAGTAGCCTTGAAGGCTCTAGATGCCCTTGCGGCACGCACTCAGACCCAAATAAGTCACCTAAGGCAGAGACAGAGTGAGTCAGCATTGGAATTTATGACCAGAGTACAGGAAGCGGTATGGAAAAGATTTGGGAAAGGAGGTCCCTCATCACAACTCATAGTTCAGCTATTCAAGGAAGGTCTCACCAAGTCGAGGGGTATACTCTCCACCCTGCCCGCAGACCCCTCTATAGATGAAATAGTTGATAAATGCCTGGATGAGGGCAGTGGAGCAGACCCGAAGTTGGTGGCAACACTGACTTCCGCTTTCCAAGCCTTCCAATTGTCCACAAACACCAAAAAGGGACCATGCTTCAGGTGCGGGAAATCAGGACATTTTCAGGCGCAGTGCAGAAACACGTCGCCGAAAAAAGGGGTTCGGTGTTTTGGCTGTGGCAAACCCGGCCATATAGCGAAAAACTGCCGGGGCTCGAGCAGCAAAAAAGAACAGGGAAACGGGGGCAGGGGCTCCCGGAGCGGGAAGGGAGCCCCTGGACCGAACAACAGACCCCGCCTAGAGTAGAGCTGTATGCAGTAACAGGGCAGACAGTCCCGCCATGGACCACTACAACTGTTAAGGTCCCCCCAAAGGATCATCAGAGATTAATCAAAGGGTCAGACAAAACCAAGGAATTCCTTGTGCATACCCAAATATTGCAACCTGGGCAGTCCGCTATTGCGCTAACCAACCCTCATGCCTATGAAGTTCCACTACCTACTAACACCCCGATAGCTGTGGGAATATCACTGCCTTGGCTAGATAAAGAGTGGAAAGATACATCGAGAGAGAGTCCTTTTGTAGCATGGACCCAGCAAGTGGGGCGCGGGAAGATGTGTCTGGATGTGGAGGTAGAGGGTGTCAGGCTCAGAGGATTAGTCGACACCGGAGCTGACGTGTCGGTAATTTCCTCGGGAGATTGGCAGAAAGATTGGGGGACCACCCAAGAGGCCCAAGGGATATCCGGGGTGGGCGGGTCGGTAAATGCCCTCAGATCAGCTCGCCACCTTCAGTGGGCCACAGGTGACGCCCGAGGACGATTTCGCCCCCTTAAAATGCCGGCTCTCCCCATTAACCTATGGGGCCGAGACCTACTCAGCGGCATGGGCGTCACCCTCACCACCGATTTTACAGGACAGGCGGAAAACCCCTAGGGGCCGCTGTAGGGCCAACACCCATCCCACTGTACTGGGAAAACACCAACCCCATATGGGTGGATCAGTGGCCCCTGACTCAAGAAAAGATCCAGGCCCTCCATCAAATAGTGCAAGACTTACTAGCAGCAGGACATATCGAGCCTTCTGCCAGCCCCTGGAATTCTCCAGTGTTTGTCATAAAAAAGAAGTCAGGCAAATGGAGAATGCTCATCGATCTCCGGCAAGTTAACAAGACACTGCGACCCATGGGTCCTTTACAACCAGGACTCCCTTCGCCCACTATGATACCCAAGGGCTGGCGCATAGCAGTGATAGATATTAAGGATTGTTTTTATAGTATTCCATTATGCAAAAAGGATAGGAAATGTTTTGCCTTCTCCGTCCCTTCTACTAACTTCCAACAGCCCGCAAAGCGGTACCAGTTCAAAGTCCTGCCCCAAGGCATGGCTAACAGCCCCACGATATGTCAGCAATTTGTAGCGCAAATCCTCCAACCTATCCGAGAGGAGAGCCCCGATGCTATGGTAATACATTATATGGATGACATCTTACTGGCCTGCAGTGCAAAGAAAGATGTTCTTGACCTCCTAGCGCGGGTTTCTGAAGCATTAAATAGGCACGGCCTCCAAGTGGCTCCTGAAAAGATTCAACTTGGTCCTGAGTATCAATATCTCGGACACCAAATCAAGGGTAGTGGGATTTCCCGAGTTCCCCCAAAAATAGATGTCACCCAGATCAATACCCTTAATGATTTTCAGAAACTCATAGGAGCCATACAGTGGCTACGCGCCATTGTGCCCATTACAAACCAACAGATGAGGCCACTATATGACATTCTCAAGGGCCCACCTAATTTGGGCTCCCCAAGAAAGTGGACTCCAGAGGCCCTCCAGCTCATAGAAAAAATACAGGAGGAGGTAAAGACAGCAGTGGTAGAACGGTGTGACCCAGCATTGCCATTCTTTCTGTCCATCCTTGGCAATAAGACCGTTGGGCCAGTAGCAGTCCTTTACCAGTTCCATGGCCCCTTGATGTGGGTCTACCCCGACCGGAAAACCAAAAGTATCCCGATAGCCCTAGAAGAAAAGGCTCTCTTATTGCTTAAGGCCAGCTCTATATGCAGGCAGCTATCTGGCCACTATCCTGTCATTTTGCTCTCCAGCCCCATTGAGATACTAACCGAGTTAGCACAATCGTCTGAATTGTGGGCCGTCCTCCTGTGCTCCCATGAAATTCGTGCTGGAGATCTCCCCCCTGCCCTTCGGGCTTGGGACCAATTTCCCTTAACAAAGCAGAGAAACCCGGTGGTCTCAGAGCCCGTAGCGGGACCTATAGCCTTCACTGACGCCACCAAGCATTGCAAAGCGGCAGTTTACATCCCAGATAAACAGATCACTAAGGTGCTCACCACACCCTATTCCTCTGCTCAGAAGAATGAGTTGTTTGCAATTCTTGTGGCCTTGCAGATTTGCGCAAAAGAAGCCTTTAATCTAGTAACAGACAGCCTTTATTGTCATAACCTTCTCCCAGTCCTTCCCGAAGCGGATCTTTTCCTGTCTACTTCCTCAGTCCGCCCTTTACTTGTACAAGTACAGCAGGCCCTTCTTGCTCGCTCCCATCCCCTTTATGTTTTACATGTGCGTTCACATCTTTCCACCTCCGGACCTATATTTAAAGGGAATGCCATTGCAGATTCCTTAATAGGGACATCTCAGGTCTTCTATACTGACCCCATTACCACTCATAATTATTTCCACCTCCCAGCCCACATGCTGTCACGCCTCTATAATATACCTAAAGAGGAGGCTAGGCAAATAGTCAAGCGCTGCCGCGCCTGTGTCCCCTTCCGGCCACCACCCCCTCTTACCACCATCAACCCTCGGGGTACCTTCCCTAATGAAATATGGCAGATGGATGTCACTCATTTCCAGTCCTCCATAATCCATGTCACAGTAGATACTTGCTCCTCCCTTATCATGGCCACCCTCCAACCTGGGGAAGCCACCAAGCATGTGATCACGCACTGCCTCCTCTGTTTCGCTGCTCACGGCACACCCCAAATATTAAAGACAGATAATGGGCCCGCATACACGTCCCGCGCCTTTGCCCAATTCTGCCTTCAATTCGGCATTCGGCACGTCACGGGCCTCCCCTATAACCCCACGGGGCAAGCCATTGTCGAACGCGCTAACCAGTCCCTGAAGCGCACCCTTCTAAAACAAAAAGGGGGAGTGGCAGGTCGGCTGACCACGGCACAATTAGCAACCGCCGTGTTCACACGAAATTACTTAATAGCAAATGAGCAACAGATCACACCAGCCATGATGCACGCAGTGCAAACGCCCCGCCGTCCGCCACCCGCCATAACAAATGAGGGACAAAGCCCCGCCACAGTCTGGTGGAGGGACGCAGAAGGACAATGGCATGGACCGAACAAGGTAGTGGTGAGGGGAAAGGGTTATTTGTGTCTTGATATAGGAGGAGGACAGCGGAGATGGCTGCCACTTAAATGGACTCGAGCGTGTGAGGACTCCCCGAAGGGCTCGACGCAGGCCCCGCAAAAGGAAGAAGAAGTGGCTGAACAGAACAACTAGGAGGAGAAACATGGATAAGTATATAATCCTGGTGGGGATGCTATGCAGCCTCCAACTGGGGGCCGGGGCGTCTCTTCGCTCCCTCCCCCGCAACAAGGACCCACCATGGGTGTATTGGGCTGCCGTCCCTGGCCTCCCAGCAGCTCAACCAGCCGCCTGGGAGGGGGATTCTATTGAGCTGAGCATCCTAGGGGAAGCCGCCCTGGTGTTGGGAGGATCGGGGGGTGGCTACCCGGAGAGCCGTCATGATCTCAATAAGACGGTCCACTGGTCAATGGCACAATTACCTATATGTCTCACCAAAGGGGCTAACATCATCCCCTGCGCCCGGGTGCAAAACGAGTCCATACAGGAGCTCCCGCATGGACCACATGGGTCCATGGGCCTGGGAAATTACATCCATATGTACATGCTGAATCATAGTCTCACTCAGCATCACCCCCTCCTCAGGGAGAGGATGCAAGGGCTGTGGAACAGCACCCAGAACACCCGCAACACTGTAGTATGCAATAGCTCTAAGGACTTCCCTTGCGACCACTTATCGCTCCTTAATGCCACGGGAAGCTTTCTACCCAGGGGAAAGATCCCCTACTTCCCTCTACCCCCCTGCGTGCCTACACCCAATATGTTCATTGGTATGCAAGTTTGTTCCACAGGGCATGCAGTAATGGGACAGCAGTGGAACGACACCCAGCAGATCTACTTCATGGATGGAGCGCCAGGACCGTATTATGCAGCTCCAGTGCCCCACGTCCTGACGAGAAATGGGAGCGTAGTCATCCAAAGCCACCTCTGGAAAATGGCAGCGGCCTTTGGAAACATCACCCACATGACTGACAATAGTGGGCCGCTGAGGGACAATGACACCATCCGCTCCCAATGGTGGGACCTCATCATGAAGAAAGGATTTACTTGCCACGAGGGTCAGGTTTCTGGACACTGCAATCGTTTCTCCCTTGCGGTCCAGACCCTGAAAAGGACTGATATGTTTCTAATCTGTAGGGAAGGGGACATTACTCAATCAGGGGGCAAATACAATGTATCCTGCTCCAATGGGACCCTCTCTAACACCTTGACGCCCAATGACGTACATTCCAATACCACCTTTGTCATACTTCTGTCTATTCCCCCAGTTACCTTTCTCCCTGTTGGGTCCGATGAGGCATTTGCCGACTCTGATTTCCTTAGGGCTGTGATGGTCAGGGAGAAGAGAGGCTTGGAAATATCCGCCATAGATATGGTAGGGTTAGTGGCTAGCCTTTTAGAACAGATGGAAATCTCTGCCATACAGCAGCAGGTCCACACGATGGCTGCCGACCTGTCGGAATTTATGGCGACGTCCGCTCGAGCATGGGCACTGCAACAACAAATTAACAGGCAGGTAGCCCAGGAGCTCAGTGCACTGACTGATGCTGTACAGGCGATCTCAGCACTCCTCCGAGTAAACGCCATATTGGAGGGACTCCCATGTCACGTCAGGCTGCCACGGCCCCTGTGCATGACGGCGCTCAGACTGAACTCCAGCCAGGAGCTGGACGATGCGATCCGGCAATTGCAGGACCACAGAAATCTAGAGGTCTATATAGAGCACCTAGATGACATTGTAAGACAGATTAGGAATGTAACTGAGATATATGAGGGACTTGGAGAAACAACATGGGACATTTCCTGACTGGATTTCCAGATTAGATTTTACCACATTTCTGCATACCATTGGGGTTGCTGCTGGAATGGTTGTGATAGTAATACTCTTGTGTGTGCTGCTTCCCTGCCTTATTTCTTGCATGATAAAACTTTGGAAGAGGGTCCTAGAGCAGGTAAAGGTGGATGTCCTCATAATAAAACAAAAAGGGGGAGTTGACGGGGGTCGGTCCTAGGCGCCTGGGCGGATAGGGGCCTCCCCGGGAGTGGCAGCCCACCAATCCGAGGGAGACACGGCTCCCATAGAGGAGTTGTGACCCCACGGGATTGGTCGGGTGGGCTGGATCCAATCGGGTGGTAGGCCTCGCCCTCGGGGCGGGTTAGGATGGCAGCCCGGAAGAACCTCCCTATATAAGACAACGCCCTGAACTGCTCAGGGGACTCCTCCATGCAATAAAGCTATGAACCTCCTGCGCATTGCCTGATTATTGCCTGCCACCGTGTCCCCCGGGGTGGGTCCGGAGACGTCCGAAGCGGTGCCCACCGAAGGGAGAGTCTCACTCGAAGGTCCTGGGGACAGACCCGGGACACTTATAGAAAAGATGAAGAGAGATAGGCTAGATTATATGTTAGGTGAATTCAGAACTGGTTGAACGACCAAAGACAAAGTATTCTCTTTAGTGAGTCAATAACAATTTTGAAGGAGCTTTTTAATAGAGGGCCACAGGCCTGTGGATTTGTGTTAATTCACTATTTTTATCGATGACTTGAATGAAGGCATATATATTAATTAACAAAAATTTATCAAGCTCCTACTACATACCAAGTACTGTTCTAGGTGTTGGGGATACAAATACAATGAATTGATAAAGATACCTGGAACAAGAAGCTTAAATACTTTTGAAGAAAATAAGTAAATGTTGATGTATATAGAGAAAACAAAGAGTAAACACAAAGCTGTTCAATAAAAGATAATTTGGGAGGTAGGACACTAGCAATTGGGGAGATGAGAAAAGGCTTCATGTGGAAAATTATGCCTGAGTTGCATCTTGAAAGAAGAGAGGAATTTTATGAGGTGGAGAGGAATAGCTAGTTAAAATGTACAGATGTGGGCAGATGGAGTGCCATGTATAAAAAATGTAGAAGGCTAGTTTGACTCAACTATGGAATATCACATGGTGAGTATTGATAACTGAGGTTGGAAAGAAAGATTGGGTCTAGGTTGTATAAGCTATAAAATCTAAACCGAAGAATTCATATCTGATTCTAGAGGTAGTCAGTAGAGTTTACTGAATGGGAGAGTGACATGGTCAGATCCGTGTTTAAGGAAAACCACTTTGGCTGAAGTCTGTAGGATAGACTAGAATGGCAAGGAACATAAGGGAAGGAATCAGATGGCTGTGACAATAATCCAAGCAAAATTGATGAAGAGTACCTGAAATAAAGTGGTAGCTATGTGAGTAGAAAGGAATTTTGGGGTACAAGAGATATCATGGATGTAAAAATGCTAAGATTTGATAACTTACTGGATGTGTAGGGTGGAAAAGGATAAGCAATAGAGATAAATGCCAATACTGTGAACTTGAGAGATTAAAAGAAGTGTGGTCTCTTCAAAAGAAATAGTGAAACAAAGATCCAAGTTTTGGGGGTTAGAACTCAACATTTCACAAAAATCACTCGAAAAACTGAAAAGCAATTTGGCAGAAACAAGGCATAGATTAACAGTCACATTTTATACCAAGATAAGGTCAAAATGGATTAATGATTTAGATATAAAGGGTTATAGAAGTAAATTGGGGGGGGGGCATGGAAAAATATAAGTATCAGATTTATGGATAAGGAAAGAGTTTATGTACAAACAAGAGATAGAAGGGATTATGGAAAGTAAAATGATAATTTCGATTGCATGCAATTAAAAGACTTTTTCATAAGCAAAACCAATGAAGCCAAAGTTAGAAGGAAAGTAGGAAATGGGGGGAGAAAGGGGAAAACTATAGCATATTTCTCTGATAAAGGCCTCATTTCTCAAGTATATAGGGAATTGAATCAGATTTATAAAAAATAAGTCATTCCCCAGTAGATAATTGGTCAGAGAATATGAATAAGCAGTTTTCAGAAGAAATCAAATCTATCTTTAGACATATGAACAAATGCTCTAAATTATTACTAATAAGAGAAATGTAAATTAAAACAACTGTGAGATACCACATCATACCTATCAGATTGGCATGACATTAACATGAAAGAAAAGGAATATGAGCAATGTTGGAGGGAATATGGAAAAATTTGGGACATTAATGCACTGTTTGTGGAGTTGTGAATTAGTCCAAACATTCTGGAAAACAATTTGTAAAACTGTTTATACCCTTTGACCTAGCAATGCCACTATTGGGTCTGTATCCCAAAGAAAGCAAAATAAGGGGAAAGTAACTATTTATAGAAAAATATTCATAGCAGCTCTTTTTGTGGTGGCAAAAAAATTAGAAATCAAAGGGATGCCCATCAATTGGGGAATGGCAGAATGAGCTGTGGTATATTATTGTGATAGCACAGTATTATACTATTAGAAATGACAAGAAACATGCTCTTAGAAAAACCTGAGAAGATTAATATGAACTGATACAAAGTGAAATGAGCAAAACCAGGAGAACATTGCATACAATGACAGCAATATTGCAAGAATAGGTAACTGTGAAAGACTTTGCTAATGAGCCATTGATCCAAAACAATTCCAAAGGACCCATGGTGAAAAATACTATCAACCTCCAGAGAGAAAACTGATGAATGCTGAATGCAGATTGAAGCATACTTTTTTTTAAACTTTGTTTTTACTGTTTCATTTTGTTTCTGTTTTCTTTTGCACCATGGCCAATGTGGATACATTTTGATCTCATGTGTACAATCAAAATCAAATTTCTTAGTAGGGAGCCAAGATGGCAGAGTGAGAGCAACTACTTACCTAAGCTCTAAGACAAACTCCTTCAGATACCTCTAACAAGAGAATCTGAACGGATTTTGGAGTGGCAGAATCCAATAGGAGACAGACTGTAGCTGGATTGCCAGCCCCAGAACAGACTGGAAGGTTGATGGGAAGGATTTATTGCCCAGGGCTGGAGGAGTACACAGGATGTACCAGCACTGACCCACCATGGTAGGACTAAGCAGGAAGACCCAGGCAATCTGAAGCAGCAGCCACACTGTGGAATCTCAAACATATCAGCCCAGGATGGGAGTCCAGTGAAGCCAGGTGCAAGAGAGCTATGGAGCCCCAGATAACCACAGCAGCAATTCCTGAGACTATCAAGCTGCAGATTAAATGTCTGTAAGTCACCTACTTGAACTTCCAGGAGCCAAGAGGGCAGAGTGATCAGTAAATGCTCTATCCCTCCCCTTGATGACCTTGAAAAACCCACAGAATATTTCCCCAGGAAAAATCCTGGAACAGTGGGATCAGCTCAAGGGGCAAACAGTCTCTTAGCCCCAGAGGCTAGGAAAATCACAAAGGGGGGGAGGGGTCCCTCTTGCTATGGCTGAAGGGGAGGAGTGCAGGACCACAGCAGTCCCAGACAACCCCACCTCAGTGAACCAGGAGGAGATCCTGAGACAAAGTGGGGTGGAGCCCACAATGGTCAACGCCAGGACACAGACATGCTCAGCACAGCCAGGGGAATAGGGAAGACACGAGTGTAAACACTAGTTCACCAACCACTGAGCCTGCCTGTGCTTGGGAGAGAAGACCTTCTGTGGCCAGACCACCCCTCCCCGACACTTAATGCTCCAGGGAAACTCTGGGGAAACTCAGAAAGACTTCACCTGCCCTCTGCTTTGGCACATCAGCCAGCTCAGCACCAGGTAAGCTACAGCATTCTAGCATCAAGCTGAAAAAGCCAGAGGCCACAATACAAAAAGCCTCAAGTTCTGAACACAAGAATGGTGGGACAGAGCCCCTGGTGACCCAGAAGCAGAGATCCACTTTAAAAGTCAGGAAAAGGGTGATCATCATGAGCAAGAAGCAAACCAGAAATGATAAGACCATAGAATCTTTTATGGGGACAAAAACCAAAACCCAAATACCAAATAGGTCAGAATTGAGACTGTACACCCATCTGAAACATCAGAAGTGAATATGAACTGGTCTCAAGCCCAAAGAGCATTCTTTGAAGAGCTCAAGAAGAATTTTAAAAGCCAAATTAGGGAAGTAGAAGAAAAATTGGCCAGGGATTTCCAAAATATGAAAAAAGAAATCACAGAAGAATTTAAAAGGAAAATTGGACTAATGGAAAGGGAAGAAGAAAATCTAGCTGGGAAAACTGGACAAATGGAAAAGGAAATACAAAAACTAACTGGAGATAACAACTCCTTAAAAGGAACAATTGGACAAATGGAAAAGGAGATGCAAAACTTAACTGAAGAAAACAATTTAATAAAAATTGGAATTGGGCAAGTAGAAAAGGACTCTATGAGACATCAAGAATCAGTCAAACAGAATCTAAAGAATGAGAAGATAGAAGAAAATGTAAAATATCTAATTGGAAAAACAGCTGACCTGGAAAATAGATCCAGGAGAGGAAATCTAAGAATTATTGGTCTACCACAAAGCCATGATGAAAAAAGGAGCCTGGACACTATCTTCCAAGAAATCATCAAGGAAAATTGTCCAGAAGTCCTAGATCATGAAGGTAAAATAGTCATCAGAAGAATCCACTGTTCACCTCCTGAAAGGAATCCCAAACTAAAAACGCCAAGGAATATCATTGCCATATTCCAGAACTATCAAGTGAAGGAGAAAATGCCGCAGGCAACCAGAAAGAAACAATACAAATATCGAGGACCTACAGTCAGGATCACACAGGACCTTGCAACTTCCACATTAAAACATCAGAGGAATTGAAATATGATATTCTGTAAGGCAAAGGAATTGGAACTACAACCAAGGATCAATTACCCAGCAAAACTGAGCATAATATTTCAAGCAGGAAGATGGACATTCAGTGAAATGAGGGATTTCCTGACCTTCCTGATGAAAAGGCCAGAACACAATAGAAAATTAGATCTTTAAACACAAGTCTCAAGAGAGGCATAAGGTAAACAGTGGGGAAATAACTTGTTATTCCATACAGGCAAACTGTTTACATCCTTATAAGGGAAGATGATACTTGTAAATCTTGAGAATTATATCTTTATTATGATATATAAAAGGGATATATAAAGATAGAGGGAGTGGCTATAAAGTAAATGATGTGATGATATAAATGTGATTCCAGCATGTGAAGGGATTGCAACAGGAGATGTGAAAAGGAGGAGGCAGAAAAAGTTAAATTACATCACAGGAAGAGGTGCAAAAATAAATTTCAGTAAAGAGAAAGAGGGGAGGGCGATGAACATTGAGATTTACTCTCATCTAATTTGGTTCAAGAAGGGAACAACAAACTCAGTTAAGTATATAAATCTAACTAGCTCTATGGGCAGTAGGAGGGGAAGGGGAAAAGAAAAGGAACAGGAGGCTGAAAGGGAGGGAAGAAGTAGTAGGATAAAAGGGAAGTAAAAGAGAGGAGGACTGAAAAAAGGGAGGGAAAACTGAGGGAGGTGATAGTCAAAAATTAAAACTGTATTGTGGAGAGGAAGGGGGAAGGGAGAACTAAAACCATAAATGGGGGGTAAGAGGATGGATAATCTACTCCTGCCTGGAACTGACATGAAGTTGGGGAGATATTTTTTTCCCTGCAATGTCCCTACTCTTGGTGGCAATTTCCTATAGTCAAAAGGTTTGTCAGCTTAATACTAGATCAATTAAATTACAGATTGTTGGTAGGGGAACAACCAAGGTCAAGTCTAAAATTAAGCTATTAGGCTTAGGACTTTAGACCAACAACAATAAGTTAGGGTACTCTAATTCTTAGTAATAGTGTGGAGACAATAGGTCAAGGGCTTATGAAGTTAGCATACGTAGTTATTATTTGTGTCTCAGTTAGATAATGTCAAAAAAAAATTCGTTTGTGATCTATATTGTAAAGGCTTTAAAAGAAATATCACCTGACCAAAGGTTGGAATTGTTGTATGTGATATGAACTGTGTTAAAAATGAAAAATTAAAATAAACACAGGGACACCCCTCAGCATGAGGTGTTGTACCTGGGGCTATTCCTTTGATAACTAGGGCTCAGATATGAGTCTTCTTTCTACATTCTATGTTTATAATAAATATTTTGTTAAAAAAAAAACAAATCAGGGTCAATGGCCTCCTTTATATGGTACATATTTGTAAAAAAAAAAAAATAATGAAAATTAATTTTTTTTATTTTTTATTTTTATATTTTATTTACATCTGTGTAACTCTACTGCCCAAACAATCCAAGTTCTGTTTTTGATACAAGAGAATTCTCAAAATTTGCACTGTGGTTTTATTGGTTACCACAGAATTTCTCCTAGAAATCTAGGTATTATAAGGAATGCAATTTTTGTCCTGAAGGAGTGTAAGATCTGACTGAGGACATAACACTTCTAGATATAAGACAAGTAGGCTGGCATCTAACACTTATCAGACAACACAACATTGTGCAAGTCATTTTAACTGCTTCTTCATCTGAAAATGGGAATAGATATCCTCCTAGTTTAAACAGAATTGCAGTGAAAATCAAATGAGGAAATGAATATTATTTTGTAAACTCCATACACCTGAGGTATTATCATTACTAAAAATATAAGGGCTAGGACTAGATCTGATTTCACTAATATAGGAGTTCCTTGATAGGCATACTCCTTCTGCTACTGAAATTCAGGACCTCTTTGCAATTAACCTCTTCCTACCTTTCCAGTCTTCTTACAACTTAACTTCCTAAAATACACTCTTCTATCCAGTGACACCTGACTCCCAGCTATTCCACAAATAAGAAAACTTATCTCTCTGCTGTGGATATGCTCTTTGGCTGTCCCTTACGCCATCAATGCTCTCCTTCCTCCACTCTGGCTACAGACCTCCAAGTCCAACTAAAATCTCACCTTCTACAAGACTTCCCCAAGCCTTCTTAATTCCAGAGCCTTACCTCTGTTACTTATTTCCTATTTATCCTGTATATAACTTGCTTTCTATATATTTGTTTGTATGTTGTCTCCTCAATTCGATTGTAAACTCCTTGAGGACAAAGACTTTTAACTCTTTTTGTATCCCCAGTGCTTAGCACAGTGCCTGGTACATTGCCTGTGCTTAATAAATACTTATTGACAGAGAAAGATTCCATGAAGGATTCCTGGAGAAGATGGTGCTTGAGCTACTCCAAAAAGAAAATACAGATTCTGAGAGGCAAAAAAAAAAAAAAACAAACCCCAAAATATCAAATATGAAGAACAGTTTGTCTATAACCTAGAGCAAATTTCCTTCCAGGGAGAGATAAGGGAAGTGAAGGAGACTAATAAGTATCATTTCTTTATCCTCAGCACTTTTACCCTTAAGTGGACTTCACTAAGTTAGTCTTTGATTTTGACTTTTATTTTATGCTTCCATTTTTTTTCAGCTTTGTGTGGTACACATACATGTATGTGAATGGAAGCATGCATTCTGGTTAATAATATCTACAGATGTGCATATGTATTTTCTTCCTTCAGACCTTGGAATTTATTGCTTCCCTTGAAAGCTTTATTTTTTAAAAGCAATTCTTTATTATAAACTTAGTAACTGTCAACAACAAAAAATGAAAATAAACACAATGACTAGAAAAAGAAATAAATGCTTATTGAATTGTATTGAACATAGAGTTGCCCAGTCTTTTCTTGCCATCACTAGCCCATTGTTGCCTAGTTCCTCTGGGATATCCCTCTTTCCATCTCTCTTGGCTCTGGGTATAGTTCCTATACTAGATTAGGCATGCAAAATCCCATACCTGATCAGTCAAGGATTCCCTTCCTGTTTCTTCTTCCCACTGGGTCAGGAAGGCAGCATCATGATAAGCCAGGTAACTGTTGAGGGTAGTACACAGAATGTTTGACACCTCAAGCTACTATATTTAAAGCATCCCTCAAGTCCTAATGACATGACTTCACAGAGAACCAGTCTTGGGCAGAAAGGATTCTGCAGGGCTTCTCTGAGGTCCTTATCTGAAAATTATGTCATAAATATTCAGAACTGTTGACTAGTTAAGTATATGCCCTGAGAAGCAACATAAGGTAGTGGACAGAGAGTCATCTTGAGTGTCAGGAAGACCTGGATTCAGACCCCACCTCTGGATTCATATCCCACCTCCAACAAACACTGGCTGTGTGAGCTCATTACCCCATGAAGCTCTTCAAGACTGGAAATAAGTTCCTTTCCCTGCTACCTCTCATATCCCATCTATCTATTAAGCCATACACCTTGGCTATATCTCTATGTCCACGTTTTCCTATCACTCACTTAAATAAAACTCCTTAAGTGTGTCGTATTCCCATTAGAATGTAAACGTCTCAGCAGCAGAGTTGCTTATTTATCAAAATATTTGTATCCCTAGCACGTAGCACAATGCCTAGTACATTATTAGTGCTTAATAAATTTGTGTCCATTTATGTAACAGAACAAATTTAATCTCTCTTCCAAGTTACAGTCTCCTTAAGACTGGAATATAATATCCATGAGGGCATTTTCTCAGATTTCTGTTCACCAATAAAATCATAGGTCTAAATAAAAAAAAAGTATTTCTAATTTTTTTTTATTGAAGATGATCAGAGTTAAGAAATTTTCCATTCACTCTTTATTTTGCAGTGGAAACTGAAGGAAACTTCTCATCTTCCCACTGTGAATGTGATTAAAGCACACCCTCTGAGCTCCTTAGTTGTTTTCTGAGGTAAGCTTTCAATAAACTAAATGAACTTTCCTTCTCTCCAAATAATTCATGAAAGTTTTATTTATATGTCACATTATTATTTTTATTTCTATAAAGCATGAGGGATTTATATAGCCTATAGGAAGAAGTATGTATCAGAAAACAGATGGTCCTTTTCATGCTCCATTTTATAGAATGGATTCAGTGTTCTCTATTTAAAATGACTGTAACATACATCAGCATTGTCTCCTCTTGCTTCAAAGTATTTCCATCAATTCCTTCAGCCAAAAGTTGAAGATACAGTGCTCTTCTTTATGACTCAGAGAACTTGAATCATTATTGGCCATGTACTTCCATGGTGATCACTGACAAAAAGAAAGGCTTCATTGACACCAAAATCTTTGTCGCAGCATCTTTTTTTTTTTTTTTGATGGTAGCAAATAGCTAGGAATAAAGTGAATGTCGATCAGCTGAGGAATGACCAAGCAAACTGTAGTAACTAAACGTAATATTATTGTACTCTGTGAACAGGATTTTTTATTTTTACCGAGCCAATCTCTAAACTGAGAAAAATCGGAGCCCCACAAAACAGGCCTAGAGATGGGAGTAACAGTAATCCAGTATTTTAATCAATTTCAGTTCAGAGTGAGGAATGTTCTCTTAGCTGAAGTAAAGCCACAACTTATATATTTAAATCACAATGGGAGAAGAAGGGGGAGGAAGGTGGATTACAATCACCTAGTAGTTTCTAAGGAGAAGCCTCTAAGTCCCACAATGCAACAATTCTGGAGTCAAGTCTTTGGGGGTTGTAACCACCACCCCTAAAGTACAGAACCAGAGTTCTGTGACAAGAACAGGTTCTACAATCTTTGATTCACTTGACTTAAGGTCCAGTGATTGTGAGCACTGTCAATTTTGATTAATCAGTGGTGAGCTCTGACTCTCATGCCAGAGAGGCAGCTCTTGAGAAAACTAAATTATTATTATTATATTCATTGCATATATTATATTGATTAATATGAAAATTATAAAAATATAAAAATTATAAATTCTCAACTCCAAGAAAAAGACTTCATTACCACAAAAAGCATGGAAAGGCTTACATGTTCCAGTGTGAAGTGAAGTAATCAGAGCCTTTGAAAAACATACATAATTACAATAATGTAAAGAACAACCACTACAGAACAACTGAAAGTCAATCTTCCTCCTTAAATTATTTTATATACACTCCGCATTTATTTGGGTTCATGTTTTATCCACCACTATCCCATCTCCCAGTAGAATATAAATTCCTGGAGAGTAGAGAAGGCTCCAGTTTTATCTTGGCATTCTCAGTGTCTAACCCAGAGCTTTGTACACAATAGGTGCTTAGTAAATATTTGGGGGCACATTTACAAAAATATTTACAGTAGCTCTTTTTGTGGTGGCCAAGAATTGGAAATTGAGGAGATGCCCATCAACTAGGAAATGGCTGAGCAAGTTGTAACATATGATTGTAATGGACTACTATTTTTCTATAAGAAATGATAAGCAGGAGGACTTCAGAAAAACCTGGAAAGACTTACATGAACTGATGCTGAGTGAAGTGAGCAAAACTAGAAGAACATTGTACAGGAACAGTAACATTGTTCAATGACCAACTTTGATAGACTTAACTCTTCTCAGCAATAAAAGGACGTAAGACAACTGCCAAAGACTCACAATAGAAAATGCCATCCACATTGTGGGAAGTCAAAGTTCTGTTGTCCACATTCCTAGGTGATAAGGGTTGTGACCTAGCATGGACAGGTTAGAGGTCAGAAACTAAGGCACAGGCCCAAAGAGCTGTGTGAGGAAGGGCCTATCAGAGGAGAACAAGGAGTCACACAGTCAGAGGACAGTGTCTCAGGAGATCCAAAGTTCAGAAAACAGTATAAGAAGCCCCATCTTCCTGCACGTGTTGTGGTCTTCCAGTAACTTTACTGGAGAGGCTACCTGTCCATTTGTAAAGATTAATAAAGGCTTTCCTGATTTCACAACAGTTATTGTTCTTTATTTAAGGTGAGCATGTTTCTCACTGTTGGGGTTTTGTTAAATGGGCTCACCTCTAACAACACCTACAGAAAGAAATATGGAGTCTGAATGCAGACTGAAGCATACATACTGTTTCCTCTTTTCTTTTTTTGGTTTATTCTTGCTTGTGACTTTTCCCCTTAGTTCTAATTCTTCTTTACCACATGACTAATATGGAAATATGTTTAATATGATTGTACAGATATATCCTCTATCAGATTGCATACTGTCTTGGAAAGGGGGGAGCAGAGGCAGAAGAAGAAAATTTAAAATTCAAAATCGTATAGAAGTGAATGCTGAAAACTAAAAATAAAATTTTAAAAAAAATTTGGTGAAGTAAAATGAAGTAAAAGGACAGATCAATCAATAAATCAACAACAATGTCCAACCATTAATTACAGAGCACTTATGATTAAATATGCTACCATCTAAAAGCAACTGAAACAATTAAGTTGCATGTTGGCCAGAGTTAGCTCTGAAATATAAATGGGTATGCACCTCCCTCCCTTGAAGTACTATGGATGTAGTATATTGCATGCATTGTTGACTTGACTGATGTCAGTTAATTTTGAGGAACTATTTTTTTTGTTATTCTTAACTATAAAGGGATGGATCCCCAAGCAGGGAAACAGGGAAAGGCCATATTGGGAAGCAAATATGATATTAAGAAGCAAAATATATCAATAATATTTGAAGAGTGAAAAAAGATGCCCTTTCTTCATCTGTTTTTCTTTGTGTGATTTGTTATATTGTCAGCTACAAGGCAATAGGCTCTTTGAAGCCATTCTAGATGCTCTGGGTCCTGGTAGACACTCTGAGAGTTTCAAGATCTCCTATCTCAGGACTCAGGGGACAGAATAAGACATACTTTTTGGTTATGGATAATGAAGCAATTTGTTTTGCTCAACTATATAAATATTTGTTAGGAGGATTTTGTTTTTCTTTTCTTTTTTTCCCCAATGTGAGGGACGGAAGAAGTAGGAGAAAGTAGATTTTTGTTAACCAAAAAAGCAATTAAAATTTACGACACTTTTCAAGAAATTGTAGGTCATGCTTACTAACTGTGTGATCCTAGGCAAATCACTTAACCTACTTGCCTCAGTTTCCTCAACTATAAAACAGGAACAATAATAGCAACTACCTGGAAGGATTGTAGTGAGAATCAAATAAGACAGTATTTGTAAAAAAGTGCTTAGCACAATGCCTGGCACACCATGGGCACTATATAAATGTTTGTTTTCTTCTTTTAGAACAAAGAGGATAAATCTTGGGGGAAATTCACAGGTGACTGCTGGGGGAGGGGAGAGATACCAGATGAATTAGAGGAAAAGTAAGAAGAAATAAGGGAACTAGAAGATGGAATGGTGGCAGAAGATAAGGGATTAAGGAAGTTTTAAAACAGGAAGGAAGAAAATTAAGACCTTTGAATTTGATTACAAAGAGACCTGTGGCAGGCAACCTAAGACAGATCTGTTGGTGGGAAGCAGAAGCCCCTTGGCTGTCAAAAACTGAGTGGGTGGTGAGACTATGAAAGCATCAGGGGTAGTCTACTTGTCTGAGACTCGGGTTGTTTAATGATGGTAAAGATGAGCAATTTTGAAAGGTCTGAGAACTCTGATCAAGCAAACCAACCACAATTCTGAAGGATTGATAAATAAGAATGCCACACCTCTGGAAGAAAAGACAATGGAATCCACTGTAAAATGAAATATACAATTTCTATATGTGGCAAATGTAGGAATTTGTTTTCTTTGGCTATATGTATTTATTAAAAGGGTTTTATTTTTAATGAATTTTTGTTATCTATCATTAGTTATGTAACAATATGATGATAAATATTTATATTTATTATCATCATAATTTTCCCCACTACCCTTCCTGCTGCTCCTCCCAGAAAGTCATCCAATATAATATTTTTAAAGAAAAAAAAATCATCATAACTTTTAACATATCCCCAAAAGTCTGAAATGTGTACAATGTACAACATGTGGGCCTCTTACTTCTACAGAAGAGTGAGAGTATCTTCTTACATGTCTTCTTTTAAGCCATGCTTATTCCAATTTTGCGACTCACTTTTTGATCTTTTGTGTGGTTGGTCTTTCCATTTACTGTTGTAGTCATTTCTCAGCTCTTTCCTCTGCATAAATCCATGTAGATTTCTTAGAATATATTCCATTACATTCATGTACCACAATTGGTTTAGATATCAATGGGCATCTACTTTGATTCCATTTCTTTGCTCTCCAAAAAGTGCTTCTATAAATATTTTGGTATATATTTGAACTTATCAATGGCCTACTTGGTATATAATCTCTGGATCAAAAGGTAAGAATATTTTAGTTACTTTATTTACATAATTCCAAACTGTTTTCCAAAATGTTTTTTTTTCAACAGGGAAGAGAGAAAATTGATTTTCGTCCATTTGAAAAAAAAAATTTTTTTAACAGATAAGTGTTGTTTGGAAGGGAAGTTGCAGTCAGGGAAACTGGAGCCAAGATGGTAGCAACAGGGTCCCATGAAGGATCTTTCAATATACTCAAGCAAGTAGAGGATAACTAGGGAATCTAAATAAAGCAGACCTGAGGAGACAGATCATCCCAAAAAAATAAGGAAAGGGATGTTGCTCTGAAAACCACATATAATCTACAAAACTCACCCAACTTTCTTATGAAGAAGCTGGATTGCCCCAAGGACAAACAATCACTTTACCTCCTTTGGCAAGGACTTAGACTCATTCATTCAAAATATTTCTCAATCCAAGCCCATCATTCTTCATTCCATAGAAGAAGGAAGCATTTAACTAGGGAGTCTTGTGAGGAGTTCCTTAAATACTCTGTTATTGGTGAGTTCTTCTTCACTCCATGAACGTGTGTGTATACACTCCACCCAGGCTACAAAGTGTGGTCTCTTGGAAACAGTAGTGGCTGTAGTGGCTATTTACCATCAGTGTGACTGGAGCACCATCTTCTCTGACTTGTCTTCATTAGGAAAGTGAGAAGAAGAAGAATACCTACATGAGACGTACATAAAGCACTTATAAACCATTAATTTACTGTTGGGTTGTTCGGGACAGGCCCTGCATTCAGGTTATTAATTGCTTTGTCCTGTAACATGGGTCCAGCCACCACCTCACCCCCCCCACCCCCACCCCCCAGCCCCCGCAGGGATTTGGGCTTTAAATAATCATCAACAACTCTTTTAATGACCATAATGATGGAGATGCTACGCTTTTTTTTTTAAGATGTATTTCAGAATCACAGGCTATTAGAAATGGATTAACTCACACTTATAAAGTGCCTTAAAAAACAGCTAACATTTAAATAGGCCTTTAAGTATATTATCTCATTTGATTCTCACAATAATACTGTTACTATCACCCCCATTTTTCAGATGAGGAAGATGAGGTTAAGACCTGTTAGGTGACTTTCCCAGGGTCACATGGGTAGTATCCAAGCAAAATTAGAATTTAGTTTTTCCTGATTCTGAAGTCCAACACATTTCCCCAATAACTGAACCGGATGGCCTGAGGTCCTTTCCAATTCCCGACCGGAATTCTATGATTTTGGCTACATGGTTACTTAGTATTGTCCTTATTTAACAGGCGATGAAGCTTAGGCTCAGAGATTAGCGGGATGGTTATTACAAATGTCCGTTTTTAACAGGTGATAAAACTGCAGTTCAGAGGGTGACTTCAGAACTCGTCCAAGTTTGCAGAGCTAAGGGTACTCCGTCTGCTAGAAGGGAGGTACTGGGGCTCTCCACTCCTTTTGTGTCGTGGGCCCCCCGGCGGCCTGGTGAGGCCTACACGCCCCTTTTCTGAATACTGTAATGCTTTGAAATACTTACAAACAAAGGGATACTGAACTAGTTAACCAAAACATTAAAAATAAATTAGCGGCACTGCACGTTAACCACTGATCTCGAGGCCAAACCCTTCCTTTTCCCGATGAGAACACCGAGGCCTGAGACACTGCGTCAGGGGCAATGGAAGCTCGGTTCCAGCCGCAGGTCTCCCTCGGGCGGGTCGCTGGACTCTCGGGGCCTCGGTTTCCCCACCTGTAAGCTGAAAGGGCCAGAGCTGCCCTCTGCGGCTCAGCTCTCTACCCAGCACTCTCGAGTCCTCCTAGGGGGCACGCGCAGCCAGGGCCGGCGGACGCCGGAAATCACGCCCAGACAACAGCTCCGAGAGACGCGGACATCGCGCCGCCGAGAGCCTGGGAATGCAGCCTACCGTGCCGCAGCCTGTCTGAGTCCAGAACCTTGAAAAGGAGAACGCGGGGTGCCAAAGTCACGGTCCAGATAGGAGAGAAGGGAGACCCGCAGCAGCTCTGCTGCGAACGTCCCCCCCCTCCCTCCGCAGGCCCGCAGCGTCGGGGAGAAGCCTCTCGGGCTCCGCCAATGAGGGCCTTGGAGGAGGAGCTCGGCCCCGCCCACGGAGGCGGGGCCTGAGGCGGCGCGGGCCGGCCCGAAAGCAGGGGAGCCTGCTCGGGGAGGCGGGCGGGGTACTGAGGGTTCCTGGCCCCCGCCTCTCCCCGCCTAACCCCACCTTCCCCCACCTTCCCCCACCTTCCCGGAGCAGCCGCGTGGACGCGCAGGTACAGACCGCGAGCCCCGGCGGCGGGGGCTTCGCCTTCGGGAGCCCGGGAAATGGCTGCGGGGACCAGGCTGGAGGACGTGAGTGCGCGCGGGGCGGGCGCGGCTAGGGGTTCCCCGCGTTGCGGGGCGGGGCCTGGAGCCCCAAAGCTGCCTTCCTCCCCCCTCCCCACCCCCTCGAGCGCTCCAGCCCGCGCGTGTCTCGCGGAAGGGGGCTCGGGGCGGCGACCACCTGGCACGGTGGAGAGGCAGCTCCGGGAGAGAGGCGCCGCCGCCGGGGGGACCGGGGAGGACCCATCTGGGGACGGGGCGGGGCCGTAGGGCCGACCCCACACCACCCCCAGCTCCTCGCTTCCGGTCCCGGAACTCGGCTTTTTCACGTGACTGCGCGCTCGACCTGCCGGCTCGAAGCGGGTTTGGGTCCCCGGAGCCCGGGCTGGGGAGCTGGAGCTGAGGCCACCGCGCGAAGCGCAGCTTTCCAAATAAACGGAGGTTACCCCGCCCCGCCCTGTGAGAAGGCAGGCCACGTGATCTTGGTTACCCACGTGAAGTCCTGTTAGCCTTGGGGGAGGGGAGCAAGAAGCGGCGTTTCATTCTGCGCTCCAAGCTCCCTTTCTGGAGGTTGGATCCCGACTTGTTTGCAATGGTCGTGGAGCACCGTTTAGATCAGTATAGCCGAGTCTTACAGCGTTCTCCTGGTTCTGCCCGCTTTGCCTCACTGCATAGAGATCTCCCCGGGTTTTCTGAAAGCCACTCCCCCTTGGCATTTCCTATGACGCAATGCCAAATTTCTTACCCTCTTCTAGGCTGCAGGTTGCTCTTCTGTACAATGAGGAACGCACACTGCAATTCATTCTCCTTGGGGCGACATGAAAGCTGGAGGAGAAGGAGCTGGGCTCCGTTATCCGCTTTGAATTGTAGAGTCTTTTATTTCTTCTGGTTTTGTGAACCAATGGGTTCGGGCCCAAGGAGCGTAGCCAAAGTAAAACTGCTTCTTTCTGTTCCTCAAAATCCTCTGTCCCTTCTCCCCCCCAAAAAAACCCACCAACATTTCCTGGGGATCATTACCCTTTTCACATCTGTCTCTTGGTTGGCCTTCTCTTTCTTTAGAACACTGATTGCTCCTGGAAAAGGAACACAAACACTGTTTTCCAGTTCCTCTCTGGGCACCATCTGGGAAAGCTTTACATGAATCTTGCTGCCCTTGGGGTAGGCACATGTGTCACTCTGACTCATTGCTTGGCAACATGCCCCCTGGATCTTTGCACCTTTACCCATTTTCACTGTGCCCAGGACTATAGGCTACACATACTTCCTGAATGAGGAGCGAGACATTTTACTCTTTGTTTATTCCTTGATAGGTGAGTGAGATGAATACCCTCTTGTCCCAGGTAATGTTTTTATCTCAGTGCATATTCACTAATGCTGTAAGAATGTATACTATCTCCTATTTTTGTGTAATTGTCTGGAAATGATATTTTTTAACGGAGGATTAATAAACTTTTTTAAAAAAGAAATAATATTGGGGGGTAAAGTGAGGAGAACGAAAACGTATTAACCTTACCTAGCAGAGTTCCAACCAGATGCCTAAAAAACTCGGAGGCAGAGTTGCATTAAACGAGATGACCCCAAAGTTTTAGTACAATAAAACGAGTAAACTTTAAAACTGTAGTAAGACTTTTGGGGATATTGTGTATGATCAGTTGATCAGTTAGTCAACAAACATTTATTAAACAATTACTGTATACCAGTAATAGAGCTCTAAGCTGAAGCCTTTCACATCCATTATCTCATTTGTGCCTCACAGGGTAAGTATTTGAGATAAGTATTTTCAGTCATTATCTCTTTTATAAATGTGGAAATTGAGGACCTGAAGTTTTGTAAGTGACTTGTTCACACTAATAAGTATTAGAGGTGAAATTTGAGCCCTGGTCTTTCTGATTATAGACCTTGTCCTCTGTTCAGTCTTCTCTTCCTATTTAGAGTGGTAAGGCTTAAAAAAAAATTGCAAATGCATACTTGAAAAATTGTATTTATCATTTAACATTTAAAAAAAAATTCCCCACCCCCCAGTTATAGTACAAACAATTTTTAACATTTTGTAAATTAAAGTTTTGAGTTCCAAATTCTATCCCTCCCTCCCATTTTGTAGAGATATCTAAACTTGTGATGTCATCACCACTAGGAGCTTCTAGTGTGGAACCTTCTCACACAGATGCAAATAAGTTCATCATCTGTAGCTTAATCTTAGAAAGTTGCCTGGCACCCTGAGAAGTTAAAGAACTTTCCCATGGTTATATACCTAATACATGTAAGACTTGAACCCAGATTTTCCTGAGCCCATGGCTCTGTTAAACCACAGTACTTCTCTTACATTATTACTCTTACATTATTGTACTTTTTCATTTGTTTATTCTTTGACTGCCAGTTCGATGGTAAGCCTTTTGAGGATGAGAAAATTCCTTTTCCTTCCAGTTGAAACTGTTGGATTTTTCAGGAAAAATATTCTTAGGATGGAGTAAGCCTCTTAATGTATAAAACACCTTTTCAAACTTCATGTTATATAACTAGTTTTGTGAATATCATCTAAGAATGTACTCATTTTTTATTTCCCTCCCTTTAGGGTTCATTGGATCTTACACAAAGTTTAGAAGATGACCCTCTTCTAGAAGCTCAGCTTCTGCCTCAGCATCCCTTGCATATTCATTTCAGACCTAGATTCCATGCCCTTCCTACTGTCATCATAGCAAATCTCCTCTTGCTAATACATGTAAGTCTGTGGGGACTTTTTTTATCTTTGGGGTTTAACGGGAGAAAAAGTGTTTAGTTCACCAAGGATTCCAGTAGAGACAAAGCAGTAACTTTCCTTGCTTCAGCTTATGAACATTGGAGAATCTGGATTAGAATAAGTGTGCTATTTCTGCTGCAAAGTTAGATTACTATAAAAATAAACATAGCCTAGTAGATAGACACTTTAGAGACAAGATCTTTGTTTGAGTGCCACCTTTGATGCATACTGACTGTGATCTTAGGCAAGTCTGAGGAATCTCAGGTAACCTGTGAAGAATAAAACGCTCAGAACAGGTGCCAGTCTGAACTGGTAGAAAGGTTCAGAAGTTCTCTATAGTAGTGAAATCACAAGTCTGGAAAAAAAATTCACACTCATATATACACACATGTACATATGCATCTACATACGTAGCCTTCCTAAAAGTTAGCAGTCATACTGTCAGTTACTCTAATGCCCTTCCCCAGATGGGCCTGGGCCACAGTATCTGGATGAAAGCACTGCGTGAAAACACTTGCCATAGTGGAGCCAAAAATTACTCGACTTCCTCCATGGTGCTCCTTGCAGTGGTAGTGGTCAGAAGAGTAACTGTTACCTACCAGTCCTGTTGACTATTTTAAATGTATTCAAAGAAGTTGATTAGTTACTTTGTTTGATTTTTCAAAGGCTTACTAACTCATGTGGTCTAGGTTAGGAATTCTTGACCTCTTTTGTGAGTGTCATGGACACCATTAACAGTCTGGCAAAGACTGAAACCCTTCTCAGAATCATGTTTTTAAAATAAAATACAAACGATTACAAAAAGGAACCAATTATGCTGAAATACATCATCATCAAACTATTTTAAAATTCAGGGGTGGGGAACCAGTGGCCCTCTAGGTCTTCAAGTGCAGCCCTTTGATTGAATCCAAAGTTCGGATTCAGTCAAAGGGCTGCACTTGAGGACCTAGAGAGCCATATGTGGCCTTGAGGCCTCCAGTTCTCTACCCCTGGGTTAAATACCCTGGGGCTTGTTACTGGAGAAGCAGGTATGTGGGTGATAGAATTATAGAATTGAGAAGTGCCTTGAACATCTCCTTTTGGAAATGAGCACAGAGGGATTAAGCTGCTTAACTGTAATCACACTTGGGGAGTTGCAGAGCCATGCAGGAATTCTCTTAAACTGCTTCTTAATTAGGATAATTTTTTTTCCTTTTATTAATTGCCCAGAATGAATTTAATGTCTGTGAACCTCAGTTTCTTCAACTGTAAAATGAGAGGTTTGGATTAGATGGCTTCTAAAAGGTCCTTCCAACTATAAATTTGTGATGTCATGGAGATCCCATGAACTCATGGAGAAAAGCACATTATAATGCAACTCTTAATTTTAAAAAGTTAAGATTTAAGCCCTCCTGGGTTATAATATTTTTTGAGAATTGTTGGTTATTTGAACTAGATGTCTTATAGATGTTATTTTTTCATGTCTGAATAACTAATCTTTTCACTTAAATAATATGCTAATACATCTTCAGTCTCATCAGAGTGGGCCTGCTATCCAGTGATGAGTTTCCCCATTTCCCCAACTCATCCTGTGTCACCATAGCTGGTGTCCTCTCACAGATTCACTCCTGTAGGTTCATCCAACATGCTGAGGACCTTCCTTGATGAATTCTTTTAACAGTTTGGGGCATGTGGGTCTTCTCTGTCTGTCAGTACTACTCTACTCCCTTTTTTGTTCTCCCAGACATTTTTCTTATGGCGTCCTTTAGCCCTTTCCTACATAATTCCTTATTTGTAATGGGTTACTGCTTGTTTGTATCTACCATGCATCCTCTCCATTGCCCTTTGGGTGATCATAGGTTTAGAACTAGAAGGGACCTTAGAGATTTAGTGTCCAAATTTTACAAATTTGAAAATTTTTTCTTACAAATATAAAAACTGATGGTCATGGAATGTTACATGTCCAGAGTCAGCTAGTATCTAAGACAAGATTTGAAACCTGGTCGTCAGTTTCAGTTCTTTGGAGACCAGACTTGAAGTTAGACCAAATAGTGTGGAGTAGAAAGTTATTTTTACTTTAACTGTCACAGCTTGGGAATAAGCTTTCCTACCTAGATGACTTAGCATGCTGCAGCTTCTAAGTGCATGGCAAGCAAGCCATATGCGATTCTAGAATTATATTACATTTATTTGATAATCTTGTGACCAAAATCATAAGAGTATAGGAATGTAAAATTCAATTCAATCCTTCATCTCCTGTTCTTGCTTTCCAAAAATTAAGAAAAATGATTGAATGTACAACAGAAAAAATGATGTGTGTGTTTAATCTCAAAGCCTAATCTTGGTACTTTTTTTCCCTTCTAGGTTGTATTTGTCGTTTTAGCATTTTTAACAGGTTTGCTTTGTTCTTATCCTAATCCAAATGAGGACAAATGCCCAGGAAACTACATCAACCCACTTAAAGTTCAGACCGTGGTCATCCTTGGAAAAGTGATTTTATGGGTCCTCCACATGCTTTTTGAACATTATGTCCAGTATCACCATAGCCAAGTGAGAAAACGAGGCTACATCATCATCTATAGATCCACAAGGCATCTTAAAAGACTGTCGTTAATCATACACTCTACTGGTGAGCCCACCTGCCTCTTTCAACTTTTTGCATTTTAAAAAAATGTGGTTTTGATGCATTAGGTTTTTTTAGACCACAGTCCTTCCCCGGTGAGGCAGTACTAAAGGACAAGATTTGCAATATTTTTCATCTGAAACGTCTTAAGTCTCTACTGAGAAGAGACAAGTGTTTCAGCATCTGTCCATCAAAGCCAAGGTTATTTTTTTTAATCTAAGTTCAGCTGCTTTTTCATATTATTTTCACTGCTCTTCTTATAATCATTCTGCCTGTTGTCTTGATTCTGGGTTGGTATTTTTTTTTCTGTTCAGCATCAGTTCATTCAGATCTTCCTATGCCTCTGCATTTTCATATCTATCATTTCTTAGGGTGCAGTAATGATGCATCATGGAATAGTATTTTCATTCTCACTTTTTTTGGGTAGGACGAGTGTGAGGATTTCAAGCTTTAAATTGGGTTTGCTAAAGTTTGCTTATTCCAGACTCCACAATAATCTAACTTCTTGGTCCCATCTAATGCTGGAAATGTCAGATGATTGTGAAAGACAGAGCTACGCAGGGCAACAGAAACTTTTTTTTTGCTTCTGTGAACTTATAGAATCTGGGAAAATGACATCAGATCACTGGATTTTCCTTTCCTGTCACATGGATGAGGTACGAATGCTATACTTCTCCTCAAATCATTCTGGTTTATGGGTCACTTTTATATAGTTTAGGAGAAGCTTTTCTTGAAGTAGTCCGTTGGGATGAGTACAGGTATTATCTCCTTTCTTTTTCTTCTTTGTAAGGGCAGGGAGAAAGTGGAAGTGAGAGAAAACAATTTAAAAAATAAGAAATAGATTAGTGGACTTCCAAACTCTCTTAGGGGCTAACTTTTGGCCTGTCAACAAAGCCCCGAATAGTTGAAATGCTTTGCCCAATGACTAAAACTTAAGAGCACTTGAATATCTCCAGAGACATTTGTGTGATTCCTGTAATTCAACATTTTTTCATTCAACAAGAATTTATAACGTGAATATTATATACCAGGCACAGTGCTAATTTTAGGTGGTTGGATGATCTCAGTATACAAAAGTAGAGCTTGGAAAATCTGTCCCTGAAAAACCAGTTATAATTGCTTTTTCAGGAGTCAGTGCTGTACCTTCCACTGAAGAAGAGATTTTGAATTGGAGGAAATTGATTATTGCTTTTTGACTATTTCTTGGGCATGAGAAGTAGAAAAAACTATTTTTTTAAACTGATAAATTCTTCCTCAGGAAGTAACTGTCTCAAGGCAATTCTGGTCAGACATTCAAGTTCAGTGAGAGTTAGAAGCTTAGGTTGGTTCTTGCACAGCATTCTTTGGCCATAGGAAGTCACTGTATCCTGCATGGTAAGAGCAGAATCCCCTGTGTTATTAGTGGAAGGATTCTGCTAACCAAAGCAGAATAGCCATTTTTCAAATATTGGGCCATTAATGATATTTTTAATATAACTTTCATTTTATTTGACTTTTTAAACATTAACAAGCATTCTCTTCTGCTTAAAAAAAGCCATTTTTAATCCCCTGTATTTTTCTCCCTCCCCTTTCCCAGATAGTCATCCTATATAATAGAATAGTTTTAAAAAAAAAAAAAAAGATGAGAAAAAACAATTGGCAAAACAAATTAATAAATTTTTTTAAATCTGAAAATATATGAAATGCCCCATACTCGTGAGCCTCCTAATTTCTACAAAGGGGTAGAGGGAGGTGTCTTCTCATATCTCTTCTCTGAGGCCAAGCTTCTCCCCCCCATCCCCCAGTCTTTTTAAACAAAGCCCTTTTAACAAATACGTCTAGTGTAAACAACAGCAAATTCCCACATTGGCCTTGATGGGAAATATTTGCCTTATTCTGTAACTTCAGTCCATCATTTCTCTATCAAAAGGTAGGGAGCATGCTTCAGTTAGTCCTCTAAAATTCTAGTTGGTCATTGCATTGATCCGAGGCCTCAAATCCTTCAAAATTGTCTAGTGATGGTATTCTCTTAGGCCATCCACAAAACTTTTATTTTAAAGGCATTGAGATTTTAAAACAACAGTATGGAGAGATGCTATCTGTGAATCTTAGATTGAGAACTGACTGGTTTAGAAGCAGATCTAATAACTTGATTAAGCACTGTGGGGGAAAGAAGAAGGGAAATGGAAGTTAAGTGACTTACCTAAGGTCATATAGCTACTATCTGAGGTCATATTTGAATTTGGATCTTCTTAACTCCAGGCCCAGCACTATAACTAGATACTGGATCTCCTAAATGCCTTCTAGACCAGGAATTACAGGATGTCCTAGCATCGTGTAGCCTATTCTCTTGACCTAGCTACACCCTGCTTAGTTGAGTGGGAGCCTCCTAACCCAGAGTTTTCTTGAATGTCATTGGTGAGAATTCCAAACTAATTTCAGCCATCTGGATTGGGAGTGTGGCCATTTAACTGTGTGTTGCTATTAAGCACAATAAAGAGAAGTTAGTTTGGGGCCCTTTATTGTAGTGAATATCAGTGAATTGCATTGATAAATTTCAGGGGTTCCTCGTTGCTGGGTGTAGCAGATAGTAATTTTGCTCAATGCCTAGGTGCCTATCATGAAACAATCTTGTTATTGTTTAAGTCTTTTTTTTAAAAAGTGTCTTCATGTCTTAAGTACATTTCAGTTAGTCAAATGGAATAAAACTGTACACTTCTGTGGATTAGCTGGAGAGCTTATGGATATGGCCACTAGGTAGAGCTATGAGCTTATGTCATTTTGAAATTAACTTGTGTCTTCTATCCAGGTCTGCTCTAGAGTCAATTTATATAGTCTTGTGTAGTTAAATTGAATTTACTATAGAACATTTTTTATTCTTTTTCCATGTCTTTTTTCTTAATCACCTTAATTTGTAAATAAATCCCTTCCCACTTACCTACCCAGCAAGTTAGCCTTTGTAACAGATTTTGAAAAGAGGAAAAAGGTAGGTCAGCAAAGCCCAATCAATATATTCACCATACCTTATGGTATATGTAATATTCTACAGCCATAGTTGCCCATGTCTTCCTAGAAGAGAGAAGGTGCATTTTCTCATTCTTTTCTGAAGCTAAAGCCTGGTCACTATAATTACACAACGTTCAGTCACCTTTCTTTTGTACTTTCCATTGCTTTCTAGATTATGCTTATTTGCTCTTCAACAGTTCACAGAAGTTTTCCATGTTTCTCTAAGTCCTTCTAATTCATTATTTCTTCCATTCTTCCAATATTCCATCACATTCATATACCATAATTGCTTCGTATTTTTCTGGTTGATGTCCTCCATCTTTGTTACCATGAAAAGGGCTTTTGTTATAGAACATCTTAAAAAATAAAAATTACTTTGAAAATCACATGTAGTCCAGCATCTGTAATGGTGGTCACATTATCCATGCAGAACAGCTTCTCTCATTAAAAAAATGAAAAGGTTTTCCTCCCCTTATTTTAAAAACTGTAATTGTTTTGAGACCAGGTACCAATTAGGTCTCCCCAAAGCTGATTTACTAGCAGCATGACTGCATGCTAATATGATTTTCGGGGGAATGAGACATGTTAGAACAGAGCTAAAATGGAGACTGACTTTTGTGCGTAATTTAAACTTGGCTTACTGGTTCATAGTCATTCTGCTTGCACCAACAAGTAGGAGATCCCTTCTCTTCATTGGACTAAGCGAACATTTTCCAGATCTCGAAAAACACTAGGAAAAGAAGGAGCTTGGAAATCACTTCCTCTTTGTACATTTTCAGTGTTTGCCAAGTTCATCAAATTAGTGATGCAAAAAGTAAGTTTAAAAACAACACTGAGAAGTATGCCATAGGCTTCCTGGGAGAGGATTGTCTCCTCTATGGAGGAGTGATTAAGGAGGAAATGTCATGCACCTAAATGAGCTAGCTACATATAAGCCATTACTATCCTGGGTATTTCTGTCTTGTACAAGCATATTTATCTTTATGAAGTGGGCACTGCTAAAAAAAACTCTATATTAATGTTTTTTTATTGTATCATTTTAACCGTATAAAGAGATTTTGTTGTTTATGGGAGTCATTTTGAAACCTTTTTTTAAAACAAAGAATCACCCTGTAACTTACTTTTTATGTTTAGAATTAAGCAAATTGGATTTACTTCCATTATGATATATTTTACAAAGTACTATGAGTTTTGTTATCTTTAATATCTTCAAGCTTCTAGTAATAATAACTGCCCTTTATATAGACATCACTTAAAGGATGTAAAGCACTTTCCATTCATTATCTTATGTGGTCCTCGCTACTGTGCTGTGACATAAAGTTGTTATCTTCATTTTAAAGGTCCAAAGAATTGAAGATAAGTTATCCCAATATGGGATTTTAACTAGGTTACTCCCCAAGTCTATTGTGTTTCTTCCATACCACCCTGCTTTTCTCCTATTTTAGTTTTTTTCAGAATGTCAGTGGTCTTGATCAAATGGCTTAAGCAGTTTCACTCACACAATTTTGCTTGTGGCTATAGCCTGTAACTAAAGTGCCACAATGCCCCTGGGGTTTTCATAGTGCTAAGAAATTTGTTCTGTCCTATACCCCAAATGGTTGGTACCACTCACTTTAGTTTTTATCTTCAGCTTTGTTATATGCTCCCATTTTGACTAGGCTGTTGCTTCCTCTTTTGACAGCAAGTGTAATGCTTTGGCTAATGCTGGGTTTGTGTTCCCTTTGTTAGGCAATACAGCCCTGCTCCTCATCCTGTGTATACAGCACTCCTTCCCTGATCATGGTCCCCTCTATCTTGACTTCATCCTGGCAGTCTTGGCCTTGGAACTGATTTGCTCCCTGATATGCCTAATCATTTACACAGGTGAGAACTACCCATTTTGTACATCTACTGGGTCTGCCCTTCTTACAGTGGCCTTTTAAGTACTATATTTCCCCAGTGCAGTCTATAGAGTCCATTGTTTTTCCATTACAGTTCTTTAATTCTATTACAATCAGATATCAGACCTTATTGTATACCAGAGAATTCATACTAGAAAGAAGGTTTAGAAATGTAAAGAATGTCAGAAAATATTCCCTCATACTTTAGACCTTCTTCAACATCAAAAAATTCGTATTACAAAGAGGCCCTATAGATGAAACCCTTGTGTTACTGTTCAGACAACACCAAATCCTTATTAAACATCTGAAAACTCATGTTGGAGGAAATTCAGAGAAATGTATAAGTATGAGAAATATTTTCATGCACAGTACAAATCTCACTGAATATCTGAAAATTCCTACTAAAGAAAACATAGCTGTATATAATTTATCCATAACTCATTGAATTAAATGTTTTACTTATAAACATTGTAATAATTTTTGTTTTGTTTACTGATCCCTCCTGTAACTTTTTTATTAAGTGGGTAAATTTCAGACCGTTCGTATTAATTGTTAATTCGTATTCTGAAAAAAAAAATACAGCGTATATTTTCTCTAAGCTGTGACCTTGAATTGGCTCTTAGTGCAATCCTGTTTGATGCTCTCATTTTGAAAGCTGCAGAAAAGTGTTACTACGACCAGCAACCATAATTCTGAACTAATTGTAAACATAAGCTTTTGTTGACTTGAAGAAACTTTTCATGAAATTGGATATTTTCACCAAATATTCAAGCAGAAAATGATAAAGTGAAATAGTTTCACATACAAATGTGTATTTAATACTAATTTACTATTGGGTGAGATATTTAGTATCTTGCTATTAATTAAATTTGGGGTGTTGTCTCTTCCTTGAATCAGTCCTACAGTTGTGATTAAAGGAAGTTTTGTACATTATATGAGAAGTATTATAGCAGTACATTTTTTAAAAAGTATTTTAAAAATCCATTTCTAGTGACTAGAACTGATGAGGGTGACCATGTTAAATTCTTTTAATATTTTAATATTATAGTATTTTCTTTAAGTATTTGATGATATTAATAACAAGCATTTCTATAACACTTTAGGGTTTACAAAGCATTTTAGATATGATAACTCATTTGATTTTCACCTTGTGTGGTAGGTGTTATTATCTCCTTTTTACAGATAAGGATACTGAGACACAGGGTAAGTGACTTGTCCAGGGCCACACAACTACTAAGTGATTGAGGCAAGATTTGATCTGTCAAGTCTTCTTGACTCCAAATCTGATACTGTATCCACTATGCCACCTAGCTGCCCCTGACAAGTCCTTTATGATGTATACGATAGTGATGTAAATAAAAATATCACATATCTTCTAAAGATTATTAAATGTTTAAAATGTACTATGAAAAACTTCAATTTTGAGTTTAAAATTAATTGGGCACTGACTTACATGGGTAAGAATAGCAGTTCTTTTATTTGGAAAAAAATTCTCTTTACCTAACCCTTCAGCATCTTGCCTGTTGTGTAATTCACATTATACCTGTCAATTGGTCTAATTTCCAAAAGGCAAGATAGGACTGAGAAGGACATTCAGCAGGTCAGCAGACGTTTCCTTAGTGCCTTCTCTCGTGGTGATCCCTGCGCTGCACACTGAGAAATAGATAGAGAAAGAAGAGTATTCTCTCATCTCATAGAGTTTATAATCTAGTCAGAGGAGGATATGACACAGACACAAGTGACCTGAATGCCAGATGAATCAAAGGAAAACATAATAAAAGGACAAAATTCTATGAGAGATTACTTCCAATTAAATGGAACAGGGAAGTTTTTGTTGTTGGTTTTTTGCTGTGGTTTGTGGTAATTTGGCAATCAGTTTCGTATCTCTATTGGTCATTTTATAATTCAGTGTACTGCTCTTGAGGTATATTATTTGATTTAGTAATAACAGAGTATTGAACATTTAGTTTCATCAGATTTCAGACCAATATTTGGAAATAATTTGGATTAAGAATAAGTAGCTCAAGGGCCTCTAATGGAAGAAAGATTTGAAGTAGCTACAGGTCTCTAAATTGAGCAGATAATCACTATGGAAATGGAATTGTTAAGTCCTGTACCAGTCAATTTTTGTTTCCTACTTTGCCTGGAATCATTAATGAGCAACTGGTAGATTTCAATGACTAATGAATTGTGTGAACTTAAAAATTTACAGTAGCCACAGTTAGCTACAGAAGCTTTCTGTTACTTATGAAGCAAATATTCACCCCGGTTCAGCCTTTGCATGGCTGTGCCAGGGTTAAAATGAGAAGTTATCTCCTCCATGAAATACGACTATGTTGTATTTCCAAATAGACTGCAAGCTCCTTGTCTTACTTTTGTCTTTGCCTCCAGTGCTTAGCAAAATACTTGACAATGTGATGAAAAAATGAATGTATGAATAAAAAAATAATAATAGGGCACTTTAAATTCTACAGAGTATTTACTTGCATGCATTCTCCTGTGAGCATCACAACCCTGTTAGGTTCCACAGGTGTCATCATTCCCATTTTACGGATGAGGAAGCTGAGCTTCAGAGAATTTCAGTAATTGCACAGCTGGTAAGGGTTGGAGGAGACAGGATATAGATCTAGGTTTTCCTGACCCCACCTCTATCATTTTTTCCATTATGCTGCATTACATTATGCCCCAATCTGCTAAGAAGCATTCTTAGTGGTTTATATTCCTTTTCTGGGATATTATCCAATTGGGATGGCCCAATACTAATGAAACTAATAGATGATAATTTTAATTTATACTCATAAAAAGGCACTAGTTAACCATGCAGCAAAAAACAAAAATAAATGCATAAGACTAACTTTATCTTATTGACTCTTGGAAAAAAGGAAAGGTAGGAGGGGAAAACCTGACTGGCATCGAGGTGGAGCAGTGGATAGAACTGCTAGGACTGGAGTCAGGAAGAACTGAATTCATGTCTTGCCTCAGATACTTACTAGCTGTGGGACCCTGGGCAAGTTTTAACTGCTGTCTGCCTCAGTTTCCTCATCTGTAAAATGGGGATAATAATAGCACATCTCTCCCAGGGTTCTGTTGAGGATCATATGAGCTAATAATTCTGCTTAGCACACAGTGCCTGACTATGTCAGTGTTAGCTATTATTATGACTGATTAAGCCATCATTCAGATTACCAAGTTTACTTTAGTAAAGGGATCCTGGTCGCTAGAGTAAATATTTAATTCACTTGTGGCCTGGATTAGTTCCATTCCACATTTGACCAGTTACCTGAAATGACTGGAGATTACGTCTGAGCTTGAATGCAGTCATTTGTTTGGGCATGTGACAGGCTCTCTGGCACTTTTCATGGCCCTAGAGGAGAGTGTCCTTGAAGTCTTCAAGAAACAAGGGGCAAGATTTAAACCCAGGCTTAGTATTTTAACTTTATATCGGCTTTCAGAGCAGCCTTTTCCACTGGTGAAGTCAGTAACTCTGCTTTTCTGGTTTATCATTTCATAATTAGAAAGTAGTTTTGGATTGGTCACATTTTAATTGCAGTTGGGTCTGCCCAGTTTAACTCTTGGTGGTGGGTGGGGGACAGAAGAGGTTCTGTCTAAATTTCAGTGCCTCTGCCATTGGTACCCAGGAAAATCATTGTCAGGATCACTTGCATGAATGAGATGATTTAAGGCATAAGAAATTTGATTATGCTAAATTTGATGCCCCATGTTTTCTTAAAATTAAATCTACCCAGTTTCAGCATCCAGTAAAGTTGCTTTGTAGTCATCATAACTCCCTAATGAAATGGAAGATTTGCTTGGCACATAAGGCCTCCCAGTTCTTCAGGAGGGTTAATGCTTTGAACACGCTCCTCTTTTGGCTAATGATCTGAAAGAATAGTGGAAAACACATTCTGGGTGGTCTAATTTGACACCGGTATCGTTGTAATTACATGATGTATTTGAATTACAAAACAGAATCCATGTGATTTGGTGTTAGAAACTAGTACAGGTGTGTCTTAACCTTCTTTGTGTGTAATTGCAGTCTGAGAAAGCCCACAGACTCCTTCTCAGAATAATGTTTTTAAATGATTGGAGGAAATTTCAGTTAGAGGTGAGCAAATATAAAGATGTCATTTTTTTCCCTCATCCAACTACACGGACCCTCTGAAATCTTAACCCCAGATTAACAACTGTTGCAATTGAAGGTAGGGCAACTTTGACTACCTAAAAGAGTATTTTTTTTAAACTGTGACATTAATCAGATTGTTACTGCTTATTAAAGGATTTTATAATACATTAAAATGTAGCACTTTTAGAGGAGAGATAAACATCCTTTATCCTGGGATAAACATCCTTCTACTTGGTTAGCATGTTGCTTTTTTTTCTGAAGTTCTTAACCTGGGAGTCCAATTTAGGAATCCGTCTTAGAAAACGCGTCCAGTTGTTTGTCTCCTAAGAATGAGTTTGAGCTTTGTTGAAACAGCTTTAATAAACCTTCCAGAATCAGCAAACTGAGAACCTGCTTTTAGTTCCCGGCTAGTTACTCTGCACTCCATATTTCAGCAGTAAGAATTTAAAAGATAGAGGGAAGAGTACAGTGTGTTCATTTTTTATCTGGCCTCTTAATTTTAGCTGGGCTAAACTAACAGCCATTGGAAAGACATGTCTTTGAAGCTGAGATGCATCCTCTCCAGCCTACTAACTAAAAACACAAGTGCTCCTTTCTTTAATTGTGAGATTTTATACTTGTTCAGAGCAGGAGGGCCTTGTACAGGACCTTACAAATCCATCAGGTTTAGGTTTGGATCAACTGGTCAGTTGGTTAAATTTTACTGCAAAAGCTAAACATACTCAGTTCTACCTTTTCATTTCCTCAGGGATTCCATTGGCTCTAACATGTCCATTTATTCCAGTTACACAGAAAGTCAGGGATATTTATCATAATGAGGAGTGAAAACTACCCATCTGGCACGTATTCCCTTTCTGGGGAAGATGAAGCCTAATTGTCTTTGGCTGTCTGAAACTCATTGCAACCATGGAGTATACAAACTCAAATATACTTGTTGGTTGTCAGGTGTGAAAGCTGCAGATAACTGTACCCTTCTCTTTGTTTTTTGTCAGTCACTGTTGGCAAGAAATATAGCATATTTTGTTTTTTCCCTTTGTGCCTCCAGGACAAATATCTGTTAGTGTATTTTCTGAACTTTCTAGATTTTTACCCTGTGGTGCATGGGGTCAATGGATAGATTTCAGGGGCTGGGAGGGGAATCCATGAAATTGGATGGAAAAAAAAATTGTACATCTTTATTTTCACCAAACTAACTGAAAGTTAGCTTTACCTTCAATTATTTTTAAAACATTATTAGTTTTCCTACATTTAAGTGTTAGAGAGGAGGGGTGAAGGTGGGAGTGGTATAAGAACCCAGGACATCCTGACTGAGAATGGCCCTCAATCCACTTTATATTCAGTTGAATAATTAACGGTAAATCAGTAAATTGGTTTGGAAAAGCTTGTGATGAGGGATAATTAGTTGATCTGCATATGAAGCTCTGCTAGTCACATATATTTAAAAGTATGACAGCCTTTTGGTTTGTTTTCCCCAGAGTACAACAGTATACAGCTATTTTTAGAGGATTGAAGCTTTATGCTACTAATGAACAATACTTTTTAGGGAATAATACTATCTAGTGACTAATATAAAAATATCTTGGAAGTGTGGCACCAGAAAAAACTATCTACTCTATTTCTGCGTGATTGGATGTAGTGCAGATATGATTGTCCCTATTTTATGGATGTGGAAAATAAAGTTGAAAGCTTGCTCAGTCACACAATGACTGAGACCAAAACCTAGGCTTTTAGACTCCTAGTCAGTCCTTTGCTATCTCATGTGGCTGTTGCTTCCTAACACCGCCTTTCCCCCATGACTCAGTTTTTCGTACTTTGAAGACATAAATCGTGACATCAGCTTGTTACCTATATAGTGGTTTCAGCATTTCCTCCATGTGATGTATTATAGTTGGAGGGGCAGGGCAAACACTCATGTATAATCTTATTTTTAAACTTCTGTTTTTATTTGATGGTTTTAAAATGTTCAGAAGGAGAAATGAACCAAAATAGAGGACTGCTTACTAGAAAGGAGAGCTCTGCATTGATTCAAAGCCCCACGCAGACCAAGGCAAGCAACCTCCATTTTGAGAAGGGTATCTTATAACTGCCAGTACATAAGTACTAAGAGCTCTGGAAAGGAGATTTTAAAATAGTTAATGCTCACAGAATAATGGCAAGCTGGCATACCATCACCACCTGCTCTAAAAAGTCCAAACTTTCCTACCTACATTAGAAGAGACCCCCAAAGGCCATCTAATCCAGCATCTTCATTTTTCAGTTCAGAATACTGATGCCTAGGGAGATTATGCAACTTTCCCAAAGGTATTATACAGGTAGCAAGTATTAGGTAAGATTTGAACCCAGTTCCTCTCACACTAAGAACCAGGGTTCTTTGCATTATACTACATTGTCTCCATTCTGACCCCAATTTAATTTCCCTTTTTTCTTAAAGACTAGGTCTCCTTATCTTGATCAAGCTAGAGAGATGGGAACTACTTACAGCCCAAACCCAATGCTAAATTGCATCAGCCCTGACTTTTTTTTAGACAACCTGGTCCTTCTCCCAGTTGTCATAGCCCCTTCTGCTTATTCTCATAGCCCGTGTGCATATCAGGAGCTCAAGACACCTGCCACCCGCAGCCTCCCTGGTAGCTGTGATTACTGGTGTTTGCCACCTGCTTAATTTTTCAACCTAATCTCTTGCTCCTCCTCCTGAAGGATCCTCTTTTTCACCTACCTCAACTTCCTCAATGACCTCTGCAGTCTCTGTGATTTCCCACCTCTGCTTTTACTCATGCTTCCTATGTGAAATACCCAATATGCCCATCCAAATCCTTTCCTTAAGAGTTCTCCATGAGGCTTTTCCCTTCTCTGATTTTGCCCAGAAAGAAATAGTGCCCTCTTCCCTGACTTTGCATATGGTATGTTTTTCCTACAACATGCATTCTAAACTATTTCCATATAATTAACATTTATATAGTGCTTTATGGTTTGCAACATGCTTGTATAAATATCTCATTTGATCCTTGAGACAGTCCTGGGAGGTAAGTGCTGTTATTATCCCTATTTTACAGATGAGGAAACTCAGGCAGACAGAAGTTAAGTGACTTAGCCAGGACCACATAGCCAGTAAGAGCCTGAGGCTGAATTTTAATTCAGTTCTTACTGGTTCTAGGAGCAAAATTATCTGTGGCCTAACTGCCCTTAACCCTTTTTCTAGCCCTTATCAGTCTTGGCTAATGACTTTTCTCCTATATGTTGATTTGATTTTTTAAAATTTTATTTATTTTATTCTGAACTTAAGAAATAAAACAAGGATTTTCATAATATAGTAGAATAGAAAAAAGGTGATTGCACACGAAAACTGCAAATCTGTTACGTACAACTTGCTACTCCTTTTAAATATATAATAAAGTTATCATGTAATGTTTTTTCCCCTTTTTTCTTTCCTTCTCCCCTTCCTACCCTCACCCTAGAGAAGGTTACATTAGACACAAATATTTATATATCTGTAAAACCATTCTATACATATTTCTATTTGTCAGTTCTTTCTCTGGACACAGATAACATCTTCCTTTATATGTCCTTTGTAATTAATTTCCTCCTAATTTTGCAACATTTCTCACTGTATAAATTAACTTTCTGGTTTATGTATTTCATCTCCCCTATTAGACTGTCAGTTTTATCAGGGCAGGGGCCATATTGTCTTACTTATCTTTGTTTCACTCATGGTACCCGACACTGTTACTTGTCTGTAAGAGGTACTGGATTTTTTTTTTTAATCAAAAGGTCATGTGTTCTGTATTTTTAAATTTTTTAAAATGCAAATCTCTGTTATAAGAAGGGGTGGGGAGAAGGAAGAATATAGAGGTGATGAAAAAACAAAAGATCGTGATAAATATTTATCTATAAAATTGCACATTCTTATCTAGACAAAAATAATTATTATTGCTTTGTCATTTTAGTGAAAATAAGAAGATTTAATAAAGCCAAGCCAAGACCTGATATAATTGAAGAAGAGAATATGTATGCATATGCTAATAATAGTACCTCAGAGACTGGATTCAGGTAATAATGAAGGGGGAGTGGGAGGAAAATGGAGTGTGTTCAGGACAGGGAGAGGTATTTTCTTTAAGAATTAGAACTCTTCTTAAAAGCTAAGAAAAAACACTTGAATACTTAGTATTATGAATGTTTACACAGTTGTATTTCTGAGATCTGTTCTTACACCCTCTTTTGCAAATGAAACTGAGTGACAGAGGCAAGGTCACACATTGGGTTCAGTTTCTGCCTCTCACTCATAGTAGCTTTGTGACCATGGGCCAGCTGTTTAACCTTTCAGTACCCTAGGCAGCCCCCTAGGATTCTGAATTCCTTACCAGTTCCTTATTCTGCACCTGCATCAGCATCAGGAGTTTCTACCCAAGGTTCCTCTACACCAAAGAAATCGAAACCCTGGACCAAAACAACAAAATCAAAAACAGTGAAAATGAGGTTTTCCCTAGCTCTTTTGCTGAGTGTTTTTTTGATACTGTGAAAGAGAGCACGAAGACAGTAGGTGTTAGAGGAGAGAAGAAACCTCTAATTGTGGGGAGAAGAGTACAGAAAGTACACATCCCTGATGACTTATTAGCAGGCAGACTGTCCTGTTGGAGGTGTTCTTTGAAATGGATTTAAGCACAGAGCTCCCAAAGTAAGTTAGCTCTTTGATAGACTGAGAACCAGAAAAACTCTGACCTTAGTTCTATGTGTATTTGCAAACATGCCTTTGGGATGATGCTTAGACAAAGCATTTGACCAACTTTATTGAGTTTGATCTCAGGAAGTCACACAGTAAAAAAAAAAATTTAGATGAAGTCAAGTCATAAGATGGGTAGAGGAGTTTGCAAATGTGCAAATACTTCCCTTCTCTGTGAATCAGTTCAAAAACAAAACAGATCTCTTCATATAAAGTAGTCTTTACTAAATCTTTTCTGTTGTTGTATTTTTCTTAAGGGTAATTCCTAGATGATGAATCTCTATGGGTTATGTGGTTTCTCATTTGAGAGTAGAGGTAGAAATTTAACAAATGTACCAAAACTAATTCCATATTTCAGGAGATGGTCCATGTTTGTGCTATTTTACTGATACGGTTGTATAATGAATTCTGTAGAAAGAAATTCAGTGTAATATTTGACATGTTATTGTATGTTTAGTTATCAATTGAATACTTTTAGTTCAGTGTTTATGTATATTTAATATATTATTGTATATTATATAATGTATACTATAATAATTATATGTATATTTAATATATTAGTAAACCTTGGCGCATTCAAATGATTGCATTAGTGATAGTTTGTGGGGATTTTGTATGTACGCATTGTGGTTTAGTGTGCTGGGATGTGGTAAGAGCTAAGTCATAGATGAACTATTAAGCATCTGTGACTTATTCTCAATTGTTGTGTCACAAGTTTGGCATGGAGGTGGTTATTCTTACAGAGAAAAATCAGCTTTTAAAATCAGCTCTTTAGCCTTTTTTAGCACCCTTTTGATACCTGGCACTTAGGAAGTTTGTTCTGTATCTTGAATTAGTATTAACAGCTTTCTGGCATCTCCCTGAGAGCCCCTGATTTTTAAACCTATAAACTCTAACCAATTACTGAAGCAGTGTTTTTCAAAAATGCATTAATTCTCAGAATTCTCTGTTCACCTTCAGCATGGTTACTGCAAAAAGGACAAATATAGTCAAGATTATGTATACTCTTGCTTAGTAACTATAAAAAAAGGCAACCTGTATTTAAAAAAGAAGTGCAGCTAGATGATAAGAGTAGATGGAGCACTAGACCTGGAGTCGGAAAACCTGAGTTCAAATTTGACCTCTAACATTTACTAGCTGTATGACTCCAGGCAAATCATATAGCCCTGTTTGCCTCAGTTTCCTCATCTGTAAAAAAGAGCTGGAGAAGGAAATGGCAAATCACTCCAGTATCTTTGCCAAGAAAACCGCAAATAGGGTCATGAAGAATCAGACACAACTGAAAAATGACTGAACAATAGCAAAAAAGTCTTACAAGGTTGTTTTTCATTACAGTGGTTTTTTTGTGTGTGAATTGTTCTCCAGGTTCTCCTCACTTCACTCTGTAAGAGTTCATACCAGTCTTCTTAGGTTTCCTTGAAATTGCCTCCCTTCCCTCATTTCTTATGGCACAATAAGATTCCGTTACATTTATATACAAAAATTCGTTCAGCCATTCCCCAGCTGATGGGAACCCCTTTAGTTTCCAGTTCTTTGCCACTACAGAAAGAACTGCTGTAAAAATATTTTATATGTATTGGTCCTTTTCCAATTTCTTTGCTTTGGGGTATGGGCTAGGTTTTCTTTAGAAATTGGGTCAAATGGCTCTCTCCATTTGCTAAATAGTCAAAGGATATGAATAGGCAGGTTTCTAAGGAAGAAATATAAGCTGTCAATAAGAAAAAATGCTGCAAATCACTAATAATTAGAAAAATGCAAATTAAAGCAACTCTGTGGTTTCCTCTTATACCCCCCAAAAAGGGAGTATAACAAGGATAGGGAAAAGGACATGTTAAATTACTATTGGTGAGGTTGTGAATTGATCCAGCCATTCTGGAAAACACTTGGTAAATGAATGATGCCTATGCCATTTGACCTGTACTCCTAAGAGATCATACTGGTTTAATTGCTAAATGAGACCAGAATCTTCTTTTGTAGTTTTAGACTATCTTCCTTACAGTTTAAGCTAGCTTTTCATTAATTTGCCCGTAATTGACTCCAAATATCCTTTATTTTGGTTAGTTAGGACAGTTCTGTTATCTGGAGCAGATTCTGACTGTGCCACTGAAGTGAAGCAATAGCAAACCTTACTTCAAAGGATTATAGTGTTGGGTTGTTGGGTTTTGTTTTTTTTTTAATTTCCAAGGTGGAGGAGTGCATGGTTGAGAGCTTCCAAAATGGGCTTGTTAACAAGTCTGTGTCCTTCTGGAAATTATCACTTAGAGAAACTCAGTTCTTTACCATATAGAGTTTAGTAGATTAAGAGAAACTCATTTCAGGAGTGATAAAAGTGTTCTGACTAATGGAAACTGCTGTGAGGCTATCACTAAGCACCTTGTATCAAGTGGGCTCTCCGTTTGTGTGTTTTATAACCAATTATGCCTTATTTATTTACAGGACTAGTTCCAGTCTAGAAGAAGTAGTTGAAAAGCAAGGAGATATTATAGAATACCTGAAACGACATAATGCCCTATTAAGCAAGCGATTACTGGCCTTCACATCCCCTGATTCAGCTTCTCAGCCAGGTAGAGAGTGAAGACTCCCAAATTTCAGCATTTCTAGAATAATCCAGAATAAAACAGTTCACACTAGACCTTTGGACAAGCTGCTAGAATTCAATTAGAGCTTTTGCTGTATAGTTTTTAAAAATAACTTATGTTGGAAACTTGAATTTTGTTCTCAGGTATGCTGGACTTTCTCTTCTGTTGCTATGATTATAAGGCTTCTTCCACATTTGAAAAATCTATTTCTGTAATTAGTATTTTAAAATGTATAGGCTTACAGATACTCATTTTTCCCTATCCCCTGATAGAATAGATTTGAATTGATTTAACTACTCAGTTTCCTTAAAAGTGTACTTTTAACTTCTTCCTTGTTAGCACATTCAAATTAACTTAAAACTTCTGTTTCTTGACATTTTGCTCTTTAAGGAGGTAGTTAATCATTCCAGAGAAATGTCTAAATGAGTGAGCTGAGCTAAATATAAATGTGTTGTTTGCTGAAGTCACCATGATTGCATAAGGCAGAAAAGGACCCTCAAAACATTTCTACATACCTACCTTGTGGTGTTCTGCAGAAACTCAGTTCACTCACTACTACTACTTAGGTAGTCATTAGAAAATTTACAACGTTGTTGAATTGATTTATATGAAACGGACTTTGTACAGTTGACAAAAAGTAAACTGAACTTGTTTCTCCAGTCTTGTCTTACTTGGAAATTTAGAGATAAGGCCAAATTTTGAACCTGGCATGTTCAGTTAAGTCCATGGAGGATGATTAGTCAATTGTATTATTTTCCTTCTGCCAGATAATAATTTTAGTTGACACATTTACCATGGGTGCATTAAATACTTCTTTAGGAAAATCTTTGTTTTTCTAGCTTTGGTGTTTTCTTTTGTTTTTTGGACAGAGATTAATGCTATGGGGTAGGAAGAATGGATTTGTTCAGTGTGTCAGAATATATTTATAGAAACTTGTGTATATGATATGATATATTATGTATACATGTATATTTAAATCTTTTATTTGAAGACTCAGAATATTTTAATTATACATCACTTGCAAGATGTGTGCAGTATTAAGCTTATCACTTTCATTACTATTTAATTAGTGAATGAAGTGATATGTCTTCTTAAAGGTGATTGTTTCACCTTCAGACAGTTCAGAGAGAGAGTGTGTGTATGTACATATATATCAGTTTCAGAATGGAAATGTATACTGTTTGTAGCTTCTGACAGGTTGAAGTGTGTCTGGGCCCTTTTTTAAACTAGGTTTTATCTGGGTTTCCTGCTTTGTATTCATCAATGCATACCTTAATGCCATGACATTTCAGGAAGTCTCTTTCTCCTTCATTCTTCAACTTTCCCACGATTCTTTCAGGTGGGTAGGAGGAGACAGATTATTTTCAACTCATCTTGGTGTCTGCAATTCCATTTTAATTATTTTGTAAGAATTGTGGAACATTTTGGTTTAAATAACAGGCATGTTCTAGAGATTTTTTAGGATACTCAGATTTTGACATACATGTGTTTATGCCCACCTGTACTTTGTTTCTAAGTGAATAATAAATACTTTGAATTGTTCAAACAATAAATACTACTGAAAAAAATTGACAGCCTTTATTTTTATTACAAACTAGTTGTGTTTAATGTTTGTAATTCTAGTTTTGTAAAGGATGGTGCCTGAGTAAGTGGAACAAGATGTTCCATAAGGACTCAGAAGGAAGTATTGAATGGTAACTGTTCTGTTAGAATTTGGGTAAATAAACTTCAAGCACAAAATATCTGTAATGCTGTCAAATTTAACTTTCCCACCTCTAAGCTAACCCTAGCCATCTATTACTCGAGATTTCACATATTTTTTCTGCCTATGACATCCTCTGCCATTTTCTAACTCTTCTATGCCAGGGATGCCCCTCATTTTTTTAATGAGCCTTAAAATTAACCTCTTTTCTAACCACTGGCAGCTGGTTCCGACAGCCTCTTACCAATATCATACTACAAAATTAATAATCTTTGAAAGGTCTTTCATATGTTTCACTTTATCCCAAAAATATATCTGGGAATAGCTGATTTCAAGAGGCACAGTGGGCAGTTCTAAGGTTATATAGCTCATTAGTGGCATGCCCATCATTAAATACTGTGAGCTACTTGCTGGACCGTGTAATTCCAGTCCATGAAGCTGAGCAAAGACTATCCCTTAATTAAGAAGTCCTGATGAGACTGAGTGGAAATACTGATGTGAAACCCTAGGACCCTGGCTCTGTTACTAACTGAAAGTGGTTAAGTCCCTTAATCTTTGTAGGACTCAGTTTCCTCTTCTGAAAAATGGTATTAGATGATTGAAAATTCATTCAACTATTCATACTCTTGGACCCAACAATACCACTACTAGGCATATGCCTCAGAGAGGTCAAAGAAAGAGGAAAGGAAGGATCCCTTATGTGTTTTGTAGTGGTAGCTGCATGTAAAGACAACAGCAAAACAAATTCTGGTGCATGAATAGAGTACTATTGTGTTCAGAGACACAAAAGGGATGGGCTCAGAGTATGCTGAGAAGATTTGTATGAAATGAGTAAAAGCAGAGCTATTTAGACAGCATTATAAAGATCGCTTTGAGAGACATAAGAGCTCTAATACAGTGACCAACGTATCACTCCAGTGGACTGATGCTGTCATGGTTTGATAGAAGGGTGATAAACACAAACTGCACAAAGAGATACACTTTGGGATGTGGTCAGTGGAGAAATTAGCTTTCCTTGAATATTACAAGGTTTTTTTTTTTCCCTTTTCATTTGGGAGGGGAAGGGAAAGTAAGAAGGAAAGAAAATAAATATTTAAAAAAAAAAAAGACAACCTCTAAGATCTCTTCAGCTCCCACTTTTGTGTTCATTATACTTTTATATTGTCTGCATTATTCACATTTTCCCATCAATTTCTTTTTTCACCTAATAGTATTTTATTTTTTTTCAATTACATATAAAGATAGTTTTGAACATTTATTTTTCTAAGATTTTAAGTTCCAGGGTAGGTGGGTGGGTGGTACAGTAAATAGAGCACCTGATTTCAAATCTGGTCTCAGACACTCGATATTTACTAGCTGTGTGACCTTGGGCAAGACACTTAACCCTAATTGCCTTGCCTTCTCCCCACCAAAAATAAAAAGATTTTGAGTTCCAAATTTTTCTCCTCTCCTTTCCCTCTTTCCCAAGACAGCAAACAATCTGATATAGGTTATACGTGTACAATTACGTTAAACATATTTCCACATTAGTCGTGTGGTGAAAGAAGAATCAAACCAACCATTCTGGAGAACAATTTAGAACTATTCCCAAAGGGCTACAGAAATGTGCATACCCTTTGACTCAGCAATATCGCTTCTAGGACTGCATTCCAAAGAGATCATAAAAATGGGAAAGAGTCCCATATGTACAAAAATATTTATAGCAGCTCTCTTTGTGGTGGCCAAGAACTGGAAATCAAGGGGATGCCTATCAATTGGGGAATGGCTGAATAAATTATGGTATATGAATGTAATGGAATACTACTGTGCTATAAGAAATGATGAACAGAAAGACTTCAGAGAGACCTGGAAGGACTTATGTGAACTGATGCTGAATGAAAGGAGCAGAATCAGGAGAATTTTGTACACAGCAACACCCACAGTGTGAGGAATTTTTCTGGTACACTTAGTCCTTCACAACAATGCAAGGACTCTTGAGGCAAAACACTTTCCACATCCAGAGAAAGAACTGTGGAATTGGACTGCAGAATGAAGCAGACCATTTTCTCTTATGTTTGGTTTAGTTTTGTTTTATGGTTTCTCTCATTCATTTTAATTATTCTATGCAATGTAACTAAGGTGAAAATGTACTTCATAAGAATGCATGTATAGAACCTATATAAGACTGCATGCTGTCTTGGGGAGGGAGTGGGGGAAAAAATCTAAGATATATGGAAGTGATTGTAGAAAACTGAAAACATTTTTTTTAAAAAACAAAAAATTAAAGAATCAGAACAGAAGGGAAGATCACAAGAAAAAAATAGGTGAAAATAGTATGCTTTGATCTGCATTCAGACTCCATCAGATTCTGGATATGGATAGCATTTTCCATCATGAGTTTTTTGGAATTGTCTTAGATCATTGCATTGCTGAGAAGAGCTGTCTATCATAGCTGATCACTGCACAATGTTGCTGTTACTGTGTACAATGTTTTCCTGGTTCTGCTCAATCTTTCCAGATTTTTCTGAAGTTCACTTCATCATTTCTTTTGGCACTATAGTATTCCATTACATTCATACACCGCAACTTGTTCAGCCATTCCCTAATTGATGGGCATCCCCTCAATTTTCAATTCTTTGCCACCACAGAAAGAGCTGGTATAAATATTTTGGTACATGTGGGTCCTTTCCCCATTTTTATGATTTCTTTGGTTTTTGCTGGATCAAAGGGTATGCACAGTTTTATAACTCTTTGAGCACAGCTCCCACTTTTAGAGACACTTCTGTAATACTATTCCTTGGATATGACCAATTTTAGCCATAGTGATGCTATGTTTACCTGTCTTACTGTAGGGCTCTTTTTTTTTGAAGGTGATCAGAGTTAACTGACTTGCTCAAGGTCACATAGCTTAGTGACCAAAACTAGGATTTGAACTCCAGTCCTCCTGACTCCAGGGTTGGTGATTTATCCACAGCACCACGTAGCTGCCTCTCTGGCGAACTCATTTTCTATCTTTAAATAGTTTGTTCTTTGCAAAGGCTCCACCAGTGAAGACTTTCTCCCACACCCTTCTATGTCTACTTTCTCCAGATTTCAATTAGTTACAGTACACAGTGCCATTAATGTCCTGTGACTCCAGAGTCTGATTGTCCATTGTCTTGTGATGGTGTCTTGAGCTCTGCTCGAAGTGCAAACTTTTAGTACAAGCTTGCTGCTGTTGAAAAGCTGTTACCCTAGCTGAATTTAGAGATGCTCATCACCAGAAGGTTGGCCACCAGGTGACAAGTTAATTGAATTATTTCTATTTTGTTTTGCCTCTACAAGATAGGAAGAGTCTCTTAAGGCATGGAAGGGCATTTTGCCCTTGACTTCTAAATTTTTTTTCATTTATGGTTCCTCTTTTGTGGGACAGGTTCAAATCAATAAAAAAAAAAATTTTAATCTGAGAGAAATGCAATCAATAAGTTTATGACTTCTGCCTTTTTAATGCTTGCAATTTTGTACATAGGACAGACACAAATGAGAGGGCAAATGAGAATACAGCAAATGTCAAAAGAAATAACCACCAATCCTTAATTATGAGCATAACCAAAGTATTTTCAAATCTGGCTTAGACACTTAAGTAGCTGTGGCCCTGGGCAAGTCACTTAACCCCTGATTGCCTCAGTTTCTTCATCTGTAAAAGGGGGATAATAATAGCACCTACCTCCCAGGGTTGTTGTGAGGATCAAATGAGATAATTTTAAAGTGCTTAGCACAGTGCCTGACATAGTAAGTGCTACATAAATGTTGGCTATTATTATCATCATAATTATCATTCCTTTTATTGATCACATACAAGTACAGAGAAGAGACCCAACAGAATTCCAAAAAAAAGTTTCAAATACAATCTCTCAGGTAGAAGAAAACAAATTGCCCTCTATCGGGAAAGCATATTATACACACATATACGTATACCCACCCACACATATGTGTGTATAATGCTTATATGTAAGCATGTGTATTTTATAGACATATACGTAGTATGTTTAGTGTGTGTGTGTGTGTGTGTGTGTGTGGAAGGAGGTAGAGTTTAGTGAAGGCAGAATGAGATGATAGAACTTGGGTAGATTAATGCATCTATAGGCCTACTCACGTAATTGACACATGTAAAGTAAAATGCTGAAACTTAATACGGTCAACAAGATTCTAATGAAAGTAAAATATTAATGGATAATCAAAATTACACAGTAAAGCCAACAAATTTGGGGTTTGTAAGTTTCTCTTCTTTAAAAATTCTGAACTTAACATTAAGATGAGCACTTCTGCACTATACAGTGGAATAGAGATATATGTGAAACTGCAAATCTCTATTATGTACAACTCTTTTTTTCTTTTTAAGTATGTAGTTCAACATGTTACTTTCAAAGCTGTCCTGTTTGTATGCATTTACTTTAGAGTGCTGGCCCTAGAATCAGGAAGACCTGAGTTCAAATTCAGCCTCAGACACTAGCTATGTGACCCTGGGCAAGTCACTTAACCCTGTTTGCTTCAGTTTCCTCAACTGTAAAATGAACTAGAGAAAAAAATAGCAAACTTACTCCAGTATCTGCCAAGAAAACCCCAAATGGGGTCACAAAGAGTTGGACACAACTGAAATGATTCAATAACAAAAATTGACCTTTTGTAGGCCAGCATACTCATGGAACTGGGGAAGCATGAGTTAACCCCTTACACTCCCATAATACCAGCTGAAAATGTTTGTACCTGTTATACAGTAAGGGCTCAAAAATAAAACTTGCCTTAAGGAAGCTGTAGGGGAAGTCTGGAGCAGTTTGGGTTATCTTTGCCCCCATCCCTACCATCTATCTGGAAAATAGCTGTGGATTCTTTGGGTAAGAACACAACTGCAGTTTTATAGACTTTGGAACCCTTAAGACTTTAGGTAACTACCAACAAGCATGAAGTTTTCATCGTTCTGTCTAGAAACAACGAGCTTCCCTGGAGTCCCTTGGGGCTAAAAAAGTTAAGCTACTGCTTACCTCTTTGTATGAAAGCTAAGCTTCCAAAACAGCAATGTAATAGGGCTAGAATAGAACTAGACTCCTATCCCACCCAAATGTTAGGTATAAAGTTCAGGACAGGGAGAATCACTTTTGGATACTAGGGATAGGAAAGGTGTGGAGATGACATTTGAACTGGGCCTAGACAGAGGATTTTAAGAAAGGGACTGTATTTCTGGTGTGGGGAGTACATGATCAAAGTCACAGAGACTGTACAAAACAGGGTGGGTTCAGGACATGTTCAGTAGAATGGTCTAATTAGCATGTAAGTCATTTGAAAGAGCATGTGTGAGGAAGGAACACAGAATGGAGTCATGTCCTGAAGGCAGGTAATGATCTTCTCTACTAGTATACCTAATAGTAATAATAGATCATTTAAAGGCATAAATATAGACTGCATTTTGGCTTACTGTATTGCAAAGTCATTTCATCTAAAAAGCTGTGTCCCAGGAGCCTTCTGCTGCAAGGGGACAATAGGGCAAACAGCTTTAACAAGCAGGAAGTAATTTGCAAATATTAAGTTATCTCTGTGCTTGCTAGCTGTGGCTAATGCACTGTTACAAAGTAACAATCCGTCACACATGGCCAAATTATTGTCCAGTGATGAGAGCCTGGGAAGTGACTGATCGAGCTGGCCGTTGGAGGAATCCTCAGGCATATGCAGCCCAACAGGAAGTGAGCAAGCTCAGAAGCAAGCAGCAGGGGTATGGCTCAGATTCTAGGAACAGATTAGGGTCTCAGTATCAAATTCTTGCCCATTTTGAAACCTACAGAGGAATAACCAATGTAAGAATCCCAGATCCAAGGGAGACTTGAAGCTGTCACCACCAGGGCTTTCCAGCTAGCTGATAGGGGTCGAGTCCAGGTGCAAACTACTGCCACTGAGGCCCAAACGCAGGTCAGGAATTTGTGGAGTTCAGACCAGGGGGGGCAGCAATTAGTCCACCACTCCTTGACCATCTGGGATCCGTGACCCAGAAATGGGTAGTGGCTGACAAAGCTGCCATTTGGCACCTGTCCCCATTGCAGCGCCCTGGTCTGAGCCTAGTGGTCCTCGGATAGGGTTCTGGTAACCTGCTTGTGCCTTGTGTACAGTGTCTGAGTACTGGAATGCCCTGGCCATAGAGTTCTCTCTGAGCCAGACTCATAATTCCAGTATCCACAGAACTGTCTCCCTCTGCAGCCTGGGCTGGAAAAAAAATCACTTCTTTTGACTTTTTCTTTGATTTCCTCATCAGAATTTGATCTGGTGAATTTCCTAGGTCTGTTTGGAGGAATTTTAGGGGGAAAAATTGTGGTTGTAATGCTTCTTGTTACTCAGCCATCTTAGCTCTGGCCTGTTACCTAAGGATTAATGTTATCTAAAAATGGAATGGACCATGAGATTACAAAATAAATCAATCATAATGAAATAATTATGAAAATATTTTTTTTAATTCATAGACTCCAGGGTTAAGAACCCTTCCTTAAGCATTATATAAATGCCAGTCATTATTTTGATCACTACTGCAAGTCTTATGGCATTTCTCAGACAACAAATAAATCTCCCAGATGTTTTGACAAATAGAAAATTAGTCTACATTCAAAATCATGGCATCCCTTTAGGTTGGAATGTTTAGTCACATGAGAGTTTTACTGTGGTTTGTTAAGAAACAACAGAATTCTGACAATCCTGAACAGAATAGAAATGCCTCTTTTCATCCCATTTTTGATCCCCCGGTATGCAGATAACGTTTTTTACAAATGGGTGACAATGACTCCTGTCTGTTGGATTTGGGTCAGAATAAATACTTTTGCTGTGAAATTATGTTAATGAATAGGCATGATACCTTAGCATCCAGGTGGCACAATGGATAGAATGGCAACCCAGAATCAGAATTATCTTCCTGAGTTCAAACATGACCTGGATACTTACTAGCTGTGTGACCCTGGGCAAGTCACTTAACTCTGTTTATCAGTTTCCTCATCTGTAAAATAAGTTGGAGAAGAAAATGGCAAAGCACTCCAGTGTCTGTCAAGAAAATCCCAAATGGGGTTAAGGCGTGTCAGGTGTGACTCAACAACAACAAAGCATGATGTGCTTTATAAAAAAATCCTAAATTTTTAGCATTTTAGATTAAGCACAGATGTCATACAATTATAACCTACTCTCACCTCAATCCATACACTGTATATCCTCCACAGAAATCCTACTTTGATGCCTCATCATGGCACAGTGGTAACTCTGGGTTCTGATGCCGTGACAGGTTCTACCATGCCACAAAGCCTCTGAGAGCACAACCCTGTCTGAGGATTAGTCCAAGCTAAGTAAAGACAAGCTCACCACCATAGGCAGATTATTTGGTGATGAAGTCTTTGACCATAGCAACTAAGGACACAAAAAAATGTGCAGAATGGTTGGCTTCTCAGTTTCCTCCTCTAATGACCCTGGTAGACTGGTGAAAAGGAAGTTGTGGGGCAATGAGAATCACTTTTTTACACACCTGTCCAGCTGACAAAAAAAAACCTATTGAAGGAATTTTCATTATAAATATTATTATAAAATTATACATTATCATTATAAATGAAATGGAATATAGAAATTGCAGGTACACAGATAGCTCAGAGCAGGGATTATTAATCTTTTTGTGTTATGAGTCATTTAGAAGTCTAGTAAAGCCTGTGAACTTCTTTTTAGAATAATTTCTTTTTAGTTATAATAGAAGGAAATGTGGAGGTCAGAAAGCTCTACCACAGATTGGGCACAGATAGTCCATGTGAACATTTGGGGTGGTTACTCTAAATTTGCGCATCTTACATTTCCTTTGTGCTGCTTCAATTCTGCTTTGCTCATAGATTACAACACCTTTTCTCATGCCATGCTGAGCGGTCCTGTGTCAGTGCCTCCCATGTCCCACAATCAAATCCAAAGTTCTTGAGAAAGACCTTGAAAGTGTCCTTCTATCGCTTCTTCTGGCCACTATGTGATTGCCTGCCCCATGTAAGTTCTCCATAAAATAGTCTTTTTTGGCAAGCGCATATTATGCATTCGAACAACATGGCCAGCCCAGCAGAGTTGTGCTCTGTGAGACATAGTTTGAATGCTTAACAGTCTAGTTCTAGCAAAGACCTCAGTACCTTATCCTGCCAGGTGATCTTCAGAATCTTCCAAAGATAGTTCAAATGGAAGTGATTCAGTTTCCTGGCATGGTGCCGGTAGACTCTCCATGTTTTGCAGGCATACAACAACACAGAGAATACAAGAATATAAGAGATAATAAAGATATAATTTTTTTCTCATCCAAATTCACAGAACTACTGAAATCTAAGAACCCTTGGTTTGTTTAGAGGCTCTCTTTAGAGAGGAAGATAAAAGATTTGGCAGTTGGCATCATGTTGTTTAACAGGCAACAAAAAAAATTTTTTTTCTAAAATCTTAAAGACTTATTTTGTTACATCACTGTTATACCCCAATAACATACTGTCTTCCTACCCCCTAGCACAGAACTTTCTTTTATAACAAAAAGAATTGAGCAAAACAAATGCTTCACCCTTGTCTGACAGCTTTTCGACACTTTCATATCCGTAATCTAATGCTTCTCTATCGAGGGACTTTAGTGGTGAGAGTGATGGATCTGGAGTCCTGAAAAGCCAAAATTCAAATTAATCTTCTAACTATGTGACCCTAATTAAGTCATTCAGCTGTGTCTACCTCAGTTTCCTCATCTGTAAAATGAACTGGGAAAGGAAACAGCAAACTCCTCCAGTATCTTTGCTGAGAAAACCCCAAATGGGGTCAAGAGTCAGATATGACTGGAACAACTGAACAATAATAAAAATGGGGATAATAGCACCTGTCTCCCAGTGCTTTGCAAAATTTAAATTACTGTATAAATGTGATTTAGCTTTTATTATTATTAAGAAGGAAATATGAAAGAAACAGTATTTATGAAATATTTAATCATACCTTTCTTGCTCATGATAAATATAAGCAAAAAAGATCACCAGGAACAAAACTGATGCCCATGAGTCAATATCTATTGCAGAGGATGACGAGATAAAGATCAATAAAGGATTTCATAAGATACTCCAAATTAAATCAACATATACTTTAATACTAGGATATAACTGTGAGAGTCAGACTATAAGGAAAACTGAGTATTGCAAAATCAACACTTTTGAACTGTGGTGCTAGAGAAGACTTTTGAAAGTCCCTTGGACAGCACGATCATATTAGTCAATACGTTTATTCAGGCTATTCAATGGATGGTCAAATACTGAAGCTTAATACTTTAACCACATAATGAGAAGATGGAACTTATTGGAAAAAGATCTTGATTTTGGGAAAGATTAAAGGAAACAGGAAAAGGGGATGTGGAAGATGAGATGGACAGTGTCATGAAAGCAATGAACATGAGCTTGGACAGACTTTAAGAGACAGTGGAGGATAGAAGAGCCTGGCATGCTGTGTGGTCCATGAAGTCACGGACAGTCAGACATGACTAATCAACTGAACAACCACAAAACTTGAAAAACATAAAGGGAAGGACAGTGAAAAATATTGAAAAATAAAACTCCAGATCAGTAAGTGAAAGAGGCTTCATTGTCCTACAGTTTACTTGTGTAAAAAGAGAGCCAGAAGGACATGGAAAACAGCAAAATTTTTTTTTATTTTTATTCCAATAAAAATGGAATCAACTAAATCTCAGACCAGAACAGCATTAATGTTTATGTGGCATATTAAGGTTATATGGTACTTTCCATGTCTCATTTGACCCTCATCACAACCTTATGGGGTAAATATGATAGGTACTATTATCCTTGTTTTACAGGTAAGGAATTTGAGGCTTAGAGGCCATGGTCAGATAGTTAAGAAAGTTAGAGATGGAATTGGAACTCAAACCTTCTCTGTCTAGCATTCTATGCACTGAAAACTGGACCTTTCTCCACTTCCAAACATAGCAAATACCATTTATTCTTAAAATAGCAATCCTGTTCATGTTCTTGGAAACTAAACCCATTCAGAAATTATCTCCACATTTGCTACACCTGAGCCAAATATCTCCCTCACTATAGGCATCTCAAAGTCAACAGTTGAAAACTTTATTATTCCCCTCCCTCTCCTACTTCCACCCTACCCTTCCATATTTCCCTATTGCTGTAGAAGGAAACACTATCATTCTAGTCTGCCTGCTTGGCAACCTGTCATTTGTCACCAAATCTCATAATTTCTTTCTTTCTCTATACCAGGGATGTCAAACTCAAATACAAGCAGATCCGTGTTGCACATATTGACCTAGAAAACAAATTAACATTATCTATCCTGTACTGTATTTTTATTTTGTTAAGTATTTCCCAATTATGTTTTAATCTAGTTCAAGCTGCATCCAGGCTGCATTTGACACCTCTGCTCAACAGCTCTCAAATATGCCCCTTCTTTCCAATCATATATCCACCACCCTAGTTATGGGTACCATCAGCTCTTCTGTAGATCACTGAAATAGCCTTCTCATTGAACTCTGCCTCAAGCCTCTGCCCACTCTAATTAACACAGCAGCCAAATTTTCCGAAGATGGAAGTTAGACTACATCTTTTCCCTGTTGCCTCTTGGATCAAAAATAAATAAGTGTTGGGCATATAAAGCTTGCAAAAACCTGACATTTTTCTGTCTTTGCGGTCTTTTAACACATGGCTTCCTTCTAACCAGTCAGCAGTCCAATCAGTCTATTTGCTGTTCCTCACAGGAGGCGCCTGTATCTGTACTTTTGTCCTTTGCTCTTCCTTAGCCCTGTAAAACATTCCCTCATTAACATGCTGCTGAACTCGATTGATACCCTGTTTGCCTCAGTTTCCCCATCTGTAAAATGAGCTGGAGGAGGAAAAACAAACTCTAATATCTTTGCCAAGAAAACCTCCAATGGGGTTGTGAAGAGTCAGACACAACTGAACAACAAAGGTGATGTGTCCTTGGAACAAATATGTGGCAAGTGTGCAGCACAAGATAGTGGAAAGTGTATTTGACTTCCTTCTGACACTGTGTGACTTTAGGCAAGTCATTTAACCTCAGAGCTAGTAAAATGAGCATATAATACCCCCCCTGCTTCACAGAGGTGTGAATAAAGTCCTAAGTAAACTTGAAAGATCTATAGATGTGAATTAATTATGGTAGTTGAAGCATCCCTAAAATGAAAAGGTTGGTAGATGATAAACTTTTTCTAAACTATAATTACTAATCGCAACTCCTTTATGGAATCAGATTTAGAATTGGAAAGGTTATTTAGTCCAACTTTTACAAGTAGGTAAACAGCCAGGAGAAGGGAGAATTGTTACTTGCCTTAGGACCCTCAGGATTTTGTTGTTCAGTTATTTTCCGGTCATTACAACATATACTATAATGTGACTTCATCGGGGTCACACAGTAAGTATTAGAGGTCAAATTTGAACTCAGGAAGATAGGTTTCAGGTGCAGCACCCTATCCACTAAACTATCTAGCTGCCCAGGACTTTCATAAATGACATAGGTAGGCATCTGCACCCCAGGGTAACACAGCTAGTGAGTTGTCTGAATGAGTCTTCCTGACTCCAGGCCAGGCACTCTATCCACTGGACTGTCCCTCGACCATTCAAATTTGTTCATATACTGAATAGCCAACCCAATTTCAATTCTTTTATTCTAGAACTAGAAAATAATTTTACAAACATCATTTACAGATGGTATTCTGATATTTGGAATTAAGTGAAGTAAAAAAATTAAGCGTATTCAAGAGAATAAGAAACAGAACGGAAAAATAATTGGATCAATTTCATTGGTCAGTTTACTACCCAATTCACATGTAAGATTACACTCAAATCTCAAAACATTAGACATGAGAAAAGAGTAAATAAGATAGAATATAGCTCCATAGTAACAATGAAAAGAAATATTCATTAAAATTTTATAAGGTACAATAATTACTCAACTATAAGAATTAGCAATGATAAAGACCCAATGTAGTTAGTATGAAGGAAAAGGGAGAACACAGCTGGGGAAACGACACATTGGTCCAGTCTTTTTTAGAGAGCAAATAAGAGCTAGAGTTGTATCCTGTTCCATTTTTGAGAATGCACTTTAAGCAAATAAGCTCCACTCAAGGAAAAAAATATATACAAAGCAGTTTATAGCACAATTGTAAGTGAAACACTGGAAGTAACTTAAATACCTGAGAGCAGATGGATGACTAACCAAATCATAGTATCAGGATAGAAGATGACACAGGCATTAAAAATGAAGAAAATTATTATGAAGAAATTATATGAAGAAAATTTCACAAGATATTATGTGCAGATCACAACTATGTAAAACACATATAGAGAGAATATAAATGATATTAATAATTTATATTATTTTTACATGTCAGATTGCTTCAGTTCCTAGTTTTAAAGTAACAGAACACCCTTACAGCTTAGTGAGGTAGTGAGTATCCTCCCTTTTATAGATAAGGAAACTGAGGCTCCAAACTATTCTGCCCACATCTACTTAGCTAAACGCCAAGAATTATCCATGCTCATAATCCAGATCCTTTTAGATCTTTGTCCAAGGCTTTTTTCCAATATGCAAACTCATTTTATCAGCCGGATCTTTTTACAATTACTTAAAATATTACATTTCAATGCTGAGAAGTGAGACCAAGGAAAACATTTTGATTTCTGCTGATACTGCTTCTTTAAAACAATTCCAAAAATTTAGACATGAGATCAGACCAAAGAATGCACAGGAATGCTTGTGATTGAAGAAATGCAAAATAAACTTTATGGTATAATCATACATACAGTGATAAATGGATTAAACTTCAGTTCCATGGCCAGTTTTAAAGGTTGTGTATGTTTCAAGGAGTGGGAGGGAGCCCTAAGGGAAGTTTCAACACTAAAATTCCCATAGAAAGAGACACTTAGCTCTCAACCACAAAATTATGTCATTTTCTCTCTGAGACCATATCAAGGGAAAGGGGGGTTGGGGGAGAAACAGCCATTACTAATTTTTAGTGACAAAACATTAATATCATGTATGAAATGATACAACCTGTGACAGGTCACACATTCTCAAAAGTTCAGAATTTTGCAGGGGAAATGGGGAGGGAGGGATGAACACAAGTCAAATGAACAGTTCAAAACATCTTTTTCAGACCCATGACATTATTACTGCAAAGGCAATGTCGTGGAATGCTAGTTGAAAAAAGCCAGCTCTGTCGTTTAGTAGTGGTGTGGTGAAGCAAGTCAACAACATCTAGGTTCTCAGTTTCTAAAAATGTAAAACAAGGATATTTTTCCTACCTACCTGGGAAAAGGATTTAGGTGTTTTCTACTAAAGTCTCTCTTCTACCCAATACTCTTTTACATAGCATCCAGGAAGGTAGGCAGATAGATGATGATTACTGAAATGTAGGGGGAGAAGGGGGAGAAATAGTTCATGGTAAAACCATGAGAAGAACAGCGAAATACTGGCATTATCCAACCCTAGAAATTGAAAGGAGAAAAAAGAAAACGAAACGCAAAATTGGAAGTTTTCCAGGTTCAGTTCATCATTCCCAGTCTGTTACTGGCCTTATGACAAGAGGAGATGAATGGGTCCCAGGGTAGAAAAAAGGTCTAAGTTTTTCTGTAAAAGTCTCAGTGAAGGTATAAATGTGAGACCTGTCGTTCAGGTTGTAAAAAGAGACCTCCCCCAAGTCATAGTCCAGAAAAATCCCAATTCGCTTGGGTTTTATTTTCAGGAGTAAGGGGATCGGGGTTCTTGTCAGGGCGGTATATTCATTCTTGTACCACCTCAGTCTCCAGTAGCCATCCTCAGGTGATACCTGAATCTTCCCTTTCCTGGTAACGGAGTCTTTGCAGACCCCCAGGGTCCATTGAGTCTTATCTCCGACTTCTACCTCCCAATAATGCCTGCCCGACGAGAACCCCTCCGAGCCCAGGACGAAGGGGTAAAAGGTAAATCTCTCCGGGATGTCCGGGAGATCTTGCTTCGTCTCCACAAACCTCACGCTTTTGCGATCCTCCGAGAGGACCAGGTTGGGGTGTGCAGTCGCGGCGTCCAGCGTGATGTCCACTTTGAACTTCTTGATCATCTTCTTGAGCGCAAAATGCTGGAGAGGGAAACTACAGGTGTCCTTCTTCAGCTCCAGGGAGACGGCTGCCGGGATCTTGGCGTTCTCGCACCTGCTGACGATGTGCTTGATTCCCCTGAGGGCCTCCACGGCTGGCCGCTGGCATCTCTCCTGGATCTCGCCGATGAGCTTGTGCAGGGTGGTGCCGTGGTCCGAGAGCTTGGCCACGTTTTCGCTCAGCTTCTGCAGGATCTCCTTCTCCTCGTCCTCCAGCCTCCGCAGCACGGCCTGGTGCTCCTGCTCCAGGAACTGGTGCAGCTTCTCGAACTCCGAGTGGAGTTTCTGCCGTCGGTTCTCCACCTTCTCCCGAAGCTCGGCGGGTTTCCGGTGCTCGCAAGCCATGAAGTGGCGCAAGTCCTCGACCTGCCGCCGCAGGGGCCCCAGGTAGGCGCGCAGCTTCTTCTTGTGGCACTCGGCCGCCTGGTCTACCGGGCCCACGCGATGGTCCCGGTGCTCGCAGGAGATGCAGCACACCAGGCACACCACCTCGCGCTCCTTCTCGCAGAAGAGGCTCAGGGTCCGCTGGTGCTTCTCGCACACGGCCTCCTCGGGCCGCCTGCGCTTGCTGCGCTTGGGGCTGAGCTTCCGCGCGATCTCCGCCACGTTGCCCAGCTGCCGGTTGGTGCGGAAGGTGCGCAGGGGGAAGTGGCGGCGGCACACTGGGCAGGGGAAGCGTTCCTCCAGATTCTCCCAGCAGCGGAGGATGCAGCTGCGGCAGAAGTTGTGGCCACAGTCGATGGTCACCGGGTCGTTCAGGTAATCCAAGCAGATGGCGCAGCTCGCCTCCACCTGGAGGCTTTCCAGGGCGCTCGCCTTGGCCATGACCCTGAGGGAAGGAGACGAGCGGCGGGGCTGAACCCAGATCCCTTACCTTCTCTCCCCTAACTCCTGGCTCTAGTGCGCCCAGGTGGAAGAGAGCCCGCACGGTCCAACCAATCAGCAAGCAGGGAGGCTAGCCCTGCCCACCTCCCGGAGGGGCTGGGGGCAGTGGAAACACCGGCGGGCTCCAAAGCGAGCCTGTCCTGGGGGAGCGTAGAGACCACCCGCTCAGCCGGCCGATCACCGCGCAGACGGGTCCGCCGGCTAGAGGCTAATTCGGCACCGGTGCGACCGCTCTCCTCCCACCTTCGAGGGCGCGGCGGCGGCGGGGCTGTGCGGGCTCTGGAGCCCCGAGCGTGCGGGTCGGGGCATCACGCTTCTCAGGGTAGCGGGTGGAGGGCGGGCGGAGGGCGGGGGCCCCTTCCCCCTTCCCGGAGGAGCGGAGGGAGAGTTGGGAGTGGCCGTTCTGCTCTGGGAGCCCCTCCTCCCTCCCCTCTCCCACACCTAACTGCAGGCAGGTGGGGAGGGGCTGTTTGGGTTTGCCCGAGCTCCCGCGCTCATCCAGGCGATAAGAGTAACAGCTGACATTGAAGCGTTTTCACCTCTAGTTAGGAGACGTTCCCCATGGGATAACTGGAGATTTTTACAAACGACTCTCTTTCCTCTCCTTCTTTATGACCCATTTCCGGGTTTTACAGAAGGAGAAACTGAGGCAAACAGGAGTAAGTGATTTGCCCAGGGTCTCAGAGCCAGTGAGTAGTGTGTGAGCCCTTATTGAATTCGGGTCTTTCACACTCAACAACCCTGGAAGTTAGGTGCTGTTATCTTCCCAGTTTTACCGAAAATGAAGAAAGTGAAGCAGAGGTTAGAAGGCTTGCCCAAAGTCAATAATCTGCGCCCTATATTGTGTATACTTTGTTAGTATGTTGTCTCCCGGATTCGATTGTAAATTCTTTGAGGACAGGCATTATTTTGACCTTTCTTTGAAACCCCAATGCTTAGCACAGTGCCTGGAATATATACTAGGCACTTAAAATAAATGTTCCCCTCCCGGTCAGGAGCCTCTTAATTATAGTTCCCTTGGGCTCAGAGATAACTGACGTTTGATGGCTCTGATGAGCAAGAGCCATAACCTGAATAGATCCTACATCCACTGGACATTGCCCTATCGACACCTACAACTCGTATTTGTTGAGTTCCCTTCTATATGTCTGGTACCATGCTGGGCCCTGGAGGAGGTAGAGAAAAAAATTAAACATCCTGCCCTTAAGGAATTTACATTCTATTGGGGTCGGTTCCTGGATGGGGAAGGAGATATATTGTTTACATATGTAAATATGATATACACATAACAAAATAATTGGGAGGAGAGAGGCATTAGTGATTGGATAGATCAGGAAAGGATTTATGAAGGGGCTAGTCTTTGACTTGAGATTTCCACAAGTCAGGGATTCTAATTTTTGTTATTCTCTTTTGTTTTTACCTGGCCTTCGTTCCCTGACACATCACTTCCCTTCTACCCCTCCAGATGTTCCTTTTTAAGAAAATCCAGAAAAGCAAAAGAAAGAAGAAATAAAGCAGTTCAGCAAAATTAATCATATCAATTGAATCTACAGTATTCCTCACCCATAGTCCTCCAGTTCTCTAGAGAAGGGAGGAAGATGCTCATCTCTTATGGACAACCTCTCTTTAAATACATCGCGATTCTCATCTTTTGCAGGACTTTGGGAAAAGGTTCCTTCTCTCATACACATTCTCTTTTAAAAAAAAAATTAGTCTGATATTTTTTTCTCTTACTTTGCCTAAATTTCCCATCTCTCTCCTCTGCTCCCAAGAGACCTATCCTTACAGCACCGAATAAAAAAAAAAATGAGAAGAAAATTCTGCAAACGATCAATAAGCAGACAAATCTGACATTATATACAGTGTTTCATACTCCATGGATCCCTCACCTCTGCAAAGGAATCCTCATCTCTTTGAGACCAAATTTATCTTTTTTTTAAATAAAAAAGTTTATTCTTTGTAATTTTGCAAGATTCATTTTTAATAGTTTCGTGTTCTTTCCATTTCCATTGTTATGCTTGTTTTGTATCAGTTCATGTAGGTCTTTCCATGCTTCTTATTCATCATATTTGTCAGTTTTATAGTGACATGCTATTACCTTCCTTTACCATGATTTTCTTACCCATTCATCACTATCCTCGATGAGTTTCCTACTTGTTTCCTTTTCTTTGCTACTCTAATATTTTTGACCCTCACACCTGTTCTTCATCTGTGACACCTCAGAGGAAAAACAGAAGAGGACTGAGAAAAGATCTCGTTGAGCTGTTTATGAATGCACTCGGTCATAATTTGTGGAACAAAACAATGACACAAGAAAATAGGTTTTAGTCAAATGTAGGACAGAGGAGAAAGCTTTAAAATGAATCATTTTTTAGTTATTAATTTGGTGCTGTGGAATTCTTTCCAATCTGCATTCTTACAGTTTGGGAGTTCCCTATGCTAATAAAATGACAAATCCAATCTCAATCCCAGTTTATTGTTTATTTTTGTGCTACTCAATTCTTACTAGAGGGAGGAGGACCTTTGGTGATGCAGAAGAATTGGAAAATGTAGAATGCCCTTCCAGCAAAAAAAAAAAACACTACTCCCCAAAAAGGAATATGGGGGACTATTTTCCATTGCTTTTAATACCTTAATTTTAAAGAAATATAGTGGCTTTGAAAAAGGAAGTTAAAATTCATAACCTGTAACTACAGAACACAAAATTGACACTGAGGGTGCTAATTTTATCTTTGATGAACATGTGGTCTGGGCAGGTAGATGTGATGGGTCACAGACTCTGGGACCTCCTTGAACTCTCTGAATCTTCCCTCTTAATCTGGCTTTTTATACCCAAATCTGTTACCTTTAAACTATCCAGGCCCTCCATAGTCCGTTGCCTTCCATCCTAGAATACTTCCCACCCAAGCCCTCCATTGTCTAATATCTCCCAATTGCCTCTAGCTGTTTCTCGCCCTAGATTACTTCACTAGTTACCCAAGTCCCAACAAGACTAGACCACTCCCAGATCTCTCTTACAGTCTTTCTGTATAGAAATTCCATCTTGCCTCCATGAAGGCACTTAGATTCAATCCAGCTCTGATTATGTCCAGCTGAGATTCGATCTTGCCCGCTTGTCAATACAAGCGTCAAAAATGTTTAGGCTTCTTAAGAGTCAACCCAATTTTTGTTTTACTTTGACTGAAAGAAAGCTTAAGTCAAATTCATTCTGAAGGACCTGGCATGTCAGTATTTTGGGGTCCTGAGAACCCTAAATCTCAACGTTACAGTTCCCTGACCTCATCAGATGCATTTTCCTGCCTCCATTGGGCAGAAAATGCATAGCCTTTTTTTCAGCTAACGTTCTCGGGCAGGGACATGTAAAGAAATGAAGACTGGTATTAATGGAAGGAAACTGAGTGATATTGTCAAATGTACATCATAGTAATAATGCTTTGCATGCAGATGACTTTCGTCTTCAAGGTTTTCTGTATCTGTGCATCTTTGTTCAAGGTGTTCAGCCCTCCTTTAGGGCAGCTAGGTGGTGCAGTGGATAGATCACCAGTGCAGGAGTCAGGGGACCTGAGTTCAAAATTTCACTTCAGACACTTGACACTAACTGTGTGACCTTGGGCAATTGCCTCATCCTGGGCCATCTCCAGTCATTCAGATGGCTCTGGAGAAGAAGTGAGGCTAGTGACCTGCACAGCCCTCCCTCACTCAAAACAAAGTCAAGTGCAAGTCATGTCATCATTTCTCTGATGACATGGTCTTCTTTATCAAGGAAGGACGAACACACACACCCCTCCTCTACTCTGGCACAATTCTTACTCTTTACTAGTCTTATTAGATTTTTATCTAGTGTATAATAGTTTGTTTCTTCTATTCTTCCCACTGGTGGGATATTTTTCATGAAGGCTTTTGTTTGGATTTGTTTTGTTTTGGAAAAGGCAGGGAAAGGGATGTGGGGAAACCTACTCCCTGATTCTCTTTTTCAAGGTAAGGATGGGCTTGGGAAAATAGCTAGTCCTTAATTAATCCTCACAACACTTCTGTGAAGTAGGTAGGTAACTATTAACTTATTCTAGAGATGGGGAAATGAAGGCAAGGGTTAAATAACTTGCCTAAGGTCACTTAGGCAATCAACATCAGAGCCAGGATTAAAATAAAAATACTTAATATAACACTATTTCTTCAAGAGCTCAAGGCACTTGGCATTCACAAGATTTTTATTTTTCTCCCCTTACTTAGTCCCATGCTTGGACCAAATGTTTTAATTATTTTCAAAAGGTCCATTTTTAATTATAGGACATTTCTCTTGGCACTAGTTAAAATAGGATTAATATCCCAGATGTGGCACTGAATTCTTAAATACACACACAAATAGTTCTTATGTGCTTTTTTTTTTAATAATTAAATTTATTTATTTAACTTTTAACATTCATTTTCACAAAATTTTGGGTTACAAATTTTCTCCCCTTTTATCCCCTCCCCCCCCAAACACCAAGCATTCCAATTGCCCCTGTGACCAATCTGCTCTCTCTTCTATCATCCCTCTCTGCCCTTGTCTCCATCTTCTCTTTTGTCCTGTAGGGCCAGATAGCTTTCTATACCCCTTTACCTGTATTTCTTATTTCCTAGTGGTAAGAACATTACAGTTGATCCTAACACTTTGAGTTCCAACTTCTTTACCTCCCTCCCTCTCCACCCCTTCCCTTTGGAAGGTAAGCAATTCAATATAGGCCAAATCTGTGTAGTTTTGCAAATGACTTCCATAATAGTTGTGTTGTATAGGACTAACTATATTTCCCTCCATCCTATCCTGTCCCCCATTACTTCTATTCTCTTTTGATCCTGTCCCTCCCCATGAGTGTCGACCTCGAATTGCATTCTCCTCCCCATGCCCTCCCTTCTATCATCCCCCCCACCCTGCTTGTCCCCTTATCCCCCACTTTCCTGTATTGTGAGATAGGTTTTCCTACCAAAATGAGTGTGTACTTTATTCTTTTCTTTAGTGGAATGTGATGAGAGTAAACTTCATGTTTTTCTCTCACCTCCCCTCTTTATCCCTCCACTAATGAGTCTTTTGCTTGCCTCTTTTATGAGAGATAATTTGCCCCGTTCAATTTCTCCCTTTCTCCTCCCAATATATTTCTCTCTCACTGCTTGATTTCATTTTTTTTTAAGATATGATCCCATCCTCTTCAATTCACTCTGTGCACTGTCTCTATGTATGTGTGCATGTGTACATGTGTGTGTTTGTAATCCCACCCAGTACCCAGATACTGAAATGTTTCAAGAGTTGCAAATATTGTCTTTCCATGTAGGAATGTAAAGAGTTCAACTTTAGTAAGTCCCTTATGACTTCTCTTTGCTGTTCACCTTTTCATGGTTCTCATCATTCTTGTGTTTGAAAGTCAAATTTTCATTCTTTTGGTTTTGTTTTGTGATTTCTTGGTTTCTCCTAAAGTCATTAGCCTCCATCTGTTCCATTCTAATTTTGAAAGAACTATTTTCTTCAGTGAGCTTTTGAATCTCCTTTTCCATTTGGCTAATTCTGCTTTTGAAAGCATTCTTCTCCTCATTGGCTTTTTGAACCTCTTTGGCCAATTGAGTTAGGCTAGTTTTCAAGGTGTTAATTTCTTCAACATTTTTTTGGGTCTCCTTTAGCAGGGAGCTGATCTGCTTTTCATGCTTTTCTTTCATCTCTGTCATTTCTCTTCCCAGCTTTTCCTCCACCTCTCTAACTTGATTTTCAAAATTCTTTTTGAGCTCTTCCTTGGCCTGAGCCCATTGGGTGGGCTGGGACACAGAAGCCTTGATTTCTGTGTCTTTGCCTGATGGTAAGCATTGTTCTTCCTCATCAGAAAGGAAGGGAGGAAATGCCTGTTCACCAAGAAAGTAACCTTCTATGGTCTTATTTCTTTTCCCTTTTCTGGGCATTTTCCCAGCCAGTGAGTTGACCTCTGAATATTCTCCTCACACCCACCTCACCTCCTGATCCTCCCAGCCAGCGTTTGGGGTCTGAGATTCAAATGCTGCTTCCAGCCTTAGGGCTTTTGGCGGGGGCAGGGCTGCTATTCAGTATGAGATTATGTTCAGGTGGTCAGGTCGGGGCAGGGCCACCTCTCAGGCTCAGTTCCCTCAGGGGGTTTATGCACAGACCTTCCACAATGTATTCAGGCTCCTGCCTGCTTGGGGAGCCCCAGTCTGCAGCCACCTCTCAGCTTCTACCTCCCGGGGGGGCCCGAATCATGGGGGCACCCCACTCCCCCCTCGACCCGCCAAAGAGACTCTCTCACCGACCCCCGTCACCTGTGGGTGGAGGGACCCGCGCGGCCGCTGGAGATCCTGTCCCCAAAGCCTGCTCGGATCTTTTCCTCTCGGTGCCGCGGCCATGGCAGGGCTGCACTCAGCTCCCAGTCCCGGCGCCCCGTCACAGCGCGAAGGACCCCCCGCGAGAGGTTTGCAGGTCCCTCCGGAACAGAAATCTCCCTCGCTCCAGCGCCCCGTGGCCTCTGGGTGCAGAACTCGCCGTGAGTTACTTCCCTATAGCCGTTCTATGGGTTGTGGGTTCGGAGCTATGTGTATCTGCATCTTTCTACTCCACCATCTTGGCTCCGCCCCCCTCTTATGTGCTTTTAAAAAAAAAAGTCTCTGAGTTTTTCAGATCAACCTGGAATTTACTTTTGTCTTTTTCTGGTAGATACTGAATTCCAATTGCTATATTGATTTGATGTGAAACATTACTACATTCTACACTTAATTTTTCCTAAGGAGCCACAAGTCTTAAATGGGGTAATTTTAGTGGTGAACAATGTTATAGGACTAGAGAGTTTGAATCATTTCTGTTAAGGGGCTGATAATAACAAAGGAGTGGTACCTAGAGAGCAGACCATTGATTAAAATAATTAGTGTTATTGATAAATGGTTTCTGCAGATGATTGAATTTTTTTTGTCCCCATGTTAGCCATCTTTTCATTTCTCACCAGGTGCAATCCTGACTCCATCAAGTCCCTGTTGCCCTGAGCTGAGTAGCTTCCCACCCCCATGCCCAGTTACCTTTTAAGTATCATCTCCTCCAATTAGAATGTAGACTTCTTGAAGGCGGGTATGGTCCTTTTGTTTATATTTTTATTTCTGGCGTTGACTTCAGTGCCTGGTAGGTAGTAAGGACTTGATTAAGTAAGTGGTTGATTGATTGATTAAATTATTCATGGATTGGCTGAGGTAGTACATCTTTTTTTTTTCCTTTTTTTAAAAAAAAAAGTAAATTCATTATTTATTTTTAAACATTGTTTAAAAACTTTTTTTTTTGAGTTCCAAATTCTCTCTGTCACAGTCCACTCCTCTGGACCCCCATCACCCCTCCTCCATGTCCCCACCTGTGTAAAGTGTCTTCTCGGATCTCTTGGGATCAAGCTTGTTTTTTTTGTAATTTTACAGCATTCCTTTCCAGTTGTTTTGTGTTTGTTAGTTTTTCTAGCGATGTTGTTGTAGTCATTATGTATATTCTTTCCTTAGTAATATTCACTTTGTATCAGTTTATATGCATTATATATATATATATTTCCATGCTTCATCATAAAGTATAACAATATTTTGTAACATTGTAAAATGTAACATAATTTGTTTTGTTTACCTCATTCTATGAGTAGCAGCTATCCCAAAAATGCTACTACAAATATTTTTGTATATACAAGGCCTTCCAAGTAGTATGGATATGTATTTATTTAGCATTTATTTGTGTGTTAGATGGGTTCAATGCGATTTCCCCCTAGAAGCCCTTGAGGGCAGGGACTGCCAGACTTAGTTCTAGGTCTGCCACAAATAAGGCACTTAATGCTTGTTGAGGGTGAAATGAATCTTTTGTCATTTCCACACTGACTTTTATAGAAGATGTGGACTTGCAGGATCTTTGACCTTTGACTCAGAGGACAAAAGACTATTTAAATTACCAAAAAGAAAACAAAACTAGAACCCTTAGCTCCTAGTTGTATCAAGGAATGGGAAGGCTTATGACTGAGAATCACTAAGACTATTTGGTCTTTTGTTTTCCTGTTTAAAATGAAAACCCTAAGATTATAATTAAATGGATTAAGGTTTTACCTGGTGAAGAAGATCTTGATAGGCATGTCCACACCCTCTTTAGGTTGAAGTATGGATAATGGGCAGTTAGGTTGCTCTGTGGATAGATCACTGGACTCGGAATCATGAAGTCTTATCTTCATGAGTCCAAACTCAGCCTCAGACACTTACCAGCTGTGTGACCCAGGGCAAGTTACTTAACCCTGTTTGCCTCAGTTTCCTCATTGGTAAAATGAGCTGAAGTGGGAAACCAATCTAGTAACTTTGCCAAGAAAAGCCTAAATGGGGTCACCAAGAGTCAGGCATGACTGAAGTGACTGAACTAAAAAACAAAAACATAATTTGGAATCAAAATTCCAAATTAAGACTTGCCTTCTTATAGGGTTATCAGATAGAACTAATAGAACTAAAAATGTTTGTTTTACAGTCATTTGAAACCAGTCTCCCAGAGGAGACAACTTGTGTTCTCAATCAAGAAATCTATGTTCTAATCAGTGTGACTCCACTCAATCTCTGTGTCTCTTTTGGACTAAACTCTTTTTCGTGTCCCAGCTCCCCATGGCCTCCAATGTTAGTAATTGCTAGCATATATGAGATTTTTTAGTTTGCAAAATGTTTTACATATTTTATTGTCTCCTTACTACTACCCAGTAAAGTAGGAGCTATTGTTATCTCTTTTTTACAGATAAGAAAACTGAAGCTGATAGAAGTTAAATGACCCACACTGAGTTATGACAGTGATAGGGTGTGGGCCCTGGGAACCTTTCTTCCCCTCCTCCACCCCATCCCATCCCCCCAGTCCCATTTCAGTAATCCTTTCAAACTGCCCTTCCATGGTGGCCTATGCCCAAACTCCAATTCTCTGTTACCTCTAATCTAGCCCAGCCTTCATTGGTTCCAGGCTACTTACCACTCTTACTTCCATCTAGACCCCTTCCATGGCCCAGGTCCCCTGGCATTCACCTGGGGCACCTTGCCCTTCCCAGTCCTTCTCTGTTACCTCCCAGTTGCTTCAGCCGGTTGGCCACTCCCATCCAAATCTCCCCCCAAAAAATCTTTTTTTCTATAAAAAGAGTCTCACCTATCCCATCCCAACCAGTGTTCTAATAAACCTTGTTTTTGGCTGAAAGGCTTGGTCAAATTCAGCTCATTTGAGGCAGGACCTGCATTGCTATTTTGGGGTCTCAGTGATGGGGTAAAAGCTCAGGACCCCAAAATACTGACAAGCTGGGTCCTGCCCACATGAATTCAACTCAATCCTTCTTTCAGCCAAAGAAAAACAAAGTTTATTTAAGATCCACCATATTTAGTAGACTCTTAAGGAACCTAACCATTTGTCACGCTTGTATTGATAAGCAGGTTAGAGTCTGAGCTAGAATGAAACTGAGTGCCTTCATGGAGCAAGATGGAATTTACATAGAGAAAGACTAGGGGAGGAATCTAGAAAGACTAGGGGTGGCCAAATAGTCTGGGGTGATTAGAGGAGGGATTTAGGGAGAGTCTTGATGGGAACCCACAGTGGAAGGCAAAGCTAGTTTAAGTAAGTAAATTTAAGTAGTTAAGCTTTAAGTTAAGTAGTTTAAGTAGTTAAGCTAAAACCAGAATTGGGCATAGCTATTTTGATTGGATCAAGAGTGAGAAATAGCCAGGAGCAATTGGACAAAGCAATAATGAAAGGCTTACAGTCTCAAGGGAATTTCAGATCTAGTGGGAAGATTCAAGAGGAGTTCAAGGGGGTTTCCAGAATCTGTAACTCATCATTAGCACTCCTAGATGTCAACAAAACTAGTTAAGTATCTCAAGAAGAATATGAATTTAGGTCTTCCAGTTGCAATGATTTGGGTGGTGAGAGTGAGGAGTTGAGGGTGATACCTAGGTTATGAGACTGACTAACTAGGAAGATGGTGGTACCCTTGACGACAGTAATAGGGAAGGACAGAGGACAGAGAGGGAGAGATAACAAGTTCAATTTCAGACTTGTTGAGTTTAAGATGACTAAGGAACATACAGTTCAATAAGCCGTTATCAGGAGATCCTGGGATCTGAGAAACAACTGCATAGAAATAATAATTCAATACTTAGTTGCTGATGAGATCATGGAGCTCTCTAGGATACATGTTGGATTTTTATAGATTTTTAGACCTACTTGAAGTACGTAGCCAATCAATGGCATTCCATAGCAGAATGGAAATGAAGACAGCATGGGATTGGATGGGATTTTAGTTTGGATTTACAGGAAGCTATGGCAATCAATAGAGTGGAGGAGGGAGAGCCCTCCAAGCACAGGAGACAGCCTGAGAAAATGCTCAGAGCTGAGAGATGGAGTATCCTGTTCTGGGTAAGTCAGAAGACCAGTGTCACTGTAGTGAACAGCAAGTGTTAGGTAGTAATGTATAAGAAGATTGGAAAGGTAACTCCTGGAGGTGGTAAGAAGCCACTGAAGTTTATTGAGTAAGAAGGTGGCATAAGTTAACCTGCACTTTAAAAGGAAAATCATTTGGGTGGCTGGACAGAAAATGGATTGGAGTGGGGTAAGACTTGACACAGAGAGACTCTTTAGCAGGCTATTCCAATGATCCGGGTATGAGGTGATAAGGGCCTGCACTGGAGTGGTGGCAGTGTCAGAGGAGAGAAGGGAGCATAATTGAGAGAGGCTGGAAAGTAAAATGGCCAAGCCTTGGCAACAGCTTGGATATGGGTGTGTGTGTGTGTGTGAGAGACAGAGAGAGAGAGAGAAAGAAAGAGAGAGAGAGAGAGAAAGACAGAGAAAGAGAGACAGAGAGAATGAATGAATGAGGAGTTGGGGATGACTCCTAGGTTACAAGGTTAAGGAATTGAGAATATGGTGTTGCCCTCTACGGTAATGGAGAAGGTAAGAGGGGCAAAGGGTTTAGGGGGAAAGATGATGAATTCTGTTTTGGGCATATTGAATTTAATATGTCTACTGGACATCAAGCTTGACATTTCTGAAAGCCAGTTGAATATTTGAGATTGGAGTCCCTGAGAGATTGGGGCAGGAAAGGCAGATTTTGAGAATCATTAGCATAGAGATGATAATTAAGTCCTTGGGAACTGATAAAATCACTAAATCAAGTAGGACTGAGGGAGAAGAAAGGGCCCAGGAAATAACCAGGAGCAATCCCTATGTTTAGAAGATGTGATCTGAAGAAGGATCCAGCAGAAGAGACAGAGGGAGAAGTCAAAAACATGTAGAAGAACCAGGAAAAAGTGGTGTCTAGAAAACCTAGAAAGAAAAGAGTATCAAGGAGGAGAAAGTAATCAAGCCGGGGTCAAGGAAAATGAGGATTGAGAAAAGGCCATTGGATCTGGTGACTAAGAGATGATTTTTAATTGGAGAGAGCAGTTTCTGTGACAGGATGAGGTCAGGAGCCAGACTGTAAGGACCAAAGAGAGAAGGGTGGAGAGAAAGTGGAGGCACCTATTGTAATGTAGATGGAATTTTCATGGAGCTAGGAAGGGCTGTGGAGAAACTCGGATATCAGGATAGGGCTGATATCTTAGTTGGGCCTCAGGTCAGTCACCTGGTACTTTAGATTTGATATTGGAACAAAATGAGTCATTCTTTGGTCACTGAACAAAAGGACATTTATTTAGCTGGAGCAGGAAAATATGCAAAAATGAGAGGCACCAAATAAAGCTCTCTTGCTGGTTTGCCTTTCTTGATTCCCCCAGAGAAGCTTCAGAGCATGCCCCAAGCTACTCCTGATTGTTTTGTACTAAGGCAGCCCCGAAGTGGTATCATCTGCCTGAGCCAACCAAGTCTCTAGGATGGCTTTAGTACTTTTTAAGGAAAATATCTTACCTTTCAGGAACAGTTTAGGACATTGCTCCTTCCTCCAGAGTAGAAGGGTAGTATGGATATCTTGGGGAGAAGGAGAACCCTAACTTTGAGGAATGGGAAAATGGGAGGGCAGTAAAGATAAACTTTACCTCCTGTAAGTTTTGCCTAAGGACATATAAATTGTCCTAACATAGGATGCCTCGTTCTTAGTCACAAGCCAGACAGCTTAATAGATATTTTTTTAATTGAACTGAATTTTCTCTTTGCTCCTGGGTTTTCTATTCTGGATATCTCTCAAGTCCATTAGACTTTCCCAGAATGCAAACCTAGAATTGCTTACTGCTGTCTCTACCACCCTGGTTCTTCACTGCCATGTTGTTCTCTCTTCTCCCCCCACCCCCATGCTTTCCATTTGACTCAGTGGGGCCAAGGCTGGTCTTTCTTAAAAAGAACTTTTAACAGGAAAGTCAGTGAAAAGAAAATAGATACAAAAGTATATAAGTAAATATTCACTGAGCATAGTTTATTCATCCTGTCATATTACTCACTCTGATCTTTCCAATTAACTATAATTCTCTCCCACTCCAATTATTTGTATTTTTCTCCTCTATCCTTTTGTTATTATCTTTCAGCCAGTTTCTTTTCCTTCGGTTGTGACCAACTCTTGATGTTGAAGAGAGAGAGATGGGATAGCTGGTTCAAAGTGTGGATGAATTCACTAAGACCTTCTCTGTAGCTACTGAGAGCTTTATTGACACAAAAGCAGCAAGCCTGAGACTTAGCAAAGAGCTAAACAAAAGCAAGGATATAGAAAAAGGACCAGACTTATGTAGGATAATTTTAGAGTTTCCATTTGGGGGTTGGAGATCTAGGATAAGTCTTGCAAGATAAAGGCATGGGGTGAGGACTATGAAGGACACATGATAAGGAAATCCCATTCCCCAGGATGAGGGGTGGGAACAGGGAATTTTATGTTCCTCCCTGAATGAGGGGTGGGGACAGGGAATCTTATGGTCCAGGATAAGGGGAAATTGTGGTAAGGGGAGACTTTAGGGCACCAAGGGCTTCACAAAGTCAATCAATATTATTTTAACTCTTAGGGCCCTGTTTCTATCCACATCATTGGTAACCCTATTTGGGGTTTTCTTCCCTAAGATACTAGAGTGGTTTGCCATTTCCTTCTCCAGTTCATTTTACAGATGAGGAACCTGAAGCAAACAAGGGGAAGTGACTTGCACAGGTCACATAGGCTGGATGGATCTGAACTCAGGCCTTCCTGATTCCAGGACCAGGAATCCTATCCACTGCACCACCTAGCTGCCAGTGTCTTCTGTACCTCACAATCCCTTGGACTTACTTGATTTTTTTTAAAGGAAATTAACTGTGATGGGAGGAAAAATAAAAGAAGATAACATGAGAAGATGAGAAGACTCCTGAAGGATTTTTCAATCTTGGAGGGACCTAGATATATTTGTGAGTCAATAGATATGGAAAGATCAAAAATTATAAAGAGGAGATCATTGTGGGCACAAACAGTCATAAGAGATATATAAGAGGATAGGATCAGACACAAGCAGAAGGGTTAAACCTGGAGAAATGAAATGCTACTTTTTCATTAGAAACTGGAGGAAAAGTACACAGCAGAGAACAAAAGAAAGCCTGAAAGGAAGCACAAAAAAGCTGGGTATTTTGAAAAAAATGTATAATATTTATTACATGGGTTTTCTTGAAATGGAAATTTATTGTATTATATTGAATCCTCTCATGTTCTGCTGTATACATGGAAAGATTTTTTTTTTCTTGTTTTGCATTTAAGTTTAAAATTAATAAAAAACTAAAAAATCACTGGGGGAAAGAAGAGAATATGCGGTAATGTCAAGGGCTTTTGAGGTATAGTAGGGAGAAAGGGGACTTAAGATAAAGTCTTTCTTTTTTTATTATTATTAATTTGTTTTCAGTTTTCTACAATCACTTCCATAAGCCTTAGATTTTCTCCCCCTCTCTCCTTGAGATGGCATGTGATTACATGGGTTCTACACAAACATTTTTATTAAACACATTTTCACATTAATCATATTGCATAGCAGAATTAAAATGAATGGGAGAAACCATGAGAAAAACCCAAACAAAACAAAACATAATGCAAGAGAAAATACTCTTTTTCATTCTGCATTCCAATTCCACAGTTCTTTCTCTGGATGTGGATGGCATTTTGCCTTGAGTCCTTTGGGAATGTTTTAGGTCCTTGCATTGTTGTGATGAACTAAATCTACCAGAAAAATTCCTTGCATACTGTGGTTGTTACCGTATACAATCAGATCTCCTGATTCTGCTCCTTTCTGTCAGCATCAGTTCATAGAAGTCCTTCCAGGCCTCTCTGAAGTCTTGCTGTTCATCATTTCTTATAGCGCAATAGCATTCCATTACATTCATATAGCACAACTTGTTCAGCCATTCCCCAATTAAAGCCTTTATTTTCTCAGTGATGTATGAGGTAAAGTTCTCCAATCAAAGAGTAAAAGAGAGATGGTAATGTAAGATTGAGGGCACAAGAGAAGGTTTGGAATAGCTCCTTTGGTGAGTAAAATAAAGAATTCTATTGGGAAGAGCTTTAAATGTATGGATGCTGGTCATGAGTCATCTCCAGTTGTCATGATCTATATCTGGCCGCTGGACCCAGATGGCTCTGGAGGAGAAAGTATGGCTGGTGACTTTGCACAGCTCTCCCTCATTTAGATCCAATTAACTTGCAACCATCACTTCATCTTCCTGATGTCATGGTCCTCTTTGAGAATGAAGGACAAACCACAAGTGTATGAATGTCACAACATATATACATATAAGTATAGGCAAAACTATATATCAGATAAATGCAATGTCTCTCTACCTCTCACAAATTACTTTGCATTTACTGCTGGTGAGGTGATGAGGGCCTGAGAGAGGTAATGACTGAGTGAAAAGTATAAAAGAGCTATTTAAGGGAAGGAAGTGGCAAGATTTGGCAACTGGGTGAAGGAGAGAGAAGTCAGAGATGACAATGAAGTTTTTAACGTGAGTGACTAGGAGGATAGTGGTGCCCTTGATAATATAATAGGGGAATTTTGGAAGATGTAGCTTTGAGGGGAAGATTTATTTTTAAAATAGTTTCTCCTCAATCACATGTAAAACCTTTAACATTTGTTAAAAAAAAAATTTTTTTGTCCAAATTCTCTCTCTCCCTTCCTTCCTTCCCTTTCCCTTCAGTGAGAGGCAAGCAATTTGATATAGGTTATTTATGTGTAATCATGCAGAACACATTTCCACATTGGTCATGTTGTAAAAGAAAACATAGACCAAAGAAAAAACAACCAAGAAAAATAAAGGTTTTAAAAAGTATGCTTCAATCTGCATTCAGACTTTATTAGTTCTTTTTCAGAGGTGGATAGCCTTTTTCATTATGAGTCCTTTGCGATTGTCTTAGATCTTTGTATTGTTGAGAAAAGCTAATTCATTCACAAATGATCACTGTATCATATTGCCAATACTGTATACAATATTCCTCTAGGTCTGCTCACTTCACTTTGCATCATGTAAGTCTATCCAGGTTTTTCTGAGAGCATCCTGCTTATTAATTCTTATAGCGCAATAATAGTATTCCATCACAGTCATTTGATGGGCATCCTTTTAATTTCCTATTCTTTGCCACCACAAAGAGCTTCTATAAATATTTTTGTATACATAGGTCCTTTTTTCCCCTTTTTTTCTTCCATTGAAGAGAAGATAATTTTAATGAGGTTATTGAAATCTCACTTTATTCTATTCGAAAGAAAAGCCTTCAAACGAACGCTGAGTAATCTATACTCTAAGGTTGTTACTTAGGTGGGTTAGGGGTGGGAATGGAGTGGAATTTTTCAGCCTAGTTACTGTTTTTGGTAGTCAGAAGTTAGGTTTTAACTGCCCTGAGGAGTCAACAGCTAGTAAGTGAGAATACAGAGTTGAGGACGCTGGGAAAATGTGAATTGGAGTGATTGTGTTGGAGAAAAGTCCTATGATTGGCTTTCACAGGTAATTCAATTCATCCCACTTTTTGATTTGTTGATCATACACCCCTTGGGGGTAGAACATGAACACCTCTCCCCTTGACCCATCCTCAAGGACCCTGGCTCCCCCATTGGAGATCCCTGGAACTTTTTCCTTGCTTTTCCTGAGAAGTGGCCTGTAAGGTTTTAGTGCTGTCCAGTTAGGAAGAATAGTTTCATTATTAATATCAATAAAATGAGGGAGGGGAAAATTCAAGGTCTTTGCTCTGGCCCTGCCCCTTTCCTGCCTACCGTTCTCTTGCCCAAAACAGTGGTAGAGAGCTATAGATCAAACCTTTGGGAGGACTCAGCCTAGTGAGTTCTCCTGTTTGGAACTATAAGTGACTTAATGTTTTTCTTACTCTAATAGGTCCTTTCTTATACACGGGTTTCTGTCAATGTCCTACTTGTTGTTATTGCTGTATTATATTTCAGCAGGTCCTGACTCTTTGTGACCCCATTTGGGGTTTTCTTGGCAGAGATACTGGAGTGATTTGCCATTTCCTGCTTCAGCTCATTTTACAGATGAGGAAACTGAGGCAAACAGGATTTAAGTGACTTGCCCAGGGTCACACAGCTGTTAAGTGTCTGAAGCCAGATTTGACATGAACTCAGAAAGATGTCTTCCTGACTCTAGGCCTGGCAGTCCATCCACTTCACCACCTAGCTGCCCATCCTGCTTGTACAACCCCTTTAATAAACTGGGTGATGAAATGAAGAACTTGTGTTCAATGTTTATAGAGTCACAGAATTATCCATCTAGAGCTGAAAGTCACCACCTAGTTCAATCTCCTTCTACAGATAAAGAAGCTGAGGCCCACGGAGGCTAAATGACTTGACTAATATCACACAAGGAATAATTATCACAAGCAGAATTTGGACCCAGGTCCTCTTACTTTGAGGAAATACTCTTTAATGTATACCATGTTATAGGGGCTTGGGGTGTATAGTGTGGTGTGCATATTAAAACCAGAAGTAAAATTTAGGAAAGTAAAAACTTTTTCCAAGGTCTTGGCACATCATATTATTTTTAATCTATGTCTTTTGGAAAGTAGATTTTTAGTACAATTAATTGCTATTGTGATCATTTTATCTATAAGAGAAATACAGATTTATAAACTCACTGAATATATTGAATACTTTTTTTCAGGCTTAAAAAACATGAAAAACAAAAGTAACCTTTTTTTTTTATTTGTCAAATATCAGTTAACTAAGAAATAGCTCTTTAAGAATTACCCACTTAGTAAATTTATAAAAGAAAATAGGTGTATTTAATTTTTTTCTATCAATACAGGGCCTAATGAAAAAATAAAACATTCTAAAATGTTATTAAATGAGATATATTTGAAGTGCATAAGGTTTTTTCTTCTTACAAAATATACAGACAAGCATATATTTTATAATCACAAATATCATAGATAGAAACATGTTATTGTTTAGATGAATTTGAAGTGAGGACCTAAATTCATTCAGAAATCTAGGATTTTTCGATAACCTATTTTTAAAGGAGGGTAATTTTCTTAAAATCCTTTGGCTTATGTTTTTGCTTTGTTCTGCCTTATTTAAAATCTTTGTACCCAGTAAAGCAATATGAACAGTATATGAAATGATGAGGCAAATATTCCAAAGTAGTTCCATAAGGTTTGCAATGTAAAAATTTTCCTATATCTGAGACCAAATTCTTTCACTTTTATAAAAAAAGATTTGAGATGCCTAGTGCCTTCTTTTTCTACCAAGGATCACAATGTAAAATCACTAGTTCAAGCATGCTATTTTGTAAGTTGTTTATGAATTTTCTGAATTTTCTTTCTGAAGCTAACTTCTAGTTGAATAGTGAAAACCGTTTAATCCCAATACAAACAAATATTGTATAATTGAAGTCGATCTAACAGAAAGCCCAAATTTCCAAAAATGATATATTTTCCCTTCTCCTTCCCTATTTTTTTCTTCCACCAACCCCACCAACTACCCCCAACCCCCACCTTGGTTCCTTAGTAATTTTCTAGTCTCTTTCTTACATATTTATTTCATTGTGCTTTCATTGTAATTAGGTACTTATTTTTCACTTTCCCCTATCACATTTTAAGTTTCTTGAAGTCAGAAATTTTGTTTATTCATTTTTATATCACATCCTCCCCTTAGAGGGGAATCATTGTGCCTCTGAAATAATAGCGCTGAAAAAAATGTGTTGAAATAATTTCCATGTTCTGCTAATATTGGTGCATCAGCAGGAAACTAAAGTACAAAGAGGAAAAACTTTTTAATAGTGAGACACAAGTTAGTCTATTTAAGAGTTGACTAGTATATATATTTTAAATGGGTGCTCTTAAATGGGCCATCTTGGAAACATGGAACCTTAGAGCTGGATGGCACTTTCAAGATAACATTGCATAAGAATTTCTCTTTACAATTTAATTGTATCTGTCAAGCAGAAATCTAGTGGGATAATGCTTCAGAAATTTGGATCTTTATTTCTCAGAATGTCTTGATGCTAAGACATTACAGAAATGAACAGCTTTCACCTTTAAAATAATCTGTCAGAGAAGGATTTATACTTTCCATTTATACGTTATAATATGCATTCGAAAATTTTAAGTGACCAACATTGACTTAAACATTAATATTCATTTGTTTAAAATGGCAACTATTAAATAGTTTCCTATTTTTAAGTCTTATCTGGATGCAACCACTGGATTCAGTGTTTTCTATTTTATTTCTACAGTCAGGTTGGTAAAATTTGACTGTAAAATACAGCTGAAAGGTCTATACTAGAGTTTTTTCTCTCTGATCAAACAAACATAGCTTAAGTAATTTTTAAACTTCGAAACTATAGTTAGTATTCCTGGAGTTAGAAACAATAGTTTAAAATTCTTATAGCTTGTTTGGTTTGATTGCCTTTATGGCAAGGATGTATAAATTCACACAGAAATCTAGGATTTTCCACTCTAATAATATCACTATATTTTATGTAAAGTTTTTTTTTTCTTTTAAATCTATAAATATCCTGATGTGCAGAAACATAAATTGGAATGCTTGGTATGACGGGCAGATCAGAGAGAATAATATTTTGAATCCCTGTTATTTACTCCAGATTGAATCCAGATACTGTAGACCCCCTTGATGCTCACAAATAATCATCCTAGGGTGATTTCGGATAATTCTGAAATAATAATACTGAAATAAGGACTCCTACACAGATTACAATGTTGTAATAATTAGGTTTTCTTGAGAAGGACTCTTTGCTTCATTCTTTCTTCCTCATTTCCTGGCAGTGCAGGTTGCCTAGAAATGGTTTTTACCTTTGGGACAAAAGGAAGAGAAATACATAATTAGATGTAATAACTAGTCAGTCAGTTTCCATATATCCTTCAAAAAATAAATCTAAGCTGTAAAAACAAAATTGGATTTCAAGGGGTTTTTTGGAGGCACTTATGACATAATGGGTAGTAGAGTTAATTAGAAATCTGTCAGTCCACCTATATGGCAATCATTATCATTTGGATCTTTTCCTTCCCTAGGCACATAAATGGATTACTCTCCCTTCCATTCTCCCAAATCTCTATTGATAATTCTGGATAAAATCATTTAAAAGCATTGCTCAATTAATAATAGCTTTCTGTTATGCATTTCCACATTCAAGAGATATAACTACTGTGTAATGAGGATCGTGGGAAGTTTTTTATATTAAAAATAATAAAAATGGTTGGGAGTCACTTTCAAAGATATCATTTTATCTGTTTTACAGATGAGAAAACTGAAAATAGAAGTGTTAAGTGGTATATGAGAAGTCATTTAGCCAGTTAGCCATATAACCAGAGAGCTTGAACTAGAAAGTCTTAACCATCAAATGCTAGTCTGTTTTCCACAATAACAGTGTACTTTCCCCATAAGAATATATGCTGAATAGTACTTTTGAAAAGGTCTCAGATGTAGTTCTATGTTTTTTTTTGTCTTCATATTGAATACATTGGTAATTGGAATTATTTTTGGTGATATGTTGAATCAAAAGACTGTCAAAAACATCTGGGTTTAAGACTGAGGCTAAGTTGTTTCTTTCTATTAAATTTTTTCTACCTGTACTGCATACCAAAATGCTGCATACCAAAGATTAGTTTCCTTTTAATTGAGGACCAGATTTGTTTGAGCAACCTCAATTAGTACCTGGGTACCTTATTGTTCTACTTTTCCTAATGAGGTGGAGTATTTTCAGTGAAAGCAAATACTCTTCTAATGCAGTCTTTAGTTTGTTCATCATGTTTGATTTCAATTAGGCAAACAGATAACCACCGACTGGGTCTCCCTTCTGTCTATCTCCATTAAGTGAAGAGTGGTGAGCAGACCACTCAGAGAAGGCTTTCATTGAAGCTCCTTCCTCTAGGAATGAATATATTAACAATCAACAATTCTAGCAGCTGAGAATAACTGTTCAGTTTTCAGCTGAGAGGAAAATAATCTTTTATGGGATAGAGATTGCAGGTATCAAGAACAGAAATAACCAAACAACAAACATTTATTAAAAAACTACTGTGTGCCAATTACCATTTTAAATACAAAGATAAAAAGCTGAAACAGTCCTTGCCCTAAGGGAGCATCTGTGGAAGAAATATGCACACAGATTATTGTTTGTTTGTCCTTCCTTACAAAGAGGACCAATGACATCATGGTGTGATGTTTTGACTTGCAAATGAATTGGATTTAAGTGAGAGTTGTACTAAGTTGATAGCCTCACTTTCTCTTCAATAGTCACTGAAGTCTAGTGGCAGGACAAAAGTTAGGATGATTGGACATGGTAAGGAATACAGTAGATGACCTTGATGTCTTTGATATCTGACCACGCTGTAAGTACTTCCCAGCACTTTCTTCAGCTACCTTCATTGCTGTTGGAACAAATTATTCTCATCCTCCCATTTTGCCCACGAAATCTTCATATGTTTGGGGTAGATATCCCCCTAACTCATCAATAGGTTGAGGACTGTTGATTATCCTCAACTCAAACCATCTGCAAGATTTTGGTGGGGTATGGCCACTGCATGTGCTACAGCTTCTTAGTCACAGGTGAGAGTAGAGTGTCAGGTAGGTGCCAAAGATGGATGAGCGAACCTGAAAAGGGCTCTGGGCAAGCCCTCACATCAGAGAGACTAGTCCTTTCTGAATATACCCCAAATAAATCAGTACAAAATACACCCAAAGTAGTGTAATGGGGGAAGGGAATCTGGAAAGACCTGATGTCGCACATAGCATTCAGCTGAGCTCTTTGAAGGGTGTTAGTGCTTCTCAGAAGCAAATGTGAGGAGGCTTGGGGGACAACAAGAGCAAAGGAACCCAGACTAGAAATGGATTCCCTTGGTTGAGTAGCAGCCAATTAGGTCACATAGGTAGTAGTAAGTGGCAGAGCTGCCAATTCAGATGTTTCCACTCTACTACACTGATCAAATACAAGCTTCTCTGGTATTTAAAAAGTCTTTGACCATCTGATTTCAGCCTACTTTTCCAGGATTCTTATACATTACTCCACTCTACCACACTTTGTATTCTGTGTTCTATCCGCCTTGGCTAACTGGTTGGGTGGAGGAAATGATACAGGAGAATGGAGAGAGAAGTTAGTGACTGGAAGTATCAGAGAAGACTTCATGGACAAAGGAGCATTTGCACCAGGCACTATACTGGTGCTGAGGATACAGAGCCAAATATTAGTCCCTTCTCTCCAGGAATTCAAAGTCTAATGACAAAGACAACATGCAAACAACTTTGTAAAAACAAGATTTATACAGGATAAATTGGGGTTAATCTCAGAGGGAAGGCACTAAGATTAAAGAGAACTGGGAAAGGTTTCTTGCGTACAGAAGGTGGGACTGGAGCTGAGACCAGGGAAACCAGGAGGAGGCACAAATGAGGACTGAGAGCATTATAAACATAAGGGACAGGTGATGAAAATGGCTAGTGACTTGTGTTATGAAAAGCTAGGAAGACCAGTGGACTCCAATGAATGTTTAAGAATTCATTAATTGAAGAGGAAGAGAAGTAAGGAAGTGGGTAGACAATTATACAGTTTGACTGGAAAGTAAGTACCACAAAGGTCCCTAATAATGAGATAAGGCTAGAAAGATTATATGGTGTGGCCATTGTAGAGGTCCTTGAAAGACAAGTAAAAGAGTTTGAACTTGCTTCTGTAGGCAACTGAAGGGTTGAAAAGACAAGATTTATGCAATAAGGAAGATGAGTCTGGCTAGAGCTGAATGGGAAGGAATGGAGAATGGAGGTAGGAAAACCTGTTGGCAGCCTGTTCCTTGTTGGGAAGATTGTAGAAGAGGCTTAATGACCTCAAAGACCCTGCACATTTTTAGGTTCTAGGGTCTTTGGGATAGCAGAGCAGCAGAGTAGGAGGGAGTCAAAAGCAATGGATTCTGGTTCTTGAGTACCTTCAGCAGTTAGTAGCTGTCTCACTATTGTAGGTACCTCTCTGACACTCAGCTCCCCTTCTTGAAAATGAAGATAATACTTAACTCTACCTTTCTCACAGGATTGTTGTGAGGATCAAAAGGGATGGTGAATGTGAAAGTGTTTTTGAAATCTTTGAAGCACTCTCCTATTATTATAATTATAATTATCATCTTCATTACTCATAAAACCAGTCTTGACTAAAAACTTGCCTAAGGTTTTTAGCTGGGATACTAAAATTTGATAAGAATACCATGTCAAAGTGTTGTTGGTTCAGGCCTTCGAAGCTTTTAGACCTTTTCTCATGATGAGTGACTATGATCCCTGGCTCCTTATTTTAGGTATAACCCACCCATACTTTTTACCTTCAGACTTCTTGCCTGCCTTGCCAGAAATCTGGCCTCCAGTGTTTTCCCCTTTCATATCCTCCCCAGTTCTAGAACCACGATCAAACCAACTTTGCCCTTGTCTCTGGAATGAGGGGTCCTACTCCTTCTCTGGCCACCATTCCCCTGGGAGTGTTCCTTTCCTCTCCTACCTGGGGTCTCTGAGCTTGTTTTTCAAATATTCATTCTAATAATTTTAAGATGATTGACTTCCTTTGTAATTGTACGTACTTTCTTTTCACCAACATAATTTAAGAAAATTCAGTCACTTATGATAAACACAACTCTGATGTCTTAGCCAGTTCTGAAAGACGAGTAGAGTGAATTTAATGGAATCAAATCATTGTCCAGAAAGCTACAATAAGCTATACGAAATTATTTAACATCTCTGCATTTCAATTTCATTTTCTGTAAAATGGAAGAGTTGTATTAGATGACCTCTAAAGTTCCTTCCAGCTATAAATGCATGATATGATTTGTGGTTTTGTTTAAAAAAATTCTATGTTGCTATTCAGTCATTTTTCAGTCATGTCTGACTCTTCCTGATCCCATTTGGGGTTTTCTTGGTAGAGATACTGGAGTTCCTTCTCTAATTCATTTTATAGATGAGAAAATTGAGGCAAACAAAGTTAAGTGACTTGCCCAGGGTCACACAGTTAAGTTTTTGAGATTAGATTTGAACTCAGATCTTTCTGACTCTAGGCCCAGCACTGTATCCACAATGGGTTGCCTTGCTTCCTTCAGCAAGCAGAGTAGGAAGAAAATCAAAAGAGAAGTGTATCATAATTTCCCTGAGAGGAGAGAGTGTCTAGAAGGAGTGCATGTCAGTCAAATGCTTCTGGTCAAGATAGATAAAGACTGACAAATTGCCTTGGGGTTTGGCAATTAAGAGATCATTGGAACTTTGCAGAGAGCAAATTTAGTAAAGTAATGAGGTCTTGAGGAAAACGGCAAGGAGCTGAGGTGAACGTGACATGAGAATGAGTTAACAGTCACCAAAACCAACATTTGTGTTATTTTGTTTACTTAAACTAACAAACCAATAAAAATCAGCCAAGATATTTTCTTTAATATCAAATATTAATGGTTGTATATTAATGTAGAATTATTGCAGCTTGGTGGCCTAGTGGATAGCTCATTCCTCTCAAGTATGTGCTTTATCATTTCTCTACTATGTGCCTTCAATTCCACCCTTAAATTCACACATTGCAAGGACCCTCTGATTGAATGGAGTTTTCTTTGTTATAATTCAGTAAGTGTCTTAGTCTTCGGGACTCCATTTGAGATTTTCTTGGCAAAGGTACTGCAGTGGTTTGCCATTTCCTTCTTCAGTTTTACAGATGAGGAAATGGACACCAACAGAGTTGAGTGACTTGCCCAAGGTCACACAGCCTGAGGCTGCATTTGAACTCAGGAAGATGAGTCTTCCTGACTGCAGACCCAATACTGTATCTACTGTGCCACCTTAGCTGCTTGGTTTTTCCTAGAATCTCCATTTAAAGGAGAGTCCCCAGGTCTGCTAAGTCTCATTCCTTTCTAGGATACACTCCTCATATCCTCTACCTGGTCTCCACTTTTCAGCTTCCTTTTATGTATAGTCTTTCCCCATTATAATGTAAGTTCCCTGAGAGCAGAATCTATATTTCTTTCTGCTTTTATTTGTGTTCCTTAGCATTTACTGAGAACCTCTGAACTTTATGACTAACCCACTGATTGACTAATGGAGGACTAGACTTCCCATCATGATGAACTGAATTCAAATTGTGCCTCAGTCACTGGCTCTATGACCCTAGGATTCTCAGAGTCTCATTTAGCCATTTATAAAATGGAGTTAATAGGAGTACCCACCTCACAGGGCTGCTGGGGGGGCCAAATAAGATAACATGTCAAGTGACTTGCAAACCTTTATGAGGCAACATGAAGCATGATGCTAGAAGGTGACTGGAGTTTAACAAGCCCAAATATTTCATTTTATAAATGAAGAAACTGAGCCTAGGAGAAGTTATTTGGGATCCCATCAGGGGTCCCACAACTATTAAATGTCTGTGGAAGGATTTGAACCCCATCTATCTAACTATAAACCCAGGATTTATCCACTGTACCACCTACTGGCATAATTTATGAAAAGCTTTTGTTACAGAGCATTACAGTTTTCTAGCTTTGATTATGATTGTGATTATTATTGTTACTAGACAAATTCAGCCATGTGTATAAAAAAATCAACAATGACTTATGAAATTAATTTAGTTTTTATCTTTTTCTGGAAAAAAAGATGAATTTTTCTATCTTTTCGCTGAAATTCCCAAAGGATTTCTCAGTTTAGAATTAGTTCAAAAGAAGAAAGTATTTTTAAAAATCAGCTATAGAAAAAGATGAGTTGTAATTCAATAATCTGCTTAATACTGATATTTTAGCTATTTACCAATTAAATGGTATAACTAAAAATTTCTCATCAATAATTAGAAAATTTAATATTTACTTTAATAATAATGAATAAAGCCATCTATTTTCATATAACTTAATAATTTTCAATATATTTTTGTAGCCATTGCTTTACTTGATTTTTACAGTTCTATGAGACAGTTGGAGTAGGTGATATTATCTCTGTTTTGCAAATGAGGAAACTGAGGACTAGAGAAATTGAATAACATACCCAGTGTCAGAATCTAGAATAGGAGTCAGAAGTCCTTCCCCTAGCATAGTAAGTATTCTAAATTAGTATTAAGAAGAACAATTACTTGACTGTGGGATTAAATATTAGCAAGCTAATGAACCCTCAGTAGCAGTTTATTAACTTTTACTAGGATTATGGATTGAGAATTGGAAGGAACCTTGGAAACCATTTATTTCAACTTCCTTTATGTAAATGATCAAACTGAGACCCAGAAAAGTTAAATGACCTCACCATGTTCCCACAGGTCCAGGTCATCTGACTCCTTATTAATGTTCTTTACAAAGTATTATGATGTCTCTGGTTGCATTAATCAAAGTGTCTGTAAAATAAAGAGTCTGAACCAGGTGTTTTAAGGTACCCTCCAATTCTGATAATTCATGACTATTAAGCAAAGTACTTGGAACATTATTTGTTCTTGTTGTTGATCTCTCATGTCTTGACTTTGTGAGCCCATTTGTGGTTTTCTTGGCAAAGATACTGGAGTGGTTTGCCATTTCCTTCTGCTCATTTTATAGATGAGGAAATTGAGGCAAACAAGGTTAAGCAACTTGCCCAGGGTTATACAGCTAGTAAGTCTGAGAACTGGGAAAGATATTGGAGTAGTTTGCCATTTCCTTCTCCAGTGTGTCCTCATTTTTTACAGGTGGGGAACTAAGGCAAATGGGGGTTAAGTGACTTGCCCAGAGTCACATGCTAATAAGTGTCTGAGGCTGGATTTGAACTCAGGAAGATGTCTTTCTGATTCCAAATCCAGAGCTTTATCCACTGCCCTACCTAGTTGCCCTATGGGTGGTGTAGCCTTTTGCAATTAGGTAAGACTTTTACCTCTCCCTATTCTATTTCTCCTCCCCCTCAACCCCTACCCTCCAAATAAAAATAATACTACAAAGACAGATTATAAGATTAAAATCCTTGCTGGTGATTTCGACCCTGTCTATCCTCTCTGGTTCATTACGCATCTATTTGTAGTAGCAACCCCAGTTATTTACACCGCCAAAGCATCTTTTGTAGAATTGAATTTCTAGGGAGCTATGGTTCTGCCTCAGTTGGTGAATAGTTCTTTCGTACATAATAAGGTATGTATGCCCTACTACTGACATTGATGTCAGATACTAATTTAGGAGAGGTGGATCTTATTTTCAGAATTTTGGGAAAGGCAGAATTCTTCTTGCCTGTGGGATATTGTGTGGGGCAGGATGGGTAGGTAAGAAGATGCAAATAGATTTCCTGAGTGGGTCATCTTACAGTCATAGGGGGAAGAGGAGAAAGGCGGTACATCATTTTCAAATGCACAGTGGTGTAAAAATGTAGCCATTCTTGCCATTCCTTCTATCTCCATGCTCATGTTAGGAGGCAGTGACATATAAGAGACTTTGGATTCATATTCCAGCTCTGCTACTTACCAAATAGGTAACTTTAGACAACTCCTTTTTTTGGGCCACAGTTTCCTTGTCTGTAAAATGAAGGCAGTAGACTTGATGACTCACAGTATACCTTGCAGTCCGAAATCTTTGAGCCTACAAACTGAATGCTTACATTTTCCTACCTCCCTTAGTCCCTTCTTCAAAGCAATCAATGAAGAGTTATTTTTAAAGCACTTAATGTCAGGCACCGAGCTAAGTCCTGGGGGTCCAAAGAGAAACAAAATCAGAGACCCTGACTTTAGAGTAGTATATCATTCGAATGGGGGAGACAACATGTAACTAAGAACATATAAGACAGATGTTGATTAGATAGAAGGTGATCAGAGAGGAGGACAAAGACAGAAGGAAAGGTCCCATAGATACCAAAATACTCATGGTAACTTTTTTTTTTTTTTTGGTGGTGGCAGCAAAGAACTGGAAACTAAAGTGATGCCCATAAATAGGGAAATGGCTAAACAAATTGTAGTACATAAATGTTGGTTGTTGTCCTTTGTTCTCAAAGAGGACCAAAATGACATCACCAAGATAAAGTCAAGTTTCATTGTGTCTGACTGTGGATGATCAGACCAATACAAGCTCAGAATGCTCTACCACAAATTGGGCACAAATAGTCCAGGTGAACATTTGGGGTGTATACTCCAAATTTGCACATCCTACATTTCTTTTGTGCTGTTTCAATTCTGCTTTCCTCATAGAGCACAGCACCCTTTCTGATGTTGGCATACCATGCTGAGCAGTCCTGTGCCAGTGTCTTCCACACCACACTATCAAGTCCGAAGTTTATGAGAGAGACCTTGAAAATATCCTGGTAATGCTTCTTCTGATGACCATGTGATCACCTGCCCCATGTGACTTCTCTATAAAATAGTCTTTTTGGAAAGCATACATTTTGCATTCTAACAACGTGACCAGCCCTTCAGAGTTGCACTCTCTGAAGTATAGTTTGAATGCTTGGCAGTTCAGCTCAAGCAAGAACTTCAGTATGTGGTACCTTATTCTGCCAGGTGATCCTCAGAATCTTCCTAAGACAGTTCAAATGGAAGTGATTCAGTTTCCTGGCATGGTGCTGGTAGACTGTCCATGTTTCACAGGCATACAACAATGAGGTAGCACAGTGGCTCTGTAGACCTTCAGTTTGGTAGTGAGTCTAATATCTCTTCCCTCCCATACTTTTCTTCAGAGTCTCCCAAACGCTGAGCTAGCTCTGGCAATGCATGCATCAACCTCATTATCAACATGTACATTCCTGGAAAGTACACTACCAAGGTAAGTGAACTTAGCCACAGCATTCAAAACTTCTCCATTTGTTGTAACCAATGGTTCCATTTATGGATGGTGTGGTGGTGGCTGATGGAGCACCTTGTTTTCTTGATGTTAATTATTAGACCAAAATTAGTACAGGCAGCAGAGAATTGATCCATACTTTGTTGCATCTCAGCTTCAGAGGCTGGATTGAGTGCACAATCATCTGCAAATGGAAAATCATGCACCAACACTCCTTCCACTTTGGTCTTGGCTTGTAACTTTTTCAAATTGAAGAATTTACCATCAGTATGGTAGCTGACCTTGATCAAGGTCAAGGTTACATAAATGTAATGGAATATTAATGTGGTATAAGAAACAATGATTATCAAACATTAATAGGCACATGAGAAAACTTGATGGACTGATGCAGAGTAAGGCAAGCAGAACCAGGAAAAATATATATTGTGACTACAACAATGTAAATAGAAAGAACAAAATGAACTAAACTGAGTATTGTATAATTATAAGGGTGAAGTTGGCCCCAAAGAAAGGATGAGAAAGTGGAGCTCCCTTCATAATTTACAGAGATGGGCAACTATGGATGTGAAACATTAGAAGCACTGTCAGATTCAGTTGGTCTGTTAGCTTTGCTTAAATGCTTCTTCTTCTGACCCTTCTCCTCAGCAAAATTGATTACCGATTGATTAATAGTTACTGCTTGAAGAGTTTTAGTAATCACTATAACCAATTTCTAGGACTTAGATTTGGATTTATTTTGTATAGGCTTTGGCAGAAAAGTTTGTAAGAGACTTTGTAGGAGACTGTGCACACAACTGAGACTGGATCTGCCTTTTGAGGAAGATAAAGAAGATGGATGGAGGATGATTCAACGTGTTCTGGAGATGTTTTTCCTAGTACTGGGTCTTTTTGGTTAAGGGAGGGTATCTGGCTGGGAAGCTTCTAGAGGATGTTCAATTCTGTGTTTCCTTCTTACTATGGATTCTGAAGATCCTTCTCCTACTTTTTGTTAGTTGTCATAATTATGGACCGTTTACAGTCTTAGTTTGTATTACTGAACCTTATGTAACCACCAAAGTATATAAAAAGTTGTTCTGATTGTAAAGTGTATCTTTGGTCACTGAGGAGCCACTCACCTCTATTACCGGTAATTGCTAGCATTGCCAATAAATAGATTATACATGGACTTTCATTGAAGATTTTTATCTTGACACCCTGGGGGAAGGAGAATATATTCTGAAATAAAGGAAATATAAAAACAAAAATGATCACTATTCTACCCACCTACTAGAGAGGTATTGGACTCAGGGTGCAGAGTGTAATATACATTTTTGGATGTGATCAATGAAGAAATTTGTTTTGCTTGACTATGGGTTTATTTTTCCTTTCTTCCCCACCTCCCACTATAGGGAGTTGGGAAGGAGAAAAATAAATGCCTTTTAATTGAGAAAAGTAAAATAAGTTACATCAAAAACCATATATTCTATCAGAATCAGTTGATGTGTTGCTTAGCTTTTACCCTCCTGTCTCCTTTTTTGCAGGATTATTCTCTGGTCAGAGGAAAAGGGAGGAATATGCTTGAAAATGAAGGTGACATAAAATCCAAAGTGATCAACAAAAATAAAATAAATTTCTCCCCTGAAGGACCCTAGGATATATTTGGTTGCTCCCTCCTCGACTTGGGGGTTTCTATGGTGTGTACTGAAGGTCACTGACATTAATACTTCTGGAACCCTGGAAAGTTACATACTCTGAGGGTGGCTCTACCTTCTTTTGTTTGGGAGGACCCTCAAAGGAAATCACATAGAGCAATAGAGAAAAAGCAAATGAAGAAGATGTTCTGAAAGGTCTTACAGTCTTTCCTTTCTCCCAGAGCCCCACTGCTTCATAAATTCCACACACCCTCATCTATGTCTCCAGGTAGCTCTCTGTTTGAGGAAACTGACTCCCAAAACCTGTATACAAATAATCAGTACCTTTATTTTTGCATCATCCTCATCTCCAACAATACACCTCTTCCTCTCTTATTCAGAGCCATCTTGTAAGAACAAATAAGGAGAAGGGGAAAAAAAACTAGTTTGGCAAAATTAACCAACACATTATGTACAATATTCCACCCTCATAGTGCCCCCTCTGTGCAAAGAAGGGAGGATGGTACATTTTCTCTTCTCTTATTTGGGACTAAGTCTGGACATTATAATTATACAGCATTCAAAGAAAACTTGATAGTTATGTGATCAAAAATTTAGAACCAGAAAGATCATTAGAGGTCTGACACCCTCATTTTACAGATAAGGAAACTGAAGCATAGAGTGGTTAAGTCACTTGTCCAGAGTCACACAACTACTAAGCATTAGAGGGAGGATTTGAGCTCAAGTCTGCCCGATGCCAAATTAGCATTTCCAGACACCCAGTTCACACAACTTCCTGCTGAGTCCAAAGATCCTTCCTTAAGTGATTGCTTGCTAGGAAGGGAAACAATGTTAGATTTGAAGTTGCAGGAGCTGGGCTTACTATTTTGTTAATTTTGTTAATTTTATTATTACCTGTTGTCATCTTGGGCAAGTCACTTCCTCCATGTGCCCCAGTTTCTCAACTGTAAAAAGGAGTTTGGAGTAGATGATCTTTAAAGTTTGTGATTGATTAGCAGGTGTATAAGTGTGAATTGCCCTTGTTACTTGTGAATAGAAGGCTAGATTTGAAGTTAGTAAGTTAAGGTTCAATCTTGGTTTCTGACATTTACTAGCTGTGTGACTGTGGGCAAATTATGTTTCTATCAGTTTCCTTAGCTGGAAAATGATAATAATAGCTATAGTGCCTTCCTCTCCTGAGGATGTTGTGAGGCACAAATGAAATATATGTGAAGTGCTTTGCAGAATATAACATGTTTTATTAATATTTGTTATTAGTTTTGAACTTCTGAGGGTTCCAATTTCCTCATATGTAAAACAAAAAGCTTGGTCAAAGGTTATCAACCTGGAAGTCTGTGGATGGATTTCAGGGCGACCATGGATTTGAATGAGACCAAAAAAAATTCACTAGCCCTTGGTTTCCTTTATAATCCTCTATATTTTATGCATTTAGAAACATTCTGAGAAGGGATCCTTAAACTTGACCAGATTGCTAAACAGCTTAAAGTTTAAGAAACTCTCTTATAGGTCCCTTCTGGGTCTAATGCTGAGGGATTCTTCTCTTCATAGTTCAAGTGGGTTTCCATGTTCCAAGCTTCCCTCACAGAGGGAGCAGTTTGGGGGAGAAGGAGACCTTTCTGGTAGAAGCATTTAGATAACATTATTAGGAAATTGTTTTGGATTTTTAACAGAGGACCAGTAATTTACTTAAGGATTGTAAGTCTTATAGTGCAAGAGGGACTGGAGAAGGATGACATTAGAATAAAACACATGAACTAGGAATGAATTTTAGAACTTGGTCTATGAGGTGATGAAGACATATCGTATCACTTTAGGATATAGTTGTGTTTTATAGAAAGCCCTTACCATGTGTGTATTGAATTAAAGTGAGGGTCATGAATATGTTTATAACAACCATAACTCAACCAAAAACTGAGGACCTACTTTCTGACAAAGAATTTGTTTCCTCTGATTTGTGAGTTGAGTGATGGAGGATCATTATAAAGGAGACTGCAACTTCTCAGGCTTGTTGAGGGCTAATATTCCCAGAATATTTGTTAGCAGTGGTCGAGGAAGCTTGGGAAACTTTAGTTATTTATTGTTCAGTCATTTTCAGTTGTGTCTGACTCTCGGTGATCCCATTTGGAGTTTTCTTGTCAAAGATACTGGAGTGGTTTGCCATTTCCTTCTCCAGCTTATTTTACAGATGAGGAAACTGAGACTTAAGTGACTTGCCCAGGCTCACACAACCAATAAGTGTCTAAGGTCAGATTTGAGTTCAGTACTTTATCCACTATCCAATCTAAATATCCCTTGGGGCACTAAAACCCACTAAATAAATATGTGATGGAATAGAGAATGAGATATTTACTGGGAACTGGCAACTTATTAGAATTACTGAATAAATTCTCAGCTTCGTACTAACATACAAATCTATCCAAAGTGACTTCTCTGATTTCTCCACCATGCTCCAGGAAGCTCATTATTGGGAATACATTATCATTCTGCAAGATCCTATGAGCCTTGGTACTCTACCTTATCACTACCCTTTGCCTTTCTGATTGGAGTGGGGTGGGGTGGGGAGAAGAGGGGTTTCGGAACTCCAAAACCTCCATTTAAGGAAGGAGTTCCGCAGCAAGCAAGTAAATGTAATCTAATTAGAAAATTTGATTTCTGTTTGTGAATAAGAATTAAAATATGACAGGAATATAAAAATTAGCCTCACCCTTTGTGGAGAAGAATGAAAGTCCACCCTGAATAAGCTGTCTTATTGATGAAACCCCAGTGAAAGAAGCAGGTATCATAACCAGGCAATTTGTTCCAGCAGTCAGCTAAGAGACTAATAAGAAAGACTGAGAACCTGGTTTGAGGAAAAAGTAAAGGACAAAGCAAATTCTTTAATGACCTGCAAAGAGTGTGTTGTGTTTGTGTTCCTTTCAACATTAAGCAGCACCTATGCATCCACAAAGTGAAAGTTGGTCTCATCCTAGAAGAGACCATAAAAAAGCTGGGAGGATTGTAGTATAATAAAAAAATACAGCTGACCTTGGAATTAGGGGAGACCTAGATTCAGATTCCACACTAACTGACCTCTAAGACTTAGGGTTATTTTTTTAAAAATTAAATCTTTGAAGTGGGGCTAACATATTGAGAGACTCTGTGATAATCAAATGCAGTAGTGTATATTAAAGACTTTACAAATTATACTGGGGTATAAAGATGTCCATACATTGATGGGCAGCTAGGTGGTGCAATGGATTGAGAGTAGGGCCCCAAGTCAGGAAGACTCTTTCTGAGTACAAATCTAGCCTCAGACATTTACTAGGTATACAACCCTGGGCAAGTCACTTAACTCCTTTTTGCCTCAGTTTCCTATCTGTAAAAAATGGGGACATACTGGAGAAGGAGATGGCAAACCACTCCAGTATCTTTGCCAGAAAAACCTCATGGACTTTGTCCATGAATGACTCAAAAACAACATAATAGATATCTATTACAGAAGAAACTTTTCAAGGAGAAAATAGAAAGGTTGTAGTCGCAAAAAGGAATTCAAACTTTGTATCAGGAGAATGATACAGGAATGTGATGGACAGAAGGAAGGGAGGAAGGAAGGAAGGGAGGGAGAAAGAAGGAAATATGGTTTTATTGTTGTTCAGTTGTTTTCAGTTAAGTCCAGCTCTTCATGACCCCTATTTGAGGTTTCCTTGGCAAAGATACTGAAGTGGTTTGGCATTCCTTCTCTAGTTAATTTTACAGATGAGGAAACTGAAGCAAACAGGGTTAGGTGATTTGCCCAAGATCACACAACAGGTAAGTGTCTGAGGGTAGATTTCAACTCAGAAAGATGTGTCTTCCTGATAGCAAGCCCAGTACTTGGTCAGTGGGTACCATCTAGCTGTCTAGTAATTTTATTAAGCACCTTCTATTGTGCCAGGCATTGTGTTTGGTACTTTATAAATATTATCTTATTTGATCCTCATAACAATCCTAGGGGGTAGGTGCTGTTATTATCCCCATGTTACAAATGGAGAAACTGAAGCAGAGAGAGGTTAATTAACTTGCCCAGGGTCACACAGCTAGTAAGTATCAGAGGCCAGAGTTGAACTGAGAAAGATGAACTCAGGTCTTCCTGGCTCAAGGCCTCATGAGGCCTCCATCTGCTCTGGCACCTAGCTGCCAGAAGAAAGGGAAGAAATACCAGTCAGTTAATATTTGTAACCATTATTACATGGTATGAGACTGTTTCCATATAGGGGAAAACTGGGTTACCTTAGCAGAAGCAGTTTCTTGTGCTCCAGAGAATGATATTAATTCACTAATTCCATCTCATAAATCAGAGGAAGAGAAAATAGTGGCAATTGGTTATTAGTTGGAATACTGACTTCCCATGGTATGTTTTTGGAGAATAGGTGACAAAAAGTTTCCTAAGACTCATCAAATTGACAGGAACTCAGAGAGTAGATAGATAGGTAAGTAGATAGATAAAGCATTTATTAAACACTTACTATATGCGAGGTTTTTGTGTTAAACTCTTGGGGATAAAAATACAAGCTAGATGGCCCCTGTCTTCAAGGATCTTACATTATTAGAGTGTGTGAAAAGGAGCATATATGTAACAAATCTGGAAAGGTAAGCTGGAATAAGAATATGAAGGGTTTTAAAGGGCAAACTGGAATATTTTATACACACACACACATACACACACATTTATATTTTATCCTAGAGACAAGAGGGAGCCACTGGAGTTTCATGATCAAGGGAATGACCTGATCAGATCTGTGCTTTAGAAATATCACTAGAGAAATGATTATTAAATAACGAGATTCCTGACCTTTCTCAAAAATTTACCTCCCCCTCCCCCAGACTATCATATCTAGGTGGAGTTATTCCCCCACCTGAAGGAATATTTCATAGATAATACTTGGAGGATCCGGCTAGTCCTCCCAGTATATGATTAATTAACTTATATCTTGTGGCCCCCGTATGATATCTCCTTGATGGACAAAACCTGTATTCCCACGGCCGTGTGCCTGACCAGCTTGGAACAGTGTGCGGAGCCGTTGGCAAAAAGCCTTATTTGTCCAGGTCCCTATAAAGTCCCCTTGTTTAGTGCAAGTCCTCGGAATCTCCCCCACGGAGAGGACGCTCTGCCTGGGGTTCGGACCCTGAGCGCTGCATCCCGGGATTCCCCAGCGATGAGATTCCGGTGTTGGTGCTCCCCGAATGGGTGATGTTTTCTTTCTCTTTTTCTGCTATACTGATTATTATTATACTTATTACTCTGTGCTTATTGTGTATTATCTGTTGTATTGGATGTGATTGTAGACAGTCTATACTTAAACTACCTTCACTTTTAAAGCAGTGTGGGAGTGTTATTTACAGGGACGAATCCGAACCCCTAAAAATCACAAAACACTACCCAACTTGGTTGTTGTCCTTCATCTTCAAAGAGGACCAAAATGACATCACCACCGTAAAGTGAAATTTCTGTGTGTCGACTGTGGCTGATCCGACCAGTACGAGCTCGGAATGCTCTAACACAGGTTGGGCACAGAGAGCTCGTGTGAATATTTGGGGTGGATATTCCAAATTTGCACATCCTGCATTTACTTTGTGCTGTCTCAATTCTACTTGGCTCAAAGAGCACCTTTTCTTATATGGGCACGCCATGCTGAGGGGTCCTGTGCCAGTGTTTCCCATGTTGCACACTGAAATCCACAGTTCTTGAGAGAGACCTTGAGAGTGTCCTTGTATCGTTTCTTCTGCCCACCATGTGATCGCCTGCCCCATGGAAGTTCTCCATAAAATAGTCTTTTTGGCAAGCGTACATTTTGCATTCGAACAACGTGGCCAGCCCATCGGAGTTGCGCTCTCTGAAGCATAGTTTAAATACTTGGCAGTTCAGCTAGAGCTGAACATTTCAGGGTCTGGGACCTTATCATGCCAGGTGATACCAACTAGAATACCCAACTAGAAAACCTTACAAAGAATTCAATCTAAGGTGAATTCTGGCCCACTGTATTCTACTCTGGCAGGTTTGGGCAGAGGGGTGGGGGTAAGATCCTTTGTCTAGATTGCCTAAGGCTGGGGGTGATTTGGAAGTAAATGACATAATCAAAGTCACATCCCCTTGCTGCTCATTAGAATAGGTCTACCTGTCATTATAATATGCATTCTTCTCATTAATTGTTAACTAATCAGAGTTGATTGTCATCCTCATGAATACCCACTCTTTTTTTCCCTTCTTTTCTCAAAATGTACTTTTTATTTTACATCTTGTATCCATCACCTTTTGGTAAGCAGACAGGTTGCACAGATCTTGATAATTCCCTGGTACACCGGTTAATCATTAGAATAAATAAGAAGTGGGACTTCTTGCCAAGTTATTGGCTTTCACAATATGTTGTCTGCATTAGTTCATATAACTCTTCCAGGTTTCACTGAAATTGTTTTATGTATATTTATGTATATATTATCTGTGTTTTATGGTATATTATTATTCCTTAATATTCACATACCAAAATTTGTTCAGTTCTTGCCTTATTTATTGTGAGACATCGCATCTTACTTTCCAGTTCTTTGACATAACAGAAGGAGTTGCTATCAATATTTTTTGAGCACTTGGGTCCCTTTGCTTTCCTGAAAGCTATATGCCCTCTAGTGGTACCACCGAATCAAAGGTTTTGTGAGTTGTGGGAAACTTCACAGTTTTACAATTTTATCAAGAGCAATTTAATGTGTCCATTTTCCCAGAGCCCTTTCAATACTTTTATTGATTTGGAGCATTTTCGCTTAAGCTTTTTTTAAAAAAAAATTACCTTTATTTTCTCCCCCATTGATCTCCCTTCTGCAAAATGGGAAAGAAAAAAATGCAAAACTCTCATAACAAATACACAATTAAGTAAAAATTTCCCTACTGTATCTGAGATGCTCATTTTCTTATCGTCTTTACCAATCTGAAAATCTTTCTATTAGTGATTTAACACCCACTCTTTCAAGGGCATATAAGCATTAAGTAGGTTCCATGAAGGATCCTTGGCATTTGAGAGTGTCACTGACCCCTTTTATTATTATATGCTAGCATGATTAGTAAAATGATAAATACAGTGGTGAGGAAGCTGATTACTCGACTTCTATTTTGTTTTGCTTCTCCTCTCCAGAAAGAATGATCTTTGGACTGGTAAGGATAGGACAGAAATCATTAGACAGGAATTGAAACCCAGAGATAAATCAGGAAAAGATAAGAGAGGGAAACAGTTACCCTCAATCAATTAACATTTTATAAGTACCTACTCTTTCTCGTGTGTAGAGGTTAGAAAGGCAAAAGTGAAACAGTCCCTGCTCTCAAGAAGCTTATGTTATCTTGGGGGAGGCAACTAATATAATTAGAGACAAAAAGGTCCCTGGTAATTTGCAGGGAAAGGGCACTAACAGTTGTAGTAAGCAAAAGCTTCATGTAGAAGGTGGTACTTAGGTAAATTTTGAAGGATAATCTAAAGAGGTCTAAGAGGAAAGGAGGAAGTGTATTTCAGGCATGAGACACCAAGGAGGAAACTTATATGAAGAACATTAAGAAGTCCAGTTTGGAATATGTGAAGGGGAGCAATATGTAAAAAGGTTGTAAAGGTAGGCAGGGACTAGATTGTGAAGAGTTCTAAATGCCAAAACAAAAAACAAAAAAGTTTACATTTAATCCTAGTCTTGGGATCCCTGGTGTGTGTGTGTGTGTGTGTGTGTGTGTGTGTGTGTGTGTAGAGTCACTGAAGTTTATAGAATAAGGGAGTGACATGGTTAGTCCTATGCTTAAAATAAATTTCTTTGGTGATTGTGTGGAAGATGGATTGGAGCGGAGAAAAATGAAGCAGGGACACTAATTAGGAAATCCTTGCAACAGTCCTGGTGAAAGATGATGAGAATCTGGATAAGGGCAGGACATTGGGACTGAGAAAAGGGGGAACAAACAAGAAATGTTGTAAAGGTAGAAGCAGGAAGATTTGACAATAGAATGAATATGTGTGTGTTCATCTTTCATTGCTGAAGAAGACCATGCCATCAGGGAAATGATGACATGACTTGCACTTGACTTTGTTTTGAGTGAGGGAGGGCTGTGCAGGTCACCAGGCTCACTTCTCCTCCAGAGCCATCTGAATCCAGTGACCAGATATTCATCAGGATGACTGGAGGTGACCCAGGATGAGGAAATTAAGGTTAAGTGACTTGCCCCAGGTCATATAGCTAGTGAGTTCAAGTGTCTGAGGTGAGATTTGAACTCAGGTCCCCTGACTCCTGCAGTGCTCTATCCACTGCACCACCTAGCTGCCCCTAAATGGATATGTGGGGTAATAGAGAATGAGGAATCAGCAATCAAATGAGATTGTGAACCTAGGTGAATGAATGGATGGTGGTACCCTTGACTGAAACAGGGAAGTTCTAAAGAGGAATAGGTTTTGGAGATAATGAGTTCTGTTTTGGGTTGAATTTGAAACGCCTGTGGAACATCCAGTTTGAAATATCCAGTAGGAAGTTTGTGATGTTGCATTTGAGAAAACTAGAGCTGGATATATAGATTTAGGAGCCATCTACAGAGAGATATTGATACTCATAGAAGCTGAGGAAGTCATCAAGTGAAAGGGTTGGAGAAAGAAGAGGGACAAGAACAGAGTCTTAGGGAATATCCACCTAATGGGACATGGGTAAATAGACTGAGAAGGAATGAGTAGATAGGTAGGAAGAGAACTACTGTCATAAAAACCCAGAAAAGAGTATTCATGATAAGATCCATAACAGGATATCCACAACAGTGCAGAGAAGTTAAGAAAGATGAAGGTGGCAGGAAAAGCTGTTAGATTTGGCAACTAATCAGTCATTGGTAATTTTAGAGAAGACAGTTTCAGTTCAGTAATGAGGCTGGTAGCCAGATTTTCAGTTGAAAAGTTAGAAAAGGAAAGTGATTTTCAGGTGAAAAGTGAGAAAAGGAAAGTGAGTAAACATAGCTTTTTTTCCAGGAATTTGACTGAAAATTAGAGAAAAGGAATAGGGTAATAGCTTGAGGGAATGGTGGAGTCTCATGAGGCTTTTTAAACAATGGGATTAGAGACAGACAATTGTGGGTATAAGGTGGAATAAGGCAGAAAACTTCCTGGCTCTTTCAGATTCCCCCATAAATAACTTAAAAATGCCTCAAACTAAATTTTAGGGAAGTAGAAATAATTAAAAGTCCAGACAAAACTGTTGTCTAGCCCAAGACAACTTGGAAGGACATTAGGAAAAATATGACCTTCAGGGGTGATGATCTGGCCTGATTGAAGTACAGATACTGCTGGGAAATAGCAAGCTCTAAGGGCAGCTCAGTAGGTAGCAGCCTTAGCTTTGGGAGTAGTCACCCTAGTGGTATGGGGGTCAGGTCAGAAGATTATGAGGCACTCGCTTGCTGACCAGACTCCATCCCAGGCTATGGCTTCAGGCAAGGAAGAGTGAGCACACAGCACTATGGTTCAGTGCAGCAGAGGTGTAGGATCCTGCTGGTTGTGGTCAAAGAGAAGAGAGTGGAATCTTTGGTTTTGGTTCCAGGGCAGAGGGAATGACGTGCTTGCAGCCACCCTCAGGTGCAGGATGCTAAAGCATTTGCAGTAACAGTGGTGCTGGGGAGCCTAGCTGTGACTCAGGGGTGGACAGCAGTACCTGAGGTCACTTAAAGACCAGAGCATAAGCTGGAGGAACAGTGATCCTACCAGGACTTGGACTGTAGAACTACTAAGGAGAATAATTAAGGGGATACAGTAAAAGCAGTAGTCAGAGAAAAATGTATATATCTAAATGATTACATTGACAAAATAGAAAAAGAGCAGATCAATGATTGGTCATGCAATTAAAAAACCTAGAAAAAGGACAAATTAAAAATCTCTAATCAAACACCAAATTGCAAAGCCTGAAAATTAAAAGTGAGATTACTATAACTGAATATAAGAAAATTATTGAATTAATAGATAAAACTAGGAGTTGATTTTAGGAAAATTAATAAAATAGGTAAACCACTGGCTAATATGATTTTAAAAGGAGAAGAAAGCCAAGTCACTAGTATTAAAAATGAAAATGATAAATATAACACTAATTGAAGATGAAATTAAAGCAATTATTAGTAGTTATTTTGCCCAGTTGTATGCCAATAAATTTGATAGTTTAAGTGAAATGGAAGAATACTTACAAAACCATAAACTGCCCAGAATAACCAAAGAGGAAATAGAATGTCAAATAAACCTATTTTAGAAAAAGAAATTGAACAGGCCATAAATAAGCCTCCTAAGAAAAAAGCGCCAGGACCAGATGGACTTACAAGTGCATTCCACCAAACATTTAAAGATCAGTTAATTCCAACCTTAAGCAAATTATCTGGAACAATAAGCAAAGGAATCCTATGAAACTCCTTTCATGAAACAAATATGGTGCTGAGAGCTACATCAGGAAGAGCAAAAACAGAGAGAGAAAGAACACTGTCGACCAGTTTCACTAATGAATATGGATACAAAATTTCTAAATAAAATACTAGTTAGGAGACTATAACAATATACCGCAAAGATTATACATTATATGACCAAGTGGGGTTGATACAAAGAATTCAGGGTGGCTTCAATGTAACAAAAACTACTACCATAATTGATTATATTAATGTCACAAGTAACAAAAATCACATGATTATACCAATAAATGCAGGAAATGTTTTTTGACAAAATCCAACACATTTATATTAAAAATACTTGAAAGCATAGGCATAAATGTTTTTTTCTCTTCAAGTGACAAGAAGAGTCAATCTAAAGCCATCAACAAACATTATCTGTAATGGGGAAAACTAGAAGCCTTCCCATTAAGATCAGAAGTGAAACAAGTATAACCATTATTACCAGTGTTATTCAATATTATGATATAAAAGCTAGCAGTATCAATAAGAGAAAAAAAATGGAAAGAATCAGATATGGGTAACAAGGGAATAAAATGATCTCTTTTTGTAGATTATATGATGATGGTATAATTTAAAAATTTTAGAGATTCAACTAAAAAACTAGTTGAAACAATGAATAATTTTTAGCAAAGTAGCAGGATATAAAATAAACCCACATAAATCATTAGCGTTTCTATATATATATAGAAACCAACAAACCTCTGCAAGAAGAGATAGTAAAAAATGATTTATTTAAAATAATTATAGATAGCATAAAATACTTGCCAAGACAAATCCAGAAACTATATGAACATATTTATAAAACATATAAAAATATTTATACAAATAAAGTCAGGAGAAATAGATGGTCCAAACCAATATAATAAAAGTGAGAGCTCTACCTAAATTAATCTACTTATTTAGTGCCATTCCAATTAAATAACCAAAAAATTATGTTATGGAGCTAGAAAAAAATTATAATTTATTTGGAAGAACAAAAAGGTCAAGAATGTCAAAGGAATTAATGAAAAAATGTAAAAGAAGGTAGTCTAGCAGTACAATTATCAAAACTATCTGGTATTAGCCAAAGAATAGCCAGGAATAACTAAGGATCAGTGGAAGAGTACATATACAATACATAGTAGTAAATTATTATAGTAATCTTATGCTTGATAAATGTAAAGATTTAAGCTTTTGGGATAAGAATTCATATTTTGGTAAAAATTGTTGAGAAAACTAAAACTTAATCTGGCAGAAACTAGGTAGAGACCAATATCTTACACCATCTACCAAGACAAAGTCAATATGGATACATGACCTAGAAATAAAGGAAATATAAGTAAACTGGAAGAACATGGAATGTATATTATCTATCAGACTGATGGACAGAAGTCATGAATAAGCAAGATGTAAAGAGGATTATGAGATATAAAATGGATAATTTTGGTTATATTAAATTAAAAGTTTTTGTCCTAATAAAACCAATATAGGAGAAGGTGGAGACAAGATGATGGAGTAAAGGCAGGGACTCACTTGAGCTCTCCCCCAAACCCCTCCAAATACCTTTAAAAATGACTCTAAACAAATTCTGGAGCAGTAAAACCCACAAAAAAATGTACCAAAACAAATTTGTAATCCAAGACAACTAGGAAGGTTGGCAGGAAAGTTTTGTTGCACCAGGGTAAGAGAGGAGCACACAACAAGCCAGGGCAGACCAAGCCCCAGCATACCTGGAACAGGCCTCAGGGTGACTGAATCGCTGGTGGCAGTGGTGGTTTTCATACCTCTCAGCCCACAGACTTGAAAGACAACTTAGAAGGTCAGAAGGAAAGGTCTGTCACACCTGGGTGAGGGTGAAGTATAGCCAATGCAGGCCATGCCAGTACAGCCCTAGCCATAGTAAACCAGGAGCAGGCCTTGGGAGCCACTGGGTTAGCAGTGACAGCAGCAGCAGCTACTTCCCAGAGCTCTTAGCCTACAGAAGGTAATGGTGTTGAACAAATGGTCAGAGAAAGAATACAGGGGTCTTTTTGCTAGGATTGAGTGGGAACTCTGTTGCTTTGCCCATACTTGGATGCAGGGTCGCAGTTCTGGGTTGCAGTCCCAGGGTGAGAAGGAGAACTACCACAGACAAGCTTATGGTTATAGTAGAGGGTGTACCCTCCTCACAGTTCCATGGCAGAAAAGAGCACTCACAGACCAGAGCACTGACCAGTAAACACCTCTCCTTAGATCAGATCTACATAGCTTGTAGTCCACCAAGGATTATGGCTGGGTGGTGAAAAATGTAAAGGAAAACATCCTTTGTATGTAGAGAAAATCCTTCGGTGTGCAGCAAGAGGCCCAAGAATAATAAATAGCCATAGGCTACAAGTTGCGCAGGCCTGTCTTAGATTATAACAACTTGGAGGAACTGAAACTTATAGGTCCCTAGAAGTATCTCTGAAAACAGCTGCACAAATCCCTTTAAACTTGGGACAGTTTACCTTCCACTCTGGAAGGAGAGTCCTACTTTAACAAATAATTGAAAGTCAAGTAATAGACTAGGAAAATGAGCAAACAATGGAGAAAAGCAGAGAAAAAACTGACTATAGAAAGTTACTATGATGACAAGGAAGATCAAAACATATACTCAGAAGAAAATAACAAAGTCAAAGCTCTTAAGATTCAAAGCCTCTAAGAAAAATACAAGTTGGTCTCAGGTCACAGAAGAGCTCAAAAAGGGTTTTGAAAACCAAGTAAGAGAGGTAGAGGAAAAATCAGGAAGAGAAATGAAAGTAATGAAAGAAAATCATGAAAAATGAGCTAACAGCTTGGTAAAGGAAACACAAAAAATAATGAAGAAAATAACAACTTAAAAAACAGACTAGAAGAGTTGTGAACTAACCCAACTATTCTGGAGAGCAATTTGGAACTATTCCTAAAGGGCTATAAAGTTACATACCCTTTGGTCCAGCAATACCACTTCTAGGTCTGTACCCCAAAGAGATCATAAAAATGGGAACCCACATATACAAAAATATTTACAGCAGCTCTTTTTTGTGGTGGCAAAGAGTTGGAAATTGAGAAGATGCCCATCAATAGGGGAATGACTGAACAAGTTGTGGTATATCAATGTAATGGAATACTATTGTGCCATAAGAAATGATGAGCAGGAAAACTTCAGAAAAACCTGGAAAGACTTGCATGAACTGATGCTGAGCAAAGTGAGCAGAACCAGGAGAACGTTGTACACAGTAACAGCAATACTATGTGATGACTGACTTTGATAGACTTAGATCTTCTCAGCAATGCAATGATCTAAGACAGTTCCAAAAGACTCATGATGAAAAATGCTATCTACATCCAGAGAAAGAACTATGGAATCTCAATGCAGATTGATGCATACTATTTTCTTTCTCTTTTTCTTATGTTGTGGTTTTTTCCTTTGGTTCTGATTCTTCCTTACAACATGACTAATGTGGAAATGCGTTTAATATGATTGTACACATATAGCCTATACCAGATTGCATGCTGACTAGGGGAGGGAGAAGGAAAAGGAGGGAATGGAAAAATTTAGAACTCAAAATCTTATAAAAGTGAATGCTGAAAACTAAAAATAAACAAAAAAACCCAAGACTAACACACACACAAACACACACACACACACACACACACACACACACACTCACTCACTCACTCAAAACCAGACTAGGCCAAATGGTAAAAGAGGTTCAAAAAGCCAATGAGGAGAAAGCCTTAAAAAGGAGAATTAGACAAATGGAAAAGGAGTTCCAAAAGCTCACCGAAGAAAATAATTGCTTAAAAATTAGAATGGAGCAAATGGAAGCTAATGAATTTATGAGAAATTAAGAAACAATAAAACAAAACCAAAAGAATGAAAAAATAGAAGACAATGTAAACTATCTCACTGGAAGGACAACTGACCTGGAAAATGGATCCAGGAGAGAGAATTATTAAAAATTTGGGCTATCTGAAAGCCATGATTAAAAAAAAAAAGAGCTCAGATATCATATTTCAAGAAATCATCAAGGAAAACTGCCTTGATATTCTGGAACCAGAGGGTGAAATAGAAATTGAAAGAATCCACTAATCACCTCTTGAAAAAGATCCCTAAATGAAAACTGCCAGGACTATTATACCCAAATTCCAGAGTTCCCAGGTCAGGGAGAAAATACTGCAAGCAGTCAGAAAGAAACTATTCAAGTATCATGGAGCCACAGTCAGGGCAACACAAGATTGAACAGTTTCTAAAGGATCAGAGGGCCTGGAATATGATATTCTTGAGGGCAAAGAATCTAAGATCACAACCAAGAATCACCTGCCCAGCAAAACTAAGTATAATCTGTCAGAGGAACAAATGGACATTCAATGAGATGGAGGACTTTAAAGCATTCTTGATGAAAAGGCTGGAACTGAATAGAAAATTTTGTTTTCAAAGATAAGACTCAAAAAAAAAGCATAAAAAGGTAAACAGGAAAGAGAAATCATTAAGGGACTTACTAAGTTCAAACTCTTTACATTCCTATGTGGGAAGATGATACTTGTAAGACCTTTAAGACCTTTCTCATTATTAGGGTAGTTAGAAGGAGTATAGATAGACAGAGGGCACAGGAGTGAGTTGAATATAAACGGATGATATCTAAAAAATGAAATTAAGGGATGAGAGAGGAATGTATTAGGAGAAAGAGAAAGGGAGAAGTAGAATGGGGGTAAATTATCTCACATAAAAGAAGCAAGGAAAAAGCTTTTACAGTAGAGGGGAAGAAGGGGGAGTTGAAGTGGAGTATATGATCCTTACTTTCATCAGAACTGGTTCAAAGAGGGAATAATATACACACACAATTGGGTATAGGAATCCATCTTACTCTATAGGAAATTAGGAAGGGAAAGGGATAAAAGAAGGGCGAGGGATAATAGAAGGGAGCGCAGATTGGGAGAGGGGTAGTCAGAAGCAAAACACATTTGAAGACAGAGAGAATAGAATAAATGGGGGACTGGATGGAGGGAAATATAGTTAGTAATAGTAACTGTGAAAAAATTTTTGAAACAAGTTTTTCTGACAAAGGCCTTATGTCTCAAAAAGCCAAATTCATAAAAAAAAAGTCATTCTCCACTTGATAAATGATCAAAAAATAGCAAGTTAGTTTTCAGAAGAAGTAATCAAAGCTATCTATAGCCATACTCTAACTTAGGACTGATTGGAGAAATGCATATTAAAACAATTTTGAGATAATACCTCATACCTATTAGAATGGCTAATAGGACAGAAAAGGTAAATGACAAATGTTGGAGGGGATATGGGAAAAATTAGACATTTATGCACTGTTGGTAGAGTTATGACCTAATTCAGCCATTCTGTAAAGCAATTTGGAGCTATGACCAAAAGCCTATAAAATCATGCATACCCTTTGACATAGCAATACTAGGTCTGTATCCCAAAAGAGAAAATTAAAAAGGATAAAGACCTATATGTACAAAAACCTTTATAGCAGCTCTTTCCTGCGGGCAAAGAATTAGAAATTGAGAGTTGCTCATCAATTTGGGAATAGCTGAACAAGCTGAGGTACGTGATTATGATGGAATACTACTGTACCATAAGAAATGATGAGCAGGATGCTCTCAGAAAAACCTGGAAAGACTTGCATGGGCTGATGCAAAGCGAAATATATTGTAAACAAAGTAGCAGCAACATTGTAAGATGATCAGCTATGAATGACAGATATTCTCAGCAATACAACAATCCAAGACAACTCTGAAGGACTTAAGATAAAAAGTGCTATCCATCCCCAGAGAAAGAACTGATGGTATCTAAATACAGACTGAAGCATACTAGTTTTTTTTTTTTACTTTTCTTGAGTATTTTTTGTCTGTTTCCTTTCACTACATGACTATTAAGGATATGTTTTGCATGACTACACATCTATAACCTATATCAAATTGCTTGCCTTCTCAATGAGGTTGGGGAGGGTGGAAGGGAGATAATTTAGAATTCAAAGTTTTAAAAACAAAAGCTAAAAATTGTTTCTATATGTAACAGAGGGAAAAAAATACTAAACAAACAAAAAAAATACTAAATAAAACAAATAAAACCAATGTAGTCAAAATTAGAAGGAAAGCAGAAAATTGGAAAAAAATTATAAACAATTCTCATAGAGAACCTTGTCAAATTTATAAGAATATGAGTCATTCTCCAACTGACAAATAGTCAAAGAATATGGACAAGAGGTTTTGGAGGAAGAAATCAAAGCTATCTATAGTCATGTAATAATGAAATGCAAATTAAAACAATTCTGAGATACTATCAGATTGGCTAAAAGGATAAAAGGGGAAGATGATAAATATTGGAGGGTATATGAAAAATTGGGACACTAATACACTGTTGGTGGAACTATGAATTGATCTAACCATTTTGGAGAGAATTGATTATGTCTGAAGAGTTATCAAATCATAAATACCCTTTGACCCAGCTTTAGGTCTGTTTTCCAAAGAGATCAGGAAAAAAGGAAAAGAACCTATATGTTCTGAAATATTTATAGCAATCCTTTGTGGTATCAAAGAACTGTAAATTGAGAGGAATGGATCATTTGGGGAATGGCTGAATAAGTTGTGGTTTATCATTGTGATGGAATACTACTGTGCTGTAAGAAATGGTGAGCAGTTTGATTTTTAGGAAAGCATGAAAAGACTTGCATGAAATAATGTAGAGTGAAATAGACAGAACCAAGAGAAAGCCAAACACAGTATCAGCAAAACTTTTAGAAAAGTAAAGGTGAATGACTAAGCTATTCTGCGTTATATGAATATTCAAATCAGCAAAGGACCTGTACAGGAAGATGCTATATACTTCTAGAGAAAGAACTGATATATGGAACTATGTTTTGCATAATTTCACACACACACACATATCTGTGTGTTCCTTTTTGAGAATGAATGATAAATAATAAAAATATCTGTGTCAAATGCTGGCTTTCTCTAGTGCAGGGTTGGGGGGTAGGGAGACAGTCTGGAACTTTCAATGTAGTGAAAAAAATTTTAAAAAAGAATGGTGGAAATGTAGTTGTGTTAGTAGGCAGCAGGGAAGAAACTAGTAGATAAGGAGAGATTGAAAATTAGAGAGGGGCTGATAATGGAGAAAATCTGATAGAGAAGATAGAGAGACAGGGATGGAGAGTACATTTAGAGTCAGTCAATCACTAAATATTAATTAAGCAATGTGTGCCGGGCTCTGCTCTCAAGGAGCTTACAATCTAATTGGGGAGACAAGCAAACAAATATGTACAAACAAGGAATATCAAAGGTAAACAGGAAATAACTGACAGAGGGAAGAAGCTGGAATTAAGAGGGATTGGGAAAGTCTTTTTGTAGAAGGTGGGATTTTAGTTAGGACTTGAGGGAAACCAGGAGGTAAAACTAATTAGGGAGAACATTTCAGGGATAGGAGACAGCCAGAGAAAATGCCCAGAGCTGAGGGTTGCAGTCTTGTTCATGGAACAGTAAGGATGCCAGTGTCACTGGACTGAAGAGTATGGGGTTGGGGGGTGAGGGATAGAAAAGATGGGGGTAGTATAGGGTATAAGAGACTCAGAAGATGAGGGGTTAGGCTATGAAAAGCTTTGAATGTCACACAGAGGACTTTGTATCTGATACTGGAGATCATAGGGAATCATTGAAGTTTACTGAGTAGTGGTGGGAATGTGTGAGATGGTTGAAAACACAATTTAAGAAAATCTCTGGCAGCTGAGTAGAGGATGGACTGGAGTGGTGAGAGACTTGTATAGAGAGACTATTGCAATAGTCCAGGCATGAGGTGATGAGGGCTTGCACCAGGGCAATGGTAGTAACAGAGGATAGAAGGGGTTGTATTTGAGAGATGCTACAAAGGTGAAATCAAAAGACTTCGGTAACAGATGGAAATATGGAGGATGATAGTGAAGAGTCGAGGAGGACATCACCTAGGTTACAGGCTTAAGGCAATGGGAGGATGGTATTGTCCTCAAAAGTTATATGGAAGTTTGGAAGGGGAATGGTTTAAGGAAAAGATAGTGAGTTCAGTTTGGTACATGTTGAACTTAAGATGTCTACTGTCTGCCAGATATCCAGTTTTAGATTCCTGAAAGGTAGTTGGACATGTGAAAGTGGAAGTCAACAGAGAGGTTAGGGCTGGATAGATAAATTTGAGAATCATCAGCAAAAAGATGATAATTAAACTCATAGGAGCAGATAAGTTCAGCAAATGAAGTAGTATAGAGGGAGAAGAGGGCCCAGGACAGAACCCTGTGGACACCCAAGATTGGTGGTCATGACCTGGGTGAGGGTCCAACAAAGGAGACTGAGAAGGAATGCTCAAATGGACAGGAGGAGAACCAGGAGGTGTCCTGAAAACCTAGAGAGAGAGTATCAAAGAGCACAGGGTGTTTGACAGTGTCAAAGACTGCAGAGAGGTCAAGAAGAGTGAGAATCAAGAAAAGACCATTTGATTTGGCATTTAGGAGATCATAAGACTTTGGAGAAAGAAATGTTGGTGGAATGATGAGGTCAAAAAGTCAAATTGAAAGGGATTAGGAAGAAAGTTGGAGGAGAGGAAGTAGAGATATGTATTGTAGATGACCTTGTCAAGGAGTTTCGCTACACAGGGTAGAAGATAAGGGGGATGGAAAGATTAAGTGAGAGTTTGTTGAGAATGGGGAAAACATGGGCATGTTTATAGGCAGTAGGGAAGGAATCAGTAAATGGAGAGAGTAAAGATAAGTGAAAGAGTGGAGATGGCAGAAGAAGTAATCAGTTGGAGGAGATAAGATGGAATAGGATCATTTTTGTCCATGGAGGTGTTTGCCTTGGCAACTAATTAGTATATGAGACATGATTTGACCTCAGGCCTTCCTGACTCCAAGTCCAGGGTTCTATTAACTACATCATTCTTTCCCTGTCCAAAGGCTACCTCATCATATGCCTGCCTAAAGTCCTAATTCCTTAATAAGTCTTCTCCATCCACTCTAGCTCTCACTACTCTTTCTCTTTCCTAAGTTCTTAGGGTCTTTTTAATCTCTGCCGTCTCATTTTCTTACCAGGAACAGAATACCACAATTCACATTGGGAAAGTGCTTGCTCTTTTGCTGGAAAAATTAATTAATTAATTTTTGACATTCACTTTTATAAGATTTTGAGTTCTAAATTTTCCCCTCCTGCTTCTCTCTACCTCTTCCCCAAGACAGGATGCAATCTGATATAGGTGATATGTACAATCATATTAAACATTTCCACTTTAGTCATGTTGTGAAAGAAGAATCAGAACAAAAAAGAAAAAACACGAGAAAGAAAAAAACAAATGAACAAAAAGGAGAAAATAGTATGCTTCAATCTTCATTGACCTCAAAGTCCCTTCTCTAGGTGTGGTTAGCATTTTCTGTCATGAGTCTTTTGGAGTTGTCCTAGAACATTGCATTGCTGAGAAGAGCTAAGTCTATCAGTCAGTTGCAATACATTGTTGCTATTACTATGTACAATGTTCAGGGTAGTGCTTTCTGTTTTACAAAGTGCCTTCCTCCCAACCGCCCTGGGAGATAGGTGGTAGGTAGTATTCCAAATACATGTCTTCACGTAATACATATATGTCTTCATTTTCTGATAACTATCTCCTCTTCCTCCCCTGCCATAGGCATCTTGGCAAAAACAAACCAACCAGCCATCCCCCAAGCCAAACAAAAACAAACACAACGAAAAACTCTAGAGGGCTTATAGAATCAGCCTGTGCCTTCAGAAGCTGAGTAACTGAAGAAGCTATGAACAGCAGGAACAAGTTAAATGGAACTGATCCTGGGAGGTGTTATATTGACAGGCTGGAATGACCTGCCAAATAGTATCTTCCCAGCCCCAGAATATTTTTCTCATCATTCTTTGAACTACACTATGTAAAAAGCACTGAATAATCTATCAAAAAGTTATTTTAAAATGCACAGCAATAAAAGTTTTTCATTTACACATTAGTATGAATTAGTATGCTCAGTTTATTTCACTACTGTCACCTGAGATCTGGTGTACTGAAAAAAAGGAAGTTTTAGGTTTATGGGTGTATAAATGAGATGGGGAATGGGGTGCTATGTGGGGGTGTGAAGGAAATTTTAGAGCATGAAGCATGTTGGAGGTAAAGCAGACCCAGGCTGGGGTACTTTACTTAATGCATCAAGAAGGTATTGGGAAAGGTGGTAATACAGTAGAATAAAGAAAAATAGGAGATGTCCATATTTCCATATTTTGCCAAGAACTTGCCCTCTACAAAAAAAAGAGGATATGATTTTTAATTTCTTCTCCTTTCCTTTTCCTTGTGTACTACTATGTAGCTCCACATTTCCAGGTACCAGAATTCAATTTAGTACTGTAAATACCATAGTTCAGTTATACTTAGATTAAATAAGTTCTGCGGGCTGGTATCAGAACCTTATTGGATAGATTCTTTAGAGCATAGTTTCTATGGGAAAACATGGGGGGGGGGAGGCGGGTTCTACACATCAGTCAACTCGTGGAATAAGTTTTTGGTAGTTTTTGTTATTGTTGTTGAATTTTTAAAAATATGTCTATATATTTTGATACCTCACTGAATTGGCAAGCTCCCTGGGGAGTAGCTAACATGTTTTATATGTCTTTGAATCTCCCCCCAGCATCTAATACAAAGTACAAATTGAATGGATAAATGAAAAATAACATGTTATGATTTTTTAGCAACAGATTTCCTAAATATGTTTGAGATATTAAAATTATATTCCCCAGGCTCAAACGAAGACATGATAAGGGAAAGAGCCCAGAAGTTTGCTGAGCAGCAAGGAGGAAACCACAAAAATATTGCATATGGCTAGATAATTATAATATGATTTCCAGAAAAAGCACTTAGTTTTTTACTAATATTTAAAGTGTTAATTTTAAAAAATAAATTTTATTGATATTTTTGTTTTTATATCACCTAAATTTTCCCCCATCCTTTTTTCTGCCCCTGTCAGAGAGCCATGTTTTGGCATAAATGATATTCTTAAAAGAAAAGCAAAAGGGAAGAAGAGAAAAATCAATCAGCAAAACTGATGAATACATTCAAAAAAATCTGAATGTACATGCAATGCTCCACATTTGTGGACCTTCCATGACTTCTGGGGAATAGGAGAAACTGCCTTTTCATATCTCTTCTTTGGAGACATGTTTTAAATGTCTCACTTAAATGTGTCAAGCTCAAATAGAAATGAGGGCCACTAAACTGCACATGCACATAGTCACTTAGATAACCACAAATTAACATTATCTATGTTTTATTATATTGTTATTTTGTTTAAATATTTAATATTTTCCAATTACATATTAATGTGGTTCCTGATAAGTGTTGACCAGTGTTTGACACCTCTGCTTTAAGTAACTGATTTTTAATAAGTTTTCTGTTTAATATACAAACATCAAGCTCAAAATAAAATATCATTTTTGAAATAGTTCATAGTAATCACTTTGGCTGCTTTCCAAGTAGCAAAAAAAATTTAAAAGCTTTTAAATATTCTGTTGTTCCTCAATGTGATGATTGATCCTAGTTTGTGGTCTCCTTATGGCTTAGAAGTGACATGAAAGTTACGGAGGGAAAACAGAAAGTTTGGCTTGTCTTACAAATCTGCAAAGACTTGCACTCAGCTAAATTTGGACATACTTATCACTAAAAGGATAACTGCCAGGTCTTTGGGTTCAGGGTTTGTTTTTGTTTTTTTATTTTTATTTTTATTTTTTGCTCTTAGCAACTCATGTCTAACCACTAAGGTAGGGAAGGGACTGTAATCAGCATTGGTAGAGTAGCTTTATTATGGATACTACAGAGCTTCTGGAGTATTGAAGCCTTCTACTGTCATTATTAGATAGGAGTAATATGTCCAAAAAAACTCAAATCCCATCATTATTCTTTGAGGAATCTAGCCTTAAGTCATTTTAGTTTACTAGCAGAATACTTGAGAAGTACCAAGTTATAATGGCATAGATTTGAATGATAAGGACCTGGATTCTAATCCCATCTCTACGTCTTTTTCCCTTTATCACCTTGGGTGAATTATTAATCTTTTTTAGGACTCAGTTTCTTTACCTTTAAACTGAAGAATGATGTGATAGTGAATAGAGCTCTGGACTCAGTCAGAAATGTTTAAATCCTACCTCAGATGCTTAATAGCTGTATAATTCTGGACAAATCTCTTCAATTCTCTGTCCCCTATTTTAAAAATAAGAGCCTCTAAGCTCCCTTTCAATCTGAAATCCTCTGATCCTCTGATTACATATACTCTCTAATGTTTCTTCCAGTTCTAAATCTGATAATCCACTATTGAGACAGAACTAAGGCTATAAAATGCCTATACATGCTCAAAAGTACCTTTACAAACAAATTCAAATGTTTGTTAAGCTCCTACCTAGAAGGTTCAATGGCAGTCACTGACAGAAGATTCACAGTTTAGATAATTCATGGATAAAATATGAAGCTTGTTGTCCAATGGGCTATAAGATAATTCTCCAGAATGTATGGCAGGTACAGTAGAGAAACACAGAATTAAGTACTCAGGACAATCTGAGAGGAAACTGATATTACCAGTATTCAGGATCAGTGAAGAATTTCTGGAGGAAGTGACTTTTAAGCCAGGATTTAATGACTGGGTGTAGGTAAAGTAGGGGGAGTATAGTAGTAGGTGAAGGGGGGAGAGTATAGTTTAAGAGGTTCTGGGAACTGTATGAGTAAAAGACATTATGTCTGGAAAACAACAAGTGCACTCATAGGACAGAATAGTATAGCTTGACTAAGAATGAGAAAACTTTGGAAGGGCAAAGAGGCAACTGTGTGTGGAAGGCTTTGAATGTTAGGAATAGGAGTCTGAATGTTCCCTGATAGCCACTAGGAATCAGGGAAGATTTTTATGAGCAAAAGACTGACATAAACATAAGCTTAGAAGATTAATTTCAGGTTGTTGATATGAGAGATGGATTGGAGTAGGGCAAGAATGGAGGTGGAGAACAGATACAAGACAGCAGAGAGAAACCAGAAAGAATACCACTACTGTGGTAGTCTGGGTGACTGGTAAGTAATGAGATTGGGGTGATGCCCACGTGCAAAGGAAAGAGAGAACAGATGCAAGCCTTGTTAAAGAGATGGAACTGACAAGGTTTGTGTTAGCTTGTATACGAGAGGTGAGATGAACAATTTATACAATAATGTAGGGGGAAAGGGAGAAGGGATAAAACATTTATGAAGCACTCACTATGTGCCAGACGCTCTGCTATTAGCTTAACCAATATTATCTCATTTGATAAGATATCAACCCAGTGAGGTAGGTGCTGTTAGTTTTTGAAAGACTTAAGAGCTCTTATCAGTGTAAAGATTGATTGTAGGATTCCAGAGGACTGAGGATGAAACATGGTACCCACCTCCTGCCAGAGAGGTCATAGCTTGAAGATGCAAAATGAGACATATATTTTTGTACATGGCCAATGTGAGTTGATTTACTTGACTATTCATGTTTTTATGAGGGTTTTCTTTTTCTTTTTTGTTCAACTGGGGAATGGAGAGGTGAGAAGGAGAGAAAATAAAAGCTTATTAATTTAAAAAATTACTCTTAAAATAAATAAATAAAATGAGAGATGAAGGAGAGAAAAGAAGCAAAGACCATACCAAGGTTTCAAATATAGTAGACTGGAAGTGTGCTGGGACCACTGACAGAAACAAACAAAAGCATACACCGCATCCCCCCCCCCCCCCCCCCCACACATGCACACACACAAATATATATTCAGGAGAATAAGCAGGTTTGGGAAAAGATCGAATGCTAAGTTTTAGACCTGTTGACTTTCAGGTAGTGGTGAAATCCAGGTAAAGATGTTCTATGTGCAAGTGGAAAAATCTTATAATTAAAGTCAGGGGAGTGAATGAGATTGTCAGATTTTTTTTTGGAGGGGAGGCAATCAGGGTTAAGTAATTTGTCCAAGGTCACACAGCTAAGAAGTGTCACGTGTCTGAGTCCAGATCTGAACTCAAGTCCTTCTGATTCCAGGGTCAGCACTCGCTTCCTTGGGCCACCTAGCCACCCTCAATGAAAGACACTCTCAAGAGAGAAAAGAGGAAACGGCCAAGAACAAAACCATAGGAATATCAGCTTTAGGGGGAAGAAAACTATTCTCTATTTTGAGGCTTTAAAGAGATCAGGAGTTAGAGAAGGAGTCAGTGAAGGAAAATTAGAGAGGTAGGGAGAGAATCAGGAAAGTCTTGTGTCTCTTAAACAAAGTGAAAGTGCTGCAGAGAAGTTAAAAAAAGATTGATAAAAGGTTACTGAATTTAGCGACTGGCAGATTATTGGTGATCCCTGAGAAACGAATTTTAGTAAAGTGGTGAGAAGTCAGAGATATAGTAGAAGTCTTCATGTAGATATTTTCCCCTCAGAAATTTAGCAGCAAAAAGGAAAAAAAAATGGCTGGATGAGGCCAAAAGACTTTTTTAGGATTAGGGTGACCTTGAGCTTGCAGATAAGGAGTCACTGGAAAAGGAGAGATAGTAGATGCTTGGGAAAGGGGGGGGGGGGGGGGGGGGGTGAATGCTAGAGAAACATCCTTCGGGTGTGTGACCAAAGGTAGAAGTTGAGGGATTAGCCTCAGGGAAGAGTAAGGGGAATCAGAGACTAAGTAATTTACTGCAAGTATGGGGATAGAGCTGGGTATAAGTGGGCAATAAGATGAAAAGGAAAGGTCATTGTGGGGAATGGCATAGGAAGTCAAGAGTAGAGTGCCTGCAGAAATGAATTCAAAAGAAACATGGCAGGAGGTATGTAGGTGCTTCAGGTATCTGTGAAAAGGCATATTCATGAATGATGTTTAAAAAAATGTTAACTTCTTTTACAATGAGAAATGAACATGTTTTTCAAAATGAAGGAAGAGAACTCTGAAGTTAGTTTTTAGTCTGTCACTGAATATTCTTTAATAGGGGAATGGAACATTTTAAGTGCACATCCATCACTAACACTGTGATATTAAGCTAGATGAACTACAAACAATTTTGCTATCATATTGGAGAACATATAGATTATCTCTGTGCTAACAAATTCTAGATTATGAATTGCTTATCTTTGCTAAGTCCTTTTTTTTCAGCTAGCTTTGAAATAAAATGTTTAGAAAAATCTGCATTTTGGTAAACAAGTCCTACTCTTAATCTACACAGACATGTATTATGTATGTATGTATATATACACACGTACAATATCCAGTTCTCACTTACTCACTTCTTTTGCCTGCCCTCCAATCCCCATTTAGATTCCAAGTAATTTAGAAATTCATAGGATCATAGACCTAAAGGTGGAAGGGACATTAGGGGACATGTAGTCCTGCCTTCCCACCTGCCTCAACCATTTTATTTTATTTATTTTTTTTTTTTTTTAATTTTTTTTAATGTTTAACAATCACTGCCATACAATTGCGATTTTATCCCTCCCCACCCACCCCCCACTACCTCCCTCCCTCCCCACGACTGCATACAATTCTGTATAGATTCTACATATACTTTCCTATTGAGTATATTTTCACTATAGTGATGCTATGTAGTCAGACTAAGATAAATGAAAGAATCCGTATTACAAATCAGAACATGATACACAAACAGATACACATACACAAACATGATCTGCTACATTATGTGAGTGACTTCCATATTTCTCTCTCTGAGTGTGGAAGGTATTTTGCCTTGAGGTCCACCATTGGGATTTTTTTTTTTTTTCAGAAGTTCTTGTGTTATTACAAAAATCTAAGTCTACCAGAAAAAACTCTCACACACTGTGGTTGTTGCTGTGCATAAAGTTCTCCTGGTTCTGCTCCTTTCACTCAGCATCAGGTCATATAAGTCCTTCCAGGCCTCTCTGAAGTCTTCTTGTTCATCATTTCTTATGGCACAATAGTACTCCATTACATTCATATACCATAATTTATTCAGCCATTCCCCAATTGATGGACATCCCCCTGACTTCCAGTTTTTGGCAACTACATAGAGTGCTGCTATAAATATTTTTGTACATGTGGGACCCTTTCCCATTTTTATGATCTCTTGGGAATATAGTCCTAGTAGCGATATTGCTGGGTCAAAGGGTATGCACATTTTTGTAGCCCTTTGGGCATAGTTCCAAATTGCTCTCCAGAATGGTTGGATGCGCTCACAGCTCCACCAACAATGAATTAGTGTTCCAACTCTCCCACATCCTCTCCAGCATTTATCATTTTCTTGTTCTGTCATGTTTGCCAATCTTATAGGTGTGATGTGGTACCTCAGAGTTGTTTTGATTTGCATCTCTCTAACCAATAGTGATTTAGAGCATTTTTTCATATGATTATAGATAGCTTTAATTTCTTCCTCTGAAAATTGCCTGTTCATATCCTTTGACCATTTATCAATTGGGGAATGACTTGTATGATTATACATTTGGGTCAGTTCTCTATATATTCTAGAAATGAGGCCTTTATCCCCGAGCTTAGCTGTAAAAATTTTTTCCCAATTTACTACATCCCTCCGGATTTTGGTTGCATTGGGTGCCTCAACCATTTTAAAGAGAAAGAAACTGAGGTTCGGGGATATTAAGTAACTGGCCCAAGGTCACAGAGATACTAAATGTCAGAGCTTGAACATTCAGAAACCAATTTTGTTTCTTCATATGTAAAATTCCTATAGTCTACACTAGTGGTTCTCAAAGTGTGTTCTGCAGACCTGTGGGGGCTTTTGAGGCCCTTTCAAGGGGTCAATGAGATAAAACTATTTCATAATGCTGAGATATTATTTGTCTTTTTTACTCTCATGCTCTTATGAGTGTACATTGATTGGAGTTTTCTAAAGACCACATGATCTATTAATTAAAGATTTAGTTGTGAACATGAAGACTGAGTTAATATTTCATCTGAAGAACTGTATTTTTTTGCCTTTTCTACAGACAGGGCTTGACTTTCTCTTCTCCTTGTATATATATTGTGTCCAATATCAGTACCAACTAATCCCTGAAGATCTTTTATGTGAATGTTTGGTAGCAAATGTAATTGATGGCAAAATGTTCAAAGTATTTAAATAACCTTCTTTGAATCTTGTGGTCTATCCAGGAATAATTGTGTTGACATTAGCAATGATGGTACAAAAGCAAGGATGGGTAAGATTGCTGATATTTTAGTAAAAATGAAGGTAGTGGCACCAAACTGTACTAGCAACCACTGTGGTTTTCACTGCCATGCACACTCTTTCTCTCTCTCTCTTTTGTTCTCTCTCTCTCCCCCTTCCCTCCTCTCTATAGCTATAAGTGTAAGTATATATACACATACACACACATATATAAACTACGTGTATAGATACATATGTGTGTATACACATGTGCATACAAATACACACACATGCAAGTTTCACTTAAGAATGTCTTTGATGAAGCCACAAAATTATTAACTATTCTTTCAATATTCTGTGTGATGAAACGACTACATACAATGGTTTCTCAAGGAAAAGCAGTCAGGCTACTGAGTTGTTAGCTGAACTGGTGGCTTTTTTTTAATAGAACACCATTTTTACTTGAAAGAGCAATTGACAAGCTATGGTTATGCAGACTTGGATTTTTGGCAGGCATTTTCTCAAAATGAACCCAATGTATCTGTTCCTTCAAGGGGAACAACTGTTAGTATTTGTTGCCAATCATAAAATTAAGTTTTCAAGCAAAATTTTGAATTTTGGAAAACTTGTATCTACCACTGTGAACTTGATAACTTCCCAATATTTCATGAGTTTTCTGGTAAGACTGGTGGTGATTTTTTAAAAATATAGTCTACGAGAGTGTCAACATTTGGAATATTTACACAATTCAGTGAACCAGTTGCACTTCCCTCCCCCCCCCTCAAATGACCAATGCATACTGTTATGAAAACATTCATGCTTAAGATGCATTCAGAGTGCAAGAAAGACCAGTGAAGCATTAAAAATTCATTGATATAGCTTCAGATTGCACATTGCAGCTAATATTTAAGAAACTATTACTTGTCAAGTTTTGGTATAACATCAAAGAAAAATATCCACAATTATCTGTAAAGTTTATTAAAATACTCCTTTCCCTTTCACTTACTTATCTGTGTAAGGCTGGAATTTCTTCATATACTTCAACTAAAGATACTTCATATACAGCAACTAAAATAATATATCACAACATATTAAATGCAAATATGATAATCTAGTTTTCATCCATCAAACATTAAAGAAATGTGCAAAAATATGGAAAACCATACCATTCTTCTCACCAAAGTTTTTGGAAAATATAGTTAGTTTTTACAAAAAGATGTAATTTATATGAACATGGACTTATTATTGCTATTTTTAAATGAATTAATAAATATTTTAAAATTTTATCATTTAAAATTTCTAACAATGGTAAATATAAGCCACATAAACAGAAGCTCTTTGGGATTCTCAATAATTTTTAAGTGTATAAAGGAGTCTTAAGAAGAGACCAAAAAGTTTGAGAACTACTGGGCTACTGTACTGATTATTTCTACTTTTGCATTTCCATAGTCTTTTGTAATCTTGTTTCTTTTACTTTACTGAATTAATTCATTCCAATGTCACATTGACCTTAGTCCCCGGAATTCCTTGACTCTAAGTGGTTCTCTGCTTGCATCTTTCACTCCTATACCCTGTTTTTCTTTCCTCCTTTATCCAATATTGAAGCTTTCCTAAAGGACCTGTCATCAGTCCTCTTATCTTTAGTCTCTACATTCTCTTTCTTATCTATTCTTATGGTGTAAATATTTACTTCTTTGTGGGACATTCTGTATCTCCTACTATAACTCCTCTGAACTTCACATTTCCAACCATGTTCCACCATTACCTAAAGCTCAACATATCCTAAACTGAACTTATTTTCTCTCCCCTATAATCTGTCTCTTTTCCTACTATAAGTTCCCCATTTCTATTGCTGGCTCCACCTTTCTCCCAACTTACAAGGTTGGAACCTCAGAGTCATCTTTGACTTTCTTCTCTCTTCCCTGCTTCTCCCCCAACTTAATCAGTTGTCAAATCTAATCCATTCTTCTCCTGAGATCTCACCATCATCCATTCTCATCACCTTGACTCTAGTTCAGGCAAACCTTTACTGTCTTTTGATTGCAATATAGTTTCTGACCTCATCACTCAACTGAAACTGTTTTCTCCAAATTTATTGATGCTCTCTTAAGTGCCAAATGAAGTAATCTTTTCTTAGGTCTCATCCTTCCTGACCTCAGCATTTGATATTATTGACCACTCTCTCCCTCTGGAAACTTTCTCCTCTCTGGGTTTTTATGAAACTACTCTTTCCTTGTTCTCCTTCTATATGCCAGAATCCTCCTGGGTCCCTTTACTGGCTCATAATTTATATCAAACTCCCTACTGATGGGTATTTCCCAGGACTGTCTTGGGCTCTACTCTTTTTCTATATATTCCAGTCCCTTCCTTGAGCTTCACTTCTGCATCACAAATTGCCTATTGGACATTGTAAGCTGGATATTTAGTAGAGATCTTAAATTCAATATGTTCAAAATGGAATTCACTAGCTTTACATTTCCCCTTCCTCCACCTCCCACCCTTCTTCAAAACTTTCTTATTTCTACCAAAGGTGCTACAGTTTTTCCTGCTTCCCAGGTTTGTAACCTTGATTTTATCCTCATCTCCTTACTGTTCTTCGCTCCACAAATCCATTTAGTGGCCAAAGCTTGCCATTTCTTCCTCTACAATACAGTTCACATCCTACTTCTTCTGTCTATTCACTCAGTCACTACCTCAGTTCAGTTCCTCATCCTTTCACCTAGATTATTGCAATAGCTTCCTAACTGATCTTTCTGCCTCCTTACTTCAGTTCATTTTTCACACAGCTACCAAATGATTTTCCTTATGCACAGATCTGACAATGTTACTCCCACATTCAATAAATTCTAGTGATTTTTTTTTAACAAGAAAATACTTACTAGAAAACTCTTTACCAACAGAGGCTACTCAGTGTAACTATGGCACACAGAAGATAACCTGAAAAGGGACAGGCAATATCCTGGCTTCTTCAACAGCCCATCAGTCTTTATACTAGAAAAAACTGACACAGATCATACTCGTGTCATGTCTTTTCTTAGGAACCCCAGAGAACATAGCTGCCACTTTCTCAAGTCTGAGAAGCTTACGTGATCTAATTCTTGCTCAATAAACAACTCAATCTCTATAAACGGCATCAAGGTTTTGGGCAGTCACATTGTCTATCAGCGACTGGTAGCATTACTTTCTAGAAACTCCCCAAATACTCCACCTACTGAGCCTCTATAAGTTATTTGAATGGCAAAATATTCGCTTACAATATATTTCTCTTGGTCCTCATATCTCAAAGACACTTCTCTAATTGTGATAATACCACTGGCTTGTTAAAATTCATCAAGGGTTTACTTAAGGGTTTACTCCTTTGTAAAACCTTCCCTAATCTCACCACTGCACTCCCGTCCTCCACCCCAGCACCCTGAAATTTAAAAGTATTCTTTCCCTTTAACATTTCACATCATTCTGTTTGAGTACATACATGTTCTATGTACTTATTGTAACCTAATGCAGTATAATTATTCACATAAATACCCTATTTCCCCATTAGTCTTTTTAAAAAAAATTGAAACATTAATATCATTTTTTCCTACTAGATTCTCATGCCTCATCAATGAACCCTGTGACCAACACATAGGAGGTGTTTAGTCAATGCTTGTTGAATTGAATTAGGAAATATGAGATCATAATATATACTTGGTTCCAGAAATTAGTCAGTTCTAAAATCAGTCCCCAAAGAGCTCTTATGATCAAAACTAAAATATACTTGTATTCCTCAGTGGATGAGAAAGTTCATCTGCAATGCTCAGAATGTAAAAACAGCCAGTTAGATTTTACTTCTAGAAGAAGGAAATTTTGGGAGAGTGGACAAAAGCTGACAAATTCAGGCTACCTTTAGTTGCTACTTATCTCCCTTGCACAAACACTTAATGGAGAATTTTCTGGCTTATCACTGACAAGCATCATCGTGTTCTCCATTCTTATATCAAATCTGTCACTTAGGATTCTAAGGTTTTATTCACCTAATGTTAAAATAAAGAGTCAGTCAGATAAGTTGTATACAGGGTAGCTATTTTAATGAAACCAGCTCAATGGGAAGGGCTAGGCAATTTGTCTAAGTAACAGTGGGGTCAGCATGCATCACTAATAAGTGGACCAAAGAATTCATCACTCAGGAGCTAATCTGAAAAGCTTCCAATGTAAACTACATTTTATTCAGTTTATCTACCCAGTTATGTGGTCCTGCTTGGTCTAAATTGAGCCAATCTTTAACATTCAATTTGTGCTTAAAGCACGCAGGAAACATGGAGGTGAAAGAATGTTGGCCTAGGCCTTAGCAAGGATGAAAGGGACCTTCAGTTTAGAGAGAGCCTCCAGGCCTTATAGCCCAACTTCCCTTGCTTTGTCAGTGCCCGTAAAAAAGGCCCTAATAAGGACATGAGATAAAGGGAAGTTCTAATACTGGGAAAGGCCATGTAGGTTAGTGATACGAACATGAAGTTAGAAAACTCAGTTTGCCTCTTGGGTCTTGCTACTTACTGTGTGACTCTAGGAAAGTCAAACTCATTGAGCCTTAGTTTTCTCATCTATAAAATGGGGATAAAGCTTGTCCTGTCAAACCTACTGGTTTGTTGTGAGGATCCAATGTAACAAATCTGTTATAGAATGTCACAATGTAATGCATAATTAATCTTATCAAATTTTAATGAGAGGCAGTGGATTAAGTAAACTGATCTCAAAGAAGCCCTGCCTTCCTCCCCAGTTCCTCCCCTCCCAACCCCCTTCTCTCCCCAACCTCTGCTCTAGATGTGTAACTCTGGGCAAGTTGCAACTCTTCAAAATTACAAATTTAGAGAAGGTGCTGACTTCATTGGTAAATGGAGCTTCTTCTTCACTTGAGAGAAATCACAGTTCTAGTCCCTATTTCTACCTTAATTTGAATATAATATTTGTTAGAAGCAATGACACAGAGTAATCTTGAGAAATACATTAACACTATGTATGCATACCTTTAGTCATACAAATAAGCTTCTTGATACTTAAAAAAACCCCAAACCACTAGATGCAAAGCTCCTAGCAAGAGTGTTTTCTTGACCTAGACACTGAAAAAATGAGAGAATTTAAGCTAGAATTGAATGAATTTTTGGTTGTCAATAGTCCAAAGTTAAAGATTATTGCAAATTAAAGTAAATTTTAATTCAGTTCACTTAGATTCCAAAGGCATTAACTGAGCTCTTACTAGGTGTCAGGCACCTGTGAAGTGATAGTGATACAAAGAGAAGAAAAAAATAGTCTCTGACATTCTTTTTGCAAATGTTCTTGCAGGCAGTTTTCTTTAACTTTTTAGACTTTCCTATTCCAACTAGCCACTTGTTTACTGGCAACCTTGGCTGGTTTTTTATAGCCAGCAGTTAGTGAGGAAAGCTATGATGACCGTGGATAAGGGATGCTTTGTGTTTCATTATTCAAGGTTGTCTCCCTCTCCTTTTACTAATATGCAGGAATCTTCTGTCATTGTCTGATACAAGCAATGCTCATTGTTATTTACAGCAAAATGCTTGGAAAATCTAAAGCAAAGGCTCCTCCGGACACATTTGGCAATTATTTCTCCAGATACACACTCTTGTTGTGGTTTTTAATGCAAAACATCTTAATGTAAGCTGTAGTCACTATTTCTCAAAAACTGGCTATAGCAAGAAAAAACAGACTTCTTTCTGGGTTTTATCCTTGTCTACAGTTATCTATCACTATACCTTTTAAGTTCCTTCTTCTGATTTCTCACCACAGGGCTTTAACCTGATAGGAAAAACATCTAACAAACAATGGGCATTGCAATGGAAGCCATAAATGCTACATGCAGGCTAACTGGACTAGTTAATTAGTGTTTGCATATGCACACTGCTCAACTGAGAGGCTGAGCTCCTGAGCCATTTTGGAAGGCTTAAAAAAAAAGTCTTCTTGAAAAGGAATGTAGACTTTAAAATCATGGCAGTTGAAACCAATGGGAATATTTTTATCCGAAGTATTTCTACTTTAGCACCTTTTAAAAGTTAATAGATTCAAACTGTATTCCTGGTGATTGGGAAGGCAGTTTCCTGAGTGAAAAGATTAGCATTTTGGTGGGTGGGAAATTAAGGGAAAGCTAATTTAGGATCTGAAGCTGCAAAAGGCAAATTAGGGCCGCAGTAAGTACTCCCCCATTTCCCATTTCCCGCCTCCCTCCCCGTTTCCCCTAGAAAGCCTAGTAATCAGCACCAGCCACACTGGAGAGGCTAGGAATACTGCCTTGGAGTTTAGATTAACAAGTAGGTTTTGTTCTCTTTTCAAATCCTGTCTGCAGGCAAAAAGGAATGACCAAGAATGAAGACCAAGCAAATTATGGTTATGGTTTGGTAAAGAAAAGGCATCTCCAAGTGCTTTAAAAAAAATACCATGTAAGTCTAACTTGGAATGTGCTTATTCTGGGGAACATGCTCAGCTACCCACACAGCATTTCAAAACACGTTTAGAGGCACATCCATAATGGCATTCTCCTGGCGCCTGATTTTATTGTCAGCTCCAACCCAGATATGAATAAACACTGCTGAAATTCTAAGAAAGCTATTTTTGCTATCAGAAATACCTCATGGGAAGGGCACCCGGGAATGGAGGGGCATGCATCTCCTCTGGAGACAACTGTGTCTATGCAGTTTTCTCCGCAATGCCAGGTTACCTGCAGATAGAAAAAGTAAAAAAAATACATTTTTCACTTCCCCCTGAGAAAAATCGTTATGTTACGTTGCTGGATCATGCAAAGAAATCTTTTGGAACCGGGCTGCCTAGTAGTCATTTGTGGTCTGCTGGGCGATAGTTCACATGACAAGGGGCAACAGGATGCATAATTGACATGTATTACTCAAATGCTAATAAGATAAACAGAATGAAACAAGGGGAGCATTTTCAAGCTCAGTATAGCCAGGTTTGTCATCTTCTTTATTCTTAAAGGGCTGCTTCCTTAAACAGAACTTGCCTTTAAGTTTCTGTCCAGTGAATTAATCACTAATATTTTACAAGAACCGTGGCCAAAGTAAACTTTATTCCACAGTCTTTGGTGTATTGAAGACCTGAAAGTTATAAACAATGGAATAGGACTCATTTGGAAAAGTACATTTTTCTTGTGAATGTCAGAAGGCATACCACATGGATACTGGTTGAGATTTATTTTCTGAGTGAGTGAGCTTCTGGTCAACAATAACAAAAAAGATAGTCTCAACTGGAGCCAGACATGAACATGTGATTAACCCTATGCTTGTTCTCTGGATAACCTCTTCTCTATTCTAACTAGACTAGTGATATGTACTCTTACATACCAATTTTCTTACACTTGGGCTTTTCAGTTTCTTATGTCAGTTACCCACTTTTAGAATGTCCCCTGACAGGTAACTTAACACATGATCTTATTATTTGAACTTGCTAGTTTTAGCTCCATAGCTCAGAAAAATAACTCATCTTCTTACTATGATGGTGGCAGTTTTTTGCAACCATGGATGTAAAAGAATATTAGCATGTTCTTTTGATTTTCTTTTGAATATAAGCTCCTGATGTGTTTGTTTTGTCTTTGTATCCCCAGTGCCTGACACTGTGTCTGAAGTATGTTCCATACTAAGCAAATGTTTGTGGAATTAGAATGGTTCCTGGCTTTATAATATACCAATTTTATTAAAAACCCTGTTAATCCAATACCATAATTGAGATAATTGCTTAAGAAAATATTTAAAGCAAAGAAATAGAATGCTCCAAAATATGTATGTCTGTCATTCCCAGGACGTTTTTGTTTTACATTCATAAAAACACTACTAGAACATTGCTTGCTTTCTCTCTCTCTCTCTCTCTCTCTCTCTCTGTCTCTCTTAGCTTATTTCAAGAGAATCACCTCAATTTTATTGCTAGAAATAGAATAGTTACTGCCCTTAAGAAAGTTCAATTGCTTTCTGCTACACAGTGATTCTATTAAGGCATAAAAAGCCCAGTTAAGCTTAGTAAATTCCAGTCTTCAGCAAAGGTGCCTAAATGAACTGTTTAGTATTCTACCATTTAGCTATACATACAAGATTTTATTTAGTACTTTAATGAGCACACCAATTTTCCAGATGGTGAGGACTGCAAAAAAAAAAATTGCAGCAGCTCGGAGTTCAATGTTTTGAATTCATTGATGCAAAACTTAAATGTATTCCATTTATCTTTATATTTGTCTTCAGCTATCACTTTAACGGTCTATCAGAATAATTAACCAGAGAGCAGAGCATGCTTTGGCATTCATAAACATTTCCTCCAGTAACTATCAACTATCTCCAGAAGACAAAGGTGTATATTACACACATACCACCACACACATACTATATATGCATATGCATATCTGTATGTAGACATATCACTATGATGCAATTCAAACATGTTAATGTAAAAGTCCTACCTGGTCTTTGTCCATTGATAAGAAGTATACCAGTCGTGAAAAAAAGCAATAGAAAAAAGAGCAGCTGAAATTTCATTTTGCTGCCACACAGAAAGATAGCCAGAGCACTCCCAGAAAACCAAACAATCCTTTCAATACTCCTACAGTATCTGTGTGGCTCAGCGCACAATTCTAATGACAAACCTCAGAGTGAGTTGCCAGCAGCGCCTTCCAGCAAGGTTAATGATCATATAAGACAAGGTTACTGGTGCTGCACTGTGGTCAGTGCCTCCCTCTTCCCCCAACCCCCTCCTGCACCCCCTCTCCCTTTTCCTGTCACTCCCCTTTATTTTCCATAAGCAAATAGTGTTGAAATGGAGCATCCTAGTAAACAACCACTTCACTGGGGTCTACTAGCTTTCTGAAAGCAAAATGCTAAGACTTTCCTTTAAATTCAACCTAGAAATGGAGAAATATGTAAAACAAGCATGATACTGCCCTCTTCCCTTCTCATTTGCAACTGTTTAAACTTTGCATTGCCCATATTGGTCCCACATGCAGAAAGTAAAGGGAATGACAGGAAGTCTCTCTTTTGTCCCTCTTAGAAAGAATTCTGCAGCCCTTACTTAAGAACCCCTAGTGCTTTGTGGCAAGGCTAGCTGCTGAAATGCTTTCTGTTCCCCAAACTAGCTGCAAAGTAGTGGCTGTTCAGAGGGAATTTGTAAACTACAAAATCTGGTGTGCCTTTTGTACCATGAAGTATTCTTAGGGTTCAGAACAGCCTGAAATTAGTCTTGGAAATCCTGACACTTTCAGTTTGGAAAACAAAAGCTTAAATGTAGAAAGTGGTCCTGACAGATTTATTTTAAGAAAAAAAACCAAAAAAACATTTCACCACCAGGGGGAAAAATGTCAGTCAAAACCAGAAGAACATGACGAGTATTCTCTTCTTCTACACTGGCATGTGAAAGGGGCTAGGAACAGGAATTAGAAACAAAGAGGAAAACTTAGGCAAGTTCCATCCACTGACAGACTCAGGAGTTTCACCTTTATGTTAAAAAACTGTTACATCTCTTACACACATCATGGTTAGTCCTTGGTAAGCAACAGGTATGCTGCTGTTGCTGCTGTCATTTTAGGAAGACAATACACTTTAGATGTTAACCAGAATGAAAGATAATGTGATGGGAAAGTGCTCCAGGTAGAAAGGATAACTCTGGCTATAGTTCATAAAGAAGTTTTTGCATTTAGTTCCAGGTTCATTGTTAGAGCTATGCCCATGGCTGCAAGAAATCAATTGAATATAATTAGCTGGATAATGCAAACACACATAATTCTTATAATGTGCAAGTCAGGGAATTTGGCTCCTTGGGGGATATCAAGATCCATTAGATGAGGTCCCTGCCAGCAGCAGCAGCATTTAAAGAGTGCTTTGCAAACTTTATAGATGTTAGCCCATTTGATTGAAGTCTGCAATCTAGTGGGGGAAACAAGATACATACATAGCTAATTATATTAACATTAAAATCTAAGTTCACAAGAGAAGTGAAAACAACATCCTATGGCTAGGACTTGAAGTTTTGCTTGGTTTTGCTGGGGGGATGGAGAAGGTTTTGTAAAAGAGGAATCACCCAACCTGGTTCCCTGAACAATAGTTAGGATTTCATCAGTTAGAGACTGAGTTGTAGAAAAGCAAAAGGGGAGAGGAGAGGAGTTCTCTTCTTTTGAGAGAGTGGATGGTACAGAGAAAAGCGCACCGACTCTGGTTTCAGAAAGCCTGGGTTCTAACTCCTCCTCAGACTCTAACAGAGGCACTTGGACAGGTCACTTAATCTCTTTATTCTCACTTCTCTGTAAAATAAGAAGACTGGGCTGGACAGTCTCTGAAGTTCCTCTTAGCTCTACTTCTGTGACCCTATGAATCTATTCCAAGTTAGTAGATTATGAAAACAAAGGCACAGATATGGAATAAGGTGCCAGGAATATGGAGAATGGTGAACAATTCAGTTTTCCAGAGTGTAGACTACATGAAAGGGAATACTGTGTGGTAAGGTGGTATTGCCAATGAAAACTTTCTACTTTATTTAAGTTTCCCAGGTTTAGGTGGTGAGCAGTGAACCTCTTTGTTCTTTAGGTTTAAAATTAATCCATAAAGTTATCCTGAATCTAGAAACCAGTTCATAATCTTTTACTTAGTTAACTCTCATTTCATTAAAATCATAAACATATAGAAGTTCCCAAAATAAGAACTTCTATGGTATCTCAAAAACTTATGAATGTTTCTAGGTTTTTTTACTTAAAAATTTTCTCCAAATAACTTAGAATTTGACTTTATTTCCTTCTCAATGCTCATGTCACATCTTCTCCCTTGCCACACTCAGGGTAAATCACTATTTGAAAGAATTATAGCATTTGAGGCAGCATACGTTTACCACCTAATATATATTACTGAGTTGTTCAGCTCTTTCAGCCCTTTTAGGACCTAATGCTAACATGGCTCACAAAATCACAAGAGACCCAATCTTTTTGTCTGCCCAAGAAATATAATTTTTCAGTTTTCTCTTCCCTTCTGTGTCTTGGTGTGGCCCATTAACAACTGCTCAGCTTTTGGGCATCACAATTCCTTGTGTTAGACTTATGGGATTGACTGGACATCAGATTTACTTAGATTTACTTACGTAGACTTAGATTGGCTGGACATCATCCATTGTACCTGCCCTTGCATCGCAATAGTTTTCTTCTCTCTCTTTTCCTACTTGGTACTTTTCCAGGTTCAGTTGTTTTGAGATCATACTTCTTTTCTATCATGTAGTTCTCTTTAAACAGCTTTTTTTATTTTTCAGTTAACAAGAGTTTATTTTCTCTCCTCTTCCTCCCATTGGGAAAAAAAGGAAAAGAAACTTTTTGTAACAACTATCTAGTTTGTAGTTCTCAAATCATTATTGTATATATTTATTTATAATATTTATATCTTTTAACACATTTCTCAGTAAAATCTTCTGGGGCGGGGGGTGAGAGGACAGACTCCTTTGGTCCTTTCTCAGCAGAAAAACCTTAAAGGAACCACAGCTTCTGGGTACATTATCAATTTAAAGGCATGGTTGCATAAAATTCATTAAATACTATTGGAGCTAATAGTATTGCTCCACAAATGACAAGGGATATTATCGACTAGGACCCCAGACTTAAAAAAAAAAATTGCTTTTCCACAGTTGCATGTAAAAACAATTTTTAACTTTCATTTCTAAAACTTTGAGTTCTAAATTCTCTCCCTTCCTCCTTTCCCACCCAAATTGAGAAGGCAAGCAATTTAATATAGGTTATACACGTGTAGTCATACAAAATATATCCATAATAGTCATGTAATAAAAGTAAACAGACAAAAAACCTCAAGAAAAAAAAACTAAAGAAAAACAAAAAAAAAATATGCTTCAATCTGTATTCAGATACTATCAGTTCTTTCTCTAGAGATGTATAATATTTCTCATCTTGAGTCCTTCAGAGTTGTCTTGGATTGTTGTATTGCTGAGAATAGCTAAGTCATTCACAGCTGATCATGTTACAATATTGCTCCTACTTTGTTTACAATACATTTCACTTCACATCAGCCCATGCAAGTCTTCCCAGGTTTTTCTGAGACTGGGAGAGGTACACAGACCAGGTGCATAGATACCAGAGTAAATGAGGGAGCAAAAGTCCTAGGGGAAGCAAGCAAAAGGGAGACACTGACCCCTGTCTTTATTGAAGTTTCCATCTCTACTTCTTGGAATTTCTTTGATTGTCAATGCCAATTTGTTGATATGGGGAGAGGAGACTAACTTACTTAGAATATTACAAGTCATAGAATTCTTAAGAAATCCATGGATAGATTTTAGGACGTCTGGGAACCTGAATGGGAAAAAATTACAACTTTCACTATAATTATTTTCTTTTATAATCCTATTATTTCATGCATTTAAAAAACATTTTTCTGACAGGAGGTCCACTGACTTCTCTAGATAGCCAACGAAGTCCATGACACAATAACTAAAAGGTTGTTTAGTTATGTTCAATTCTTTATGACCCCATTTGGAGTTTTCTTGTCAAATATACTGGAATGGTTTGCCATTTCTTTTTCCAGTTCACTTTACAAACAAGGCAACTGAGGCAGAGTTAAATGACTTGCCCAAGGTCACACAGTAAGTGTCTGAGACCAGATTTGAACTCAGGTCTTCCTGACTCTAGGACCCGCACTTTATCCACTGTGCCACCTAAAAAACCCTTAAAATTTTATGCCCTTTTCACTTGGCAGCTGGAACTTCAACTATGTTAGAGTCAATGTTTTGTGTTGAAATGCTTAATAGGAGCTTGTTGTTTTCACCTAGTCTGAATTCCTTGGGGCTCTCCTTCATGACATCCTCAACAAATGTATCATCAGATCTCTTCTAGACAACCTTCAGTAGCAAGGAGCTGACTGCCCCCAAAGACAGCCCATCCCATGTCTAGATATTTGTAATTGTTGGTTTTTCCTTATAGTAAGACTAAATTTGCCTACCTTAAACTTCAATCCTTTGTTTTGACTGTCTAGGCCCCAGCAGAACAAGTTTTAGTCCTCCATGTGATAATCCTTCAAAATACCTGAAAATAGCTATCTCCCTGAAGCCTTCACTAGATCATTTATCTGATCTTAGTGTGACTTGATTTCCAGTCTGCATCCTGATCACCCTTTCTTCAAAGTGTTTGCCAAACTTCTTTTTCAAATTTGGCACTGAACCCAGGACTTCAGATATGATTTGATCAGGACTGGGTACAATGGGACTGTCTTTTCTCCCACTCAGGATACTATACTTTTCTGGATGGTACATATATCAAACAGATACATATAGGCCCTGCAAACAACAGCTTTACCATGCGTATTTCAGTCCTTCTTATTTTTTTTTTAACATTTAACAATCTTTAATTTGGAAGAGAAGTCAGTACAAGGCATTCTTCAGGGTTTGGTCCTGGGGTAAATGAAAGGAGGGGTGAAATGACCTTTTTTTCCCCAACTTTAAAAACTACGAAGCACAAGGTAAAAGTCACAGATACGGCTATTTAAAGAAACTCAGCCCGCGCGCCCTCCTCTCCCCATTGCATAATCTTGCTACTTATTCCTGCAGAAGATTTACAGTTCTGCTTCAACTTACATCACCACCTCCAAAATACTCAAGACAGCTTAGCCTCGTTGCTGTAGAATGTGCAACACACAGCAAGCAAATAATTACTCTTTTTTCAGTAACTGTTACTACTTCTTTAAAACTAGAACTATTTGTGGAAAGAAAACTTGTCTCTGAATATATCTTCCCACAAATGCAAAAGTGCCTTTCGAAGGCCCAGAGTCTTAAACTTGCAAACTTCCCTGACCTAGCGAGATGGAAGCACGGATGGCAAAATTAAAGATAAGTGTATAGCTAGTTTTTGCTATTTATTTGAAGCACAGTAAAAAAAAAAAATTGGTACACTTTGGGAATTCAGTGACACAAGGTACATGACCATAACTTTAGGGGCATTATACATCAAAAAAAGCTAGATTTTCTCCCTTTTTGAAACACTGCATTACATAATTTTACTCACCCAAACAGACCATTTACATCCATAAAAATGTAGCTTTCTTACTAAAATGCAAGAATTAAAAAGATCAGTGTCTAAACAAGAAAAGACAAAAAAACAAACTGGAATGAAAACCTAGATATCACATCTAAAATCGGGGCTTTTTGTTTGGGCCTTCATACTCTTCTCTCCCTCCACCACAGCCCGGAGTTCCAGGTCCCATTCTTCTAGGGCCCTGCCCCCCACAGGCCCAGCTCCTCCCTGCCCCACACAGGCCCAACTGCTCCCTGTCCCCCCACAGGCCCAGCTCCTCCCTGCCCTGCCAAGGCCCAGCTCCTTCCTGCCCACCCCACAGGCCCAGCTCCTTCCCACCCTCCCCCCCCACAGGCCCAGCTCCTTCCCACCCCCCCAACAGGCCCAGTTCCTCCCTGCCCAAAGCGCTCAGTACTCATGTCACTTCCCATCTTGGAACCACTCAGGGCTGGCCTCATAGCTGTCCCCATAGCTGTCCCACCACCACCTAGAGGGTGAAATTTCTGGCTCCCTGAGTCATAGAGATCTCCCACCATCATCGTTCCTGCCCCCATTCTGATCTCTCCCACGTGGACCCCAGTATCCCAGCCGACTAGAACTTTCTTCTCTCTGGGGTCTCATTTGCTCTTCCATCTCACATTGGCCAATCATCATTTCTTCTTTCTACCCCGTTCTTCCTCTTGCCTTAACTGCACTTCTTGAATGTGAAGTCCCGGCTCAGTCTCCGCCCTTCTTGACGCCTCATTAGATCCTGGCGTGCTCTCGATCGGCATCTTCCATTTCACTTTCCAGTTTGTCTTTTGCACCTGTCATGTTTTTCTCAACCTGCTCCCTTTCCTGCTTCTCCATTTCACCTAAAGACTTCCATCTCTGAGAATATTCAAACTCAAAGGCCCCATGGCTCTCTCTCCCTTTGCTTCTCTGCTTTCCAGGAAGACCATCCTCATCCTCTCAAGCGATTCCACAACGCCTCCTTCGCTGCGTCGTTCAGATGCTTCTCTTGAGGCTGGCCTAGAAGCCAATTCAACAAGGCCTTTCCCTGTGGACCTTCCTCCATCACCCACAATGCCAACAGCCCTTTCACAGGTCCAGACTGGCTGAATGCTTCTACCAGTAAGAGAGGGCAGCTGCGTGTGTGCCAAAGCAACACGAAGTTGTCGTCCTTTCACGGGGGTATCCTCAGGTTCTGCTTTTGCAACGTCTGCCAGGGCTCTGGGTGATAAAACTTTGTCCCTGTTAGTGATGACTTCCCCAGGTTCTCCATATTGAGCAAAGAATCTTTTAAAGTCTTCATCTGTGATGTCAGCGGGCAGATTTCCAACAAAGAACGTACATGACCAGGCCTCCTCAACAGAGACGAGGACCCCTGGTGGGTGGTGCTGCGGCCCCCCCCCCCCCCCCAGTGCGGGGGAGTGGAGGAGAGGGGGGGAGGAGGGGGGACTTCGGGTGTCCTCCGGGAGGAGTGAGGGGCTGGTCTTTGGACCTCCAGGCATCTTGCCTTCGGGCAAGGACTCAGGACACGGCCTCGGCCCGCGGCGGAGAGGGTGACTCCCTACTCGAGCCCGAGGACACAGAGGCCCAAGTCGAAGAAGTCTGCCGAGGGCTCCCCGGGGGATGGGGGGCGACGGTCCGGAGGAGGCCTGGGCCCCCCGCCCGGGGCGGTGCGGACGGTCACGCCCACCGTGGTTCCCGGGGCTGCTGCCTGGAGGAAGGCCTGGCCAGGGCTGGTCTGGAGACCACGCCTGTTGCGCTTGTTGGAGGCGGCGGGATGGAAGGCGTAGGCCCGGTCCGGA